>NW_024870853.1:3650000-4152500 GCF_019054845.1 Dipodomys spectabilis
AAAAAAAAAAAAAAAAAAAAGGCGTTTCCTTGAAGAATTATTTTGGGAAAGCACTAATATTATTTATGAGTAAGATACTATATGTGGGCTGGGAAGGTGGCTCAGTGGTAGAGTGCTTGCCTTGAATGAATGAGGCCCTGGGTTCGATTCCTTAGCACCACATAAGCAAAAAGAAAAAAGCCGGAAGTGGTGCTGTGGCTCAAGGGGTAGAGTGCTAGCCTTGAGCTGAAGAGCTGAGGGACAGCGCCCAGGCAGAGAGTTCAGGTCCCACGACTGACAAAAAAAAAAAGATACTATATGTGTTAACATGCATTGAACTTTTTGTCTTTAAAATCACTTAATTTTTTTCAAAGTTAATTCATAGATTATTTTCAAAACTCATAATGCTGCATAACTTACTATTTTTACTTGCTTGATACCACATTTCTTTGAATTGTCTTCAGTGCAAATTAGAGAGTTTCACAATTCTCATTTTATTTTTGTTTGGGTTATTTTGTTTTTTGTTTTTTTTTTGGGGGGGGGGGGTCAGTCCGGTCGTGGGGCCTGAACTCTGAGCCTGGACACTGTCCCTCAGCTCTTCAGCTCAAGGCTAGCACTCTACCCCTTGAGCCACAGCACCACTTCCGGCTTTTTTCCTTTTGCTTATGTGGTGCTGAGGAATCGAACCCAGGGCCTCATGCATGCAAGGCAAACGCTCTACCACTGAGCCACCTTCCCAGCCCTGGTTTGGTTTTATGTGGTTTTGTGACAGGGTCTTAACCGGTCAGTAGTCCACACCAGCCTCAAACTTTAATTCTCTTGCCTTGGCCTCTCAAATGGCTAGAATTACAGGCAGTACTGAGATCACAGGCATATGTTACCATGCAAAGCCTGAATTGAATAATCTTTAATCTGCATCAGCCATTACAATGCCATTTTTGCCTTTATTAAGAGAGCAAACTACACACAGAATATTTAAGTGGAGTAAGGGATATTAGAAACATACTTATCTTATTCTTAAAAATAAAAAATTCCTTCCAAACTACTTTTCTTAAGATCTTAATTTTCAACATCTATTTCACTATAACATGAATTATACAATACTACAAGATGACATGAGATGTTATTTCTAGATGTCCCCACTAATCCAAGGTTTGAAATGACTATCCCAAATTATCTACCACCTAAATTGATTCATTCACATTTTATTGCACTAGTTTCTGTATCATAAAGGCCTAGATATTATCAGCTAATAAAATACAACATTTGGATAAATGTTCCCATGAAATCATTTGCTGTAATCTTGCTACCACATGAAAGACATTTGCTAACCGGCTCCAAGGGAGAAGAAAAAAATTAGTTGAATAATTTATTTCAAATACAGGAACTGTTTGGTGCCACAGTACTTTTTAAATTTAATTTTAGTTTTCTCCATTATTCAGAAACACATCAATTGTAAATGATTCCATTCCAGAAAATTTTCTTGGTTCTTGCTCTCCCTGAGTAGTCACTGAAGACAAAAAAAAAAACCTTGCAGTTATGCAAATTTTTGGAATAAAGTTAAACAAGTAATGAATACTGCCAGACTATTAGTCACGTCTGTATTCTGCCACCCATACATAAATGAAATACAACAAAACAAAGATGTTTAAAGTTGAAAAACAGCTAAATGCCAGTGCCTCATGCCCATAATCTTGTCTATTCAGGAGTCTAAGATCTTAGGATGAAGATTTGAAGCCAGCTGGCACATTAATAAAGTCTATGAGACTCTAATCTCCAATTCATCAGCAAAAACCTAGAAGCGGAGATGGGAGCTAAAGGAAAGTGACCAGGCCCTGAGTTCAAGCCCGAGTACTGGCATAAAATAAAAATATAAAAATAAAGTTGAAAACCTTCAGAAATTGTCTTTCAGTCTTCACTCTCAAAGCTAAAAAGCTCAAACTTCTTATCCAAGCTTCCTCAAGCTGAGATTTCCTCAGCATTCTAGCGGGCAGAGATATACAACTATACGGCATCTAATAAAATTCTAGGCCATAGTCACTGAATAAATGAGCAAAGCTAAACAAATGGAATTCCTTATCAAATAAACACTAACGTGATTGAGCATACAGCATTTCAATCAGTCAACATCTGTTCTATAATCGTATTTCCTATGTAATAAATGTAGTGTGAATGGACAATTCATTTTTATGGATGTACTACCTCACTCTTGCATTTCAATCCTAGTTGGGGAGGTGGTAACAGAAAGGTATGAACTGACTACAGGAGAGGCTGGATTCTGACTCAGGAATGAGTTATTCAAATTGCCCAGCTAGTTAAGGGTTTATGACTTTATGCACAAAACCATTTGTAATTTAATCTTGTGGATTATTATCATCACTGTAATTGGGGGATGACCACAATTTAATAGTTTGAGGATGAATTTGGGTCATTATTGTGAACATTAATTACTGTACCATGCTATAACATATTGGTGCCTTCAAGGCCTACTTAAGCAATATAGGGCTATTGGGCCCATACTGCTGTGAGTTCTTGGCCTGTTTTTGTAGTTTTTCAGCTTTTTTCCTTAGAGTGAGCTGGTGACCTACGCTTCCTACTATCCTCTATGAGCCTTTTTAATATTTCTAAACTGCTTCTCCACAGCTGTGGAAGAGGAAATTCTATAATCATGACTGAAGTATAATGATGAGTAAATACAGAGTGAGCATTCAAGGAGTTTTCCATATAAAGTGCATGAGCTTAGGTGTATGGATTTTTGTGAAATATTTTTGAATACTTTTATTATGCTTAAGTAATTGTACAAAGGAGTTGCCATTCAACAGGGCAGTTTATGAGTAGAGTGTGCCTTAATCAATGTCACTCCTTTCAACTTTCTCACCCACCCCTACCAAACCACACCTTCCCTCACTTTCTTTTTTTTTTGCCAGTCCTGGGGCTTGAACTCAGAGCCTGGGCACTGTCACTGAGCTTCTTTTGCTCAAAGCTAGTGCTATACCACTTGAGCCACAGCGCGAATCCCAGCCTTTTCTGTCTATGTGGTACTGAGGAATTGAACCCAGAGCTTCATGCATGCTAGGCAAGCACTCTACCACTAAGCCACATTCCCAGTCTTCACTTTCTTAATTTTTAGGTTATGTAATTAATTTTCTTCGTCATTTAACAAAATAGTTTAGGTACACAATGCATCTTGATCTGTGTCATCCCTTCAACATCTTCACCCTCCTTTGACTCCTTCCCTTATATTTCCCAATTTTGTGGTATACTGTATACTATGAATTCTTGTCTGCATTCTATCCCCTTCCCTCCTTCATTCTTTTATCCCCTTCCCTTGGCCATGACCCCTCTTGCAAGTATCCATTTTTCTGGTACTTGTTTTGTTGGGCTTTGAGTTGGTCTTTCTAAAGAATTATATTATTTGCACTCTCAATAAAATCTACTATACTTCAGTTAATTCATTTGCAACCACTTGCATACAACCCAATGCAACAACAAATGCTGGTGAGTATGTGGCCAAAAGAGAACTTTATTACATGTTGGTGGGAATATAAACTTATTGAACCACTCTGGAAATCAGTATGGAGGGTCCTAAAAAGACTAAACATAGACCTTCCCTATAACCGAGCAATTTTACTCCTGGGTATTTATCCAATAGGGAACACATAAGGCCATACTAAAATGAACAGCACAACCGTGTTCATTGCAGCATTCTTTACCTTAACCATGATATGGAATCAGCCCAGATGCCCCTCAGTGGACAAACAGATCGAGAAAATGCAGTATATATACAATGGAATTCTACTTCTCCATGAAGAAGAATGATATTGTACCATTCATAAGGAAATGGAAAGACTTGGAAAATTATATTAAATGAAGTAAGCCTGACCCAGAGAAACACAGGTTGCATGGCTTCCCTTATTTGTGGTGCATAAAAGACATATTTTTTATCTGCACAGTCTTTTTTCTCCATGTATGTTCTTTTTTAGGTCAGACATTATTGGATCACTAAATTCCAGCTGTACAAATACCATATTTGGCAAACCTCCTCCCCTTCATATACTCGAACAATTTTGTGATTTTGGTATGAAGTCCTTAGGCAATTGGAACAGGGTTTGGCTAAGACAAATGTGCTTCTGAAATTTCAGATAAAAAGTATTGTCTTTCTAAGCTTGAACACTTAGGATATCTAAGAAATAAATTGTACAGAGATTTAATACTTTGGAAGCATGACTCAGAAATCTAAAAATTCATATAAAACTAAGTATATAAATAGTATAACAAATTCAATCCAATTCAATCAGCTAATGTTTATGGAGTATACACCATGTTCGAGGCATTATACTACCACTATAGAGGAGAGAATAATGAGGAAGACACAGTCCGTGCTTTAAGACTATAATATCTAGTAAGCAAGATTTGATATAAATGACTAAGATGAAAGGCAACAAAAAGTAAGGGATGTCACACAGGCATAAACAAGATATTACAGGAGTTCAAAGAAATGTGGGCCTAAACTTAGGTTGGGAAGAAGGATCAAAAAATCACAGTGTTCCATAGAATAAACGTCATGCATGATGAGCTTTGTAGTTTAGACAGGTTCTTAAAAAAGAGAATAAGGGAAAAAGGCAGGAGATTTCTCTGATGGAGGAAACTGCAATCATGCACTCTGCAAATACTTACTAAATATTTATTACATGTTAGGCACTGTTGTAGGTACTAGGGTAGGGCAGTACAAAAAATAAGAAAGATCGTTACCCTCTTGGGCCTGAAAGTACAATGAGAATACAAAGAGATAATAAATAAACAATAGTAGCACTGATAATAACAGCTCACAAATTTGAGCACCTATCATGTGTCAGGAACTGTTTAATTACATATCTATAAACTGCATCTCTATAAAGTTGTTGCTATGATCTCTGTTTTACTGACAGAAAATTGAGAGGTTAAACTGCTCAAAAGGACAATGAGAAATAGAGCCATTATGTAATCTTGGGGTATCTAGCTACAGAATCAGGGGGGATTGTTTGCTTTTTTTTTTCCAGTTCTGGAGTTTGAACTCAGAGCCTGGGTGATGTACCTGACTTTTGTGCTCAAGGCTAGTGCTCTATCAGTTGAACCACAGCTCCACTTCCAACTTTTTGCTGCATAATTGAGATAAGAGTCTCACAGACTTTCCTGTCCAGGAAGGCTTTGAGCCATGATCCTCCTGAATAGCTACGATTACACGCTGGAACCACTGGTTCTGTTGTCTTCTGCACTCACTGCTCTAGCTTTGGGGCTATAGTATAGTACCTAACACGTGGTAGTTCTCCATAAACATCTGTCAAATGAGTAACTGAATCACATAAAAATTAGAATTCACATAACAGGGCAACTGATAGAATAGTTGTAGCTAAGAGAAAGGATCAAAATATCTCCATAGTCTATGATGCAGAATGCAAATCTAGGAATAGTTTTTTCAGTATCAGAAACAGAATAGGTGAATTGATTTGGTAGGTAGATTTTATTTCATTTTTAGACATGCTGAGTATATGTGGTGAGATCAAAGTAATACAAGTCTGAAGCTTAGGAAAGAAGATGATGTTTTGGGTATTAATAGAAAGAAAAATAGGATTGAAGGGGATAACACAGAACCTTGAAAAAGACTATATTTAGGTCATTCAAGAAAGATTATCAGTGCAGGATATGGAAAGAGAACTAAAATAACATCACTCATATAGCCAACATAGGGAAATTTCAGGAAGGTGGTTGTCAAACAGTTACGTGTTGAAAGAGAAGTTAAGAGGTTCCTAAAATTCAGAATGAGTATTTGGTAAATAAGAAGCCACTGGTAACCTTTCAGAAGTGTTTGCCTGAAGTAGTAAAGGCAGGAGCCAAATTCCAGGGCTTTTAATTAGAGAAGTAGTCATGACATAAAGTCAGAAGTTATACAATTTCTCAATAAGCTCACCAGAGAATAAATTCTCATACTTTTTGCCTGGTAATCTTATGCCTTGGAATTTATCTTTAAAAAAAGTCTCACCAAAAGACAAGGTAAACAAAATGTAAACACAGGTGGATGTATATTGCAAGGTTGCCAGCATTAGCAAAAAAAATAGTAAATTGCTGAAATGTTTGAGCATTTTGAACATCATAAAGAAGATGAAAAAACAGAATTGTTTGTAATATATTACACAGAAAACTTTAACATGTAAATTATAAATGTATACCATTTGGGTTGGAGATGTAGCTCAGTATTAGAGCCATAGTGTAGCATGCACAAGGCCATGGGAACCATTATCAGCAATGTAAATAATGAGATTTATTATCTGGAGTTCAGAAAATAAGTCATGGGTAGAAATAATGCTTTGAGTATTAATATTGAGATAAATAGTATTGAAGATGATATATATATATATATATATATATGTCCAATATATAGATGATATATAGAGAGACAGAGAAGAGAGAGAGACCATTCATTCATCCATTTGACAATTATAGAGCCCCTCCTAATATATGTATATCAGATATACAGTGGCAGACAAAACAGGCCCCCTACTCACAATGCCTGCCATTTATTATATATATATATATTATATATATATATATATATTAGATTTGGAATTTTTAAAAATTGAAAAAAGAAGTATATAAAAAGACAAGTATGCCCCTAAATGACAAACCCTACATATTATGGTGGTAAGATTGTTGGTCTTTACCGTAGATAAATATTTGTTAGAATAAAAAGAAAAAGTAAGGAGATTAAAGGGAGTCACCAAATTCAAGGCAATATTAGTCTTAAGGATAGAACCCAGGGCCTGGTGCATGCTAGGTAAATGTTCTTCCACTGAAATACCACCCCAATAGAGGACACCTGAGTGTGTCTGAAGACAAGGGAGGCAGAGATTGAACATTTATGTTTCTTCCTGAAACAGATAATTTAACATAATCATTTTGAGAGGCTCTCCAAATTCCTTGGAGAATGGACTTTAAATTGTCAGGAATAGCTAGCCAAGAGCTGACATTTAAACATGTCTCTAGTGAACACTAATAAAGATCCCATCCTCCACCTAAGAAAAAAATCTTGATTCAGACAATAGATTTCATAGTAAAACTACTAGTCATTGAGGAAATGGTTACCGAACACTATGATTTATCAGGAATGTCTCAGACTACAGAATGTATTCACCTCACACCAATAACTTTGCTGCTAAATGGTTTTTTTTTTTTTTCAGAGTAAAAATTGCCTGGGTGTGAGATATATTTTTATTGCCATTTAAAATGAAGAGTTGGTGTGATTGTGAAGGCCTGTAATCCTAAAATTTGGGAGATTGAGTCAGAGGATTACACGTTGGAGGCCAGCCAGGACCACACTGCAAGACCCTGTCTTATTTTTTTTAATTTTGTAATAAATCTAAAGTAATAAAAGGAAAAACAATTCATGAAAGTTTGGTATAGCATACCTACTTTCTCCTAAGCCAGTTATGGAGCAAAGTCTCATAGCAGACAGATAGGTTTTATACATAAAATCAAAGTTGTTACCTACAGCAGGGCCCTGAGCACTACTCACCAGTCTTGCTGGGTTTCCCATTTACACTTTTTTACTTTGTCATGTTTCTTCTTCAGATTTTCAGAGCACTCTCACCCAGCTCCTCCCTTTTCACAAAATGACCTTGCTTCTGACTTTTTAGTGGAAAGCAGACCATTAGCTCCTTGGAGTTGGTACACAGCATGTACTCAAATAGATGATAAATGGATGGGGGAAAATACAATGAGAAGGAAAAGCTTGTAACTTTAAAAAAAACCCTCAGTTTTCTCATCTAAAAAAGGCAGTTATCCAGGCACTATGATGTAGTGTGGTAATCCTGGCAACTCAGGAGGCAGAGATTGGATCATGGTTTAAAGCCAGCCCAGGCAAAAAGTTAGCAAGACTGATCATGTCAAGTAATAAGCCAGACATGTTGTTCAATGTCTGTGATAACAGCTACCTATGAGGCATAGATAAGAAGATGGCTGACTGAAAATAGCAAGAGACAAAAAAAGGACTCAGGGCATGGCTCAAGTGGTAGAGTGCCTGCCTAGCAAGTGTAAGGTTCTGAGTTCAAAATCCAGTAACACCAAAAAATGATTCAAATATAACATTATCTAAGTAACTTCTAGTTCTAAGTACTGGGATAACAAATATTGGGTTTATAGATTAAGACCTATGAATTCAAGCTGGCCATGGGACTTTCTCAAAACTGAACAAGCAGTAGCCAAGAAAAAGTCTTCTTCCAGTCTCACCAAATGTAGGGAGCACTTACTGTTCAATGAATAAATTTTTACTTTTATTTCTTCTATGTATTAAGAATTATGTGGGAGAATAAGAGTTATATAAGACTAGTCTTTGCCAAGAAGTAGTTTACAATCTACTAGGGAAAGGAAGACTGTTATACAGCATTTTTAATTTTGTTCTTTTTTTTTTTTTTTAACAGTAACAAGAATCAAATCCAGGGCCTCACTTGCAGCAGCCCTCCAAATCTTTTTAATGGATAACAAGTAAGGCTCCTTAAACACACACAAACACACACACACACACACACACACACACACACACACACACACACACACACACCAATGATTGAAAGAAAAAAAGAATGATAGCAGCAAGATGGCAGACTAGAACAACTGTAGAGAACATCAAGGAAGCAACAGAAATCCTTAGAGCACAGAAACTCGGGCTGATCACAAACCAAAGGGAAGAAAAAACTGGCCTCCTCTAGTCTGTCCTCAAAGACAAAATCAGCTTAGAACCAGGAAGGACTCTTCATACAAGGAAAATACAAGCAAAAGGATTCCAGTAGGCCTCCATTACTACTTCAGACACCTGCAGTCTTTATTACTAGAGTCTTCTATAGACTTCACAGGCTAAGCTCAGTTACTGGAAGAACCCAAAATGCACACAATGAGCTACTCCCAGAGAAGGATAATGCTGTGCCCTGCCTCCTGTAGCCTATGCCACTGCTTTACTGTATCATTTTGGAACTAAGTGTGTGCTAGAGTGTCTCCTGCTCTGGAGGCAAGTAGCCATCACACACTACCACCCTGGAGGTGTTGCCACCACTATAACACACTTGGTAACCATCCCAAGATACCCTGTGGCTCCTTCATTTACTTATTTAAGTCACTCATGTACACTCTCTTTAGGGCCCAACACCACCACCACCTATGGGGGCCTCAGAACTCCAGTACACCAGAACAATTATGTCCCTAGTGGCATAGACAAGAGGACATTCCATCTCAAAGGTCCTCAGGTCTCCAGCACATAAAACACTGCCTCCATTCTTCTTTCAGAGCCACTGTTAAAACATGAATTTGCTTTCCCTGTGCCTTTGGCACAAGAGAGGAGTTACATACCCCCACTGCCACAGTTGATATGGTATCGTACTACACAACTCAACCCTGGGATCCAGAGGTTCTGCCAACCTGAACAGTCATGCTTTTGGGGGGCCAAACAGATGATGCACCTCACATTCCAGGGAATCAGAGCCTTAGCTAAGCTGTGTCACCTCACCCTCCAACAAACACAAGAGTTTTGCCCTGGACAGTGTCCTGCCTCCCTAGAACTGGACTAGCCTCTCACAGACCTAAGTGTTTAAGAGCATTATCTCTCAAGGGAAAGTCCATTGTGCTGCTCCCCCACCCCCACACACCATGCCAAAGTTACACTTGCCATTTCTGAGTCCCTACTGCTGTTGTACCTAATCTCACAGAGCCTGGAACACCACCATCTCCCATCATCCCAGAGTCCAAAATTGTTATGGTACCTCATACCCTTGTTCTGTCACTGTGTCCTGTAGGCCTAGGTCTGATCCCTGGGTACTAAGCCTCTGGGTCATTACTTCTGCACCAGGTCCATGCCAGTATGGTGATCCAATCCCAGACTCACACCCACAGCACTCTGAGCAAGCTTCTCAAAGAAACAGACTATGCTAAGTGGGAGAACTACATCTACTTGGGCCTTGAAAAATGAATATGCACCTCCTAGGTGCTACATTAGCTTCACAGAATGCTGAGTCCAGGAACTGTTAAGATGTTTCATGTAAGCCACATGGTATCCCCAAAAGAAAACACAACAGCAAATATATCAACAATACAGAGAGAAATCAAATCTTTGCACAATAAAACATTACCAAATCACAAAGATGGGCAGTGAAAGGAAGAAAGAAATAAAGAGCTACATAACAGGGGGAGGACTGGGAGAGAGATATATAGGGAAGGGCTGATATTGCCCAAAAAGAAATGTACTCATTCACTGACTTACATAACTGTAATACTATATACATCACCTTTATAATAACATTTTTTTTAAAAAAAAACAAAATGTCAATAGCAAGTTTTCACCAATAACCTTAAATGTAATCTTTAAATGGATTAAATTATTCAATTAAAAGACACAGGGACTAAATGGATAAGAGAAACAAGATCCAACCATATGCTGACTATACAAAGACCTACTTAAATATTAAGGATACACAAAGGTTGAAAGTGAATAGATGGGAGTTCTGGGAAGATGGCGGAGGAGAAGCTGGAGGCTAAACAAGCTCTCACATAGAAAGCAGTTTTAGAGTTCCAGTGAACAGTCCTAAGCCAGAGAATCACACCAAGTGTGCCATCACAGTACAGAGAGTTAAACCAGAGAGGGAACATCCAGGCAAGGAGACAGATCTGAGCACTTGCCAGCAGCCCCAGCGGCGGTGGTGGTGGTGGCGGCAACATAGAAAGTCCAGAACAAAGGCGCCAGACTCAGTGGGCAAGCTGATTCTACTCAACACCGGCAAGAACTGACAAGGAGCAGATATCTTCAGCCTGCAGATCACAGACCAGACACGACCCAGGAACCAAGACTCCAGCCTGAGTAGAAGCCTGACATCCTCACTCCTTCTCAGGGAACAGAGGAGGAAGACCACCCCTCCCTCCCCACCACTGGGGATCTCCATCTTTGACACTGACAAAGGCCCAGCTGAGCAGCTAGCTCCAACTCAGGCCTTGGAAGAAAACAAAAGAGTCATTTAGCAGGTCACAGGAACCTGACCTGACCTGCCAGGCTCAGCTCCACCCAAGGAAAATTCACCCAGCCCAGGCCTAGCAAGCTCCACCAGCCCCAGGAGTGGCTTTCTTCACTGGGTAAACAGAGCCAGAGGCTGCCCCTCCATACAGCAGCCTTGACAATCAATTGAAATTCAGTAAACATAAACCCTGAGAATGGCTCCAGGCTGGACTCTGTGAGTATTTGCTGAAAGGCCTCAACCCTACCCAGAACCAAGCCTAATCACAGCATCTCCAAACTAGAGGAAACAGACATCTCCCTCTTTTGTGATACTCAAAGCAGATCTCCCTCCCATTGAACTAGCCTGGGAGGAGGATCATAAAATCCTGGGTCAAGCAGAGCATTTTTCTGCCTGCTCAAACAACCTGACTTAAGAAACCAACCAAGCCACAGGAAAATCAAACACCACAAGCAGACCAGAGACTCCAACAAGAGACTGGTTACAGACACAAGGGAGATACAGGATCTTCCCACCCCCCCCCCCCAAAAAAAAAAAATCAAAGAACTCTTTTTGTACCTTTTATTAAAAAAATTTTTACTAAAACTTTTTTTAATTTTTAACTTTTTTAAAGAAATTTTTTTTCTATTAACTTTTTTTTCTTTCTCATAATTTTTATTTTGGGGTATATGTGTGTGTATGTGCTTTTTTTTTGCTTTTTTTGCTTTTTTTTTGTTTAGCTCTACTGACTTTTTGGTCCTTTTTTCTTTCTTTCTCATTCTTTTCACTTTTTCTTCTATTTTGTTCTTCTTTGCATGACTTAATTGCTGTTCTGCTCATCCCCAGATATACCCATAGTCGATTATTAGACCATATCCCCTACTGTGTACACACTTAATCCAGAAATTTATTACTCAATTCAAAATCTCTTAAATTCCTTAATAGCAGTACTACCTCTTTATACCTATATAATACTTTAAGGATTTTTAAGTTTTTCATGTCTCCTTTCTATCCCTCCCCTTCTCTTATCCTACCCCCATTTTTCTCTGAATATTATGTTGTAAATTTGCATAAATTTTAAATGTTTCACTTTTTAATTTTTAATTTTTGTTTTTCTATTTTTTCTTGTCTTTTTTCTTTCTCTTTCTTCTTTTTTCTCTCTCTCTACTATCATTCTATCCAACCTATTTCCTGCTTTGAGATTAAGACTTAGTTAACTCTCCCTCTGCCTTTCCACATCCCTCTATTCCTATTTTTACCCACATCTCTCCCTAAACCTAATAATTTCTAGTTTGTCAAATTCTTCTGTGCAGTTTGTAGCCCATTCATACATAGTTGTTTGATGTTGAATAGATATATCTGTTGAACTAGATTGTATCTGCAGACTTTTGACTGTGCAAATACAGACTTTGGTGGATGCTTGCGTTAAGATAGTGTTCTAGCACAAAAATGGTGTTACTTTCATCCCAAATGGGCAGAGCAAGCTGAGAAAAGACAAAAAAATGGCAAGTCCGGGTATCTCAACTCCCACTCATGATAATCAGGGGACCGAACAGATAATGAATAATCCAGAGGAGAGTTCCCAAAAAGCTCTACAAACACTACTGCTAAACATGGTAAATGAAAAGACTGAAAACCTGCAAAGGACTCTGTACGAGCGTGATAGGGAGAGAGAGGAGGCAAACCAAAGGTAAATACAGGAATATCATGAGCGTGAGGAAGCCAAAGATTGATACAGGAATTGCCTGAACAGCTTGAGAACACTCAAATAGAAATAAAGGAATGGTGTGAGCAGGCTGAGATCAGAAAAAGAGATAGACAGGAATTGCTGGAGCTGGCCCAGAACAGACAAAGAGAAAATCAGGAATGGTGTGAGCAGGCTGAGAACACTGAAAGAGAACTACAGGAATTGCGTGAACATGAGGAAGCTAATCAAAGAATAATACAGGAATTGAGAGAGCAGGATGAGAATAGACAAAGATCACTAAAGGCATTCAGGGAATCCATAAACAGAGAGCTGAAAGAAGTCAAGGAGACCACAAAGGGAATGCTAAATGGAACCCAACAGAAGGAATGGGAGTCCAAGGAAACCATAACCAATCAACTAAGTGATTTGAGAATAAACACTGAACACCAAATTAAGGAAGTAAAGAAGTTCATACAAGATCTAAAACAAAGCTCCAACAAAGAATTTGAAGCCATCAATGCTGACCAACTAGAAGGAAAAGAAATAAAAAACAAAGTAGAAAGTCTTGATAGTAGGTTAGACCATGCAGAAGATCGAATCTCGGGGATTGAAGACAATCTAGATATAGAGAAAGAACATACAACCATCCAAGACAAATCCAAGAAATATGATAGATCTATTCAACACTTGGAAGAAACCATCAGAAGACCTAATCTGAGGATAATGGGTGTTGAGGAGCACCTAGAGACAGAAGTTAATGATCTAGGAAATTTGTTTATCAGGATCCTAGCAGAGAACTTCCCAAACATGCAAAAAGATAAGCCTATTCAGATACAAGAAGCTTTTAGTACTCCAAATAGACCAGACCAGAGCAGGAGGACACCCCACCTTCATATTACAATCCGCACAGATTCAATTCAGACCAAGGAAAAGATCCTTAAAGCTGTCAAGGAGAAAAGATCAATCACCTATAAAGGGAAACCAATTAGAATCACCTCAGATTTCTCAGTAGAAACAATCAAAGCAAGAAGAGCCTGGAATGATGTATGCCATGCCTTAAAGACAAACAACTACCAACAAAGGATACTGTACGCAGCTAAACTCTCCTTCATAACCGAAGGTCAAATAAAAACCTTCCATAGCAAAGAAAAATTGAAACAATATATCCCCACCAAACCAGCCCTACAAAAGATTCTTAAAGATGTCTTACACATAGAAACCCAACAAGACCACAATAAAGGCCAAGAAACAGCACCCAAACTGAGAACCCAAGAACCATAGGAAGAACGCAGTTGCCGCAGCCCCAAAGAAAGTGGCTAAAATGGAAGGAACTCCCAAATACCTCTCAGTCCTATCTCTCAATATTAACGGACTTAACTATCCAATTAAGCAACATAGACTGTCTAGTTGGATTAAAAAGCAAGATCCTTCTATCTGCTACCTACAGGAGTCATATCTTGCCCATAAAAACAAACACATTTTCAATGTGAAAGGCTGTAACAAACTATACCAAGCAAACAGCCCCCATAAAGAGGCGGGAGTTGCAATCCTAATATCAGATAAAATAGACTTCAAATTAAAATTCATGAGAAGAGATAAAGAAGGTCGCTACATACTAATTAAGGGATCTCTCCTTCAGGAGGATATTACAATTCTAAATATCTATTCACCAAACAACGGAGCACCCAAATTTATCCAAGAAACACTACTTTCCCTCAAATCCGACATAGATCCAAAGACATTAATTGTTGGGGACTTTAACACACCACTTTCCCGACTAGATAGACCAACTCAGCAAAAACTCAACAAAGAAACCGCAGATCTAAACAACCGCATAGATCAACAAGATTTAACAGACATCTACCGATTATTTCACTCAGCAGCATCAGAATACACGTTTTTCTCAGCAGTACATGGAACATTTTCCAAAATAGACCACATTTTAGGCCAAAAAGCACACTTCTCCAAATTCAGAAACATTGAAGTTATACCTTGCATTCTCTCACACCACAAGGGAATAAAATTAGAACTCAACACCAAAAGCCACCAAAGAAAGTCCTGTAATACATGGAGGCTGAACAACACACTGCTGAATCACTAATGGGTCATGGAAGAGATTAGAAACAAAATTCAAATGTTTATGATATTCAACAAAAATGAACACACAAACTACCAGCTCCTCTGGGACACAGCAAAGGCAGTACTCAGAGGCAAGTTTATAGCTCTGAGTTCCTACATCAACAAATTGGAGAGATATGAAACCAACAATTTAATGAGACATCTGAGTCTCCTAGAAAAAGAGCAGCAAGATAAACTCTAGTCCAGTAGAGGGAAAGAAATAATTAAAATTAAAATCAGAATTAAATGAATTACAATCCAAAACAAAAATCATAGAAAGAATCAAAAAAACAAAGAGTTGGTTCTTCAAAAAAATTAACAAAATTGACAGACCCTTAGCAAATCTTATCAGAAAAAGAAGAACACAAATAAATAAACTCAGAGATGAGAATGGAAACATCCCCACAGAAACAACCAAGATTCAGAACATTACAAGGGAATAATTCTCAAATATTTATGCTAATATGTTTGAGAACTTGGCACAAATGGACTTTTTCCTAGCAAATATCGGCATGCCAAAACTAAACCAAGATGAGTTAAACCATCTTAACAGGCCCATATCAAGCATTGGAATAGAAACAGCAATAAGAGACCTCCCATCTAAGAAAAGCCCAGGACCAGATGGATTTACAGCGGAATTCTACAAGGCCTTCAAAGCAGAGCTCACACCAACACTCCTCCAACTCTTCAATGAAATTGAAAGAGAAAGTTCACTACCAAATTCCTTCTATGAAGCCATCATAAACCTCATCCCAAAACCAGGCAGGGACTCATCAAAGAAAGAGAACTATAGACCCATTTCTTTGATGAACATTGATGTAAAACTTCTCAACAAGGGCTGGGAAGGTGGCTCAGTGGTAGAGCACTTGCCTTGCATGCTCAAGACCCTGGGTTCGATTCCTCAGCACCACATAAGAAAAAAACCAGAAGTGGCGCTGTGGCTCAAGTGGTAGAGTGCTAGCCTTGAGCTGAAGAGCTGAGGGACAGCGCCCAGGCCCAAAGTTCAGGCCCCACGACCAGACCCACCCCCCCAAACAAAAACTTCTCAACAAAATTTTGGCCAATCGACTTCAACAATTCAACCAAAAAATCATACACCACGATCAAACAGGATTCATTTCAGGGATGCAAAGCTGGTTCAATATATGCAAATCAATTAATATAATTCATCACATCAACAGGAGCAAGGATAAGAACCACATGGTTATATCAATAGATCCAAAAAAAGCATTTGACAAGATGCAACCCCCCTTTATGATGAAGGTCCTGGAAAAGTTAGGAACCTATGGAACATTCCTGAATACAATAAAGGCTATATATGACAAACCTACAGCCAGCATTATACTCAATGGTGAAAAACTAAAGCCATTTCCTCTAAACTCAGGAATGAGACAAGGATGTCCACTCTCTCCACTTCTCTTCAATCTAGTATTAGAATGCCTAGCTACAGCAATAAGACAAGATGCAAACATAAAGGGGATCCAAATAGGGAAAGAAGAAGTAAAACTCTCCCTCTTTGCAGATGACATGATCTTGTTTTAAAGAATCCCACAGACTCCACTCCCAAATTACTCAAGCTGATTCAAAACTTGGGCAAAGTAGCAGGGTATAAAATTAACCCTCAAAAATCAATGGCTTTTCTGTATGCCAACAATGAGAAAAGTATGGCTGAAATTAGGAAAGCATCTACATTCGTAATAGCCCCACAAAAAATAAAATACCTAGGAATTGACTTAACCAAAGAAGTAAAGGACCTCTATGATGAAAACTTTAAAAACCTGAAAAAGGACATCAAAACAGAACTTAGAAAGTAGCAAAACCTCCCATGCTCCTGGATTGGAAAGATCAACATCGTGAAAATGGCAATACTTCCCAAGGCTATCTACAAATTCAATGTGATACCTATCAATATTTCATCCTCATTCTTCAAGGAATTAGAAGAGGCAATCCAAAAATTCATATG
Source organism: Dipodomys spectabilis (assembly GCF_019054845.1). Classification (NCBI taxonomy): domain Eukaryota; kingdom Metazoa; phylum Chordata; class Mammalia; order Rodentia; family Heteromyidae; genus Dipodomys; species Dipodomys spectabilis. The sequence continues at coordinate 3,666,754 of NW_024870853.1, forward strand.
GAACAATAAAAGACCGTGAATAGCAGAAATGATCCTTAACAGAAAGAACAGTGCTGGAGGAATATCAATACCAAATTTCAAACTCTACTACAAAGCCATAGTAATCAAAACAGCTTGGTACTGGCACAAGAACAGACTTCAGGACCAATGGAATAGAATTCAAAATCCAGAAATAAACCTACAGACTTATAGCCATCTAATCTTCGATAAGGGAGCTAAAAAAATAGAATGGAAGAAAGACAGCCTCTTCAGTAAATGGTGCTGGCAAAATTGGTTAACTACTTGTAGAAAACTAAAGCTAGATCCTTATCTATCACCCTGCACCAGAATCAACTCCAAATGGATCAAAGACCTCAGAGTCAAAGCAGACACTCTGAAAATGTTACAGGATGGAATAGCCGAAACCCTAGGTCTCCTTGACACAGGCAGAAATTTTCTTAATAGAGACCCAGAAACACAAGAGATCAAAGAAAGGTTGGACAAGTGGGATTGCATGAAATTGCAGAGCTTCTGCATGGCAAAGGACATAACTAGCAAGATCAATAGAAAATCCAAGGATTGGGAGATCTTCAGTAGCCATACAACAGACCAGGGTCTCATATCTAAAATATACCTGGAACTCAAAAAATTAAATCCCCCTATAACAAATCTTCAAAGAAACAAATGCCCAATAAATAAGTGGGATAAAGACTTAAAGAGAAACTTCTCTGAAGAGGAAAGAAGGATGGCCAATAGACACATGAAGAAATTCTCAACCTCTCTAGCCATAAAAGAAATGCAAATCAAAACAACATTGAGATACCACCTCACCCCAGTTAGAATGGCTATAATCAAGAATTCTAATAACAACAGGTGCTGGAGGGGATGTGGACAGAAGGGAACCTTACTACATTGTTGGTGGGAGTGTAAACTTGTTCAACCACTTTGGAAAGCAGTATGGAGATTCCTCAAAAGACTCACATAGAGCTCCCCTATGACTCAGCAATCCCACTTTTGGGCATTTACCCAAATGTTCACGAACAACACCACACTAAAGCTACCAACACAACTATGTTTATCGCAGCATAATTTACCATAGCTAAGATATGGAACCAACCCAGATGCCCCTCAGTAGATGAATGGATCAAGAAAATGTGGTATATATACACAATGGAATTCTATGCCTCCATCAGAAAGAATGGCTTTGCCCCATTAGGAAATGGAAAGACTTGGAAAAAATTACATTAAGTAAAGTAAGCCAGACCCAAAGAAACATAGGTCCCATGGTTTCCTTTATTTGTAATAACTAGCATATGACTGCAACAAGCAGAAAAGGTCAGATAAGTTGATGTGAGGGGGAATAAACCCCAATATAAGTATTCAAATTTTTTTGCTTTCATGCAATTGTTTCTAACATATTTATAAGATTATTTCTTTGTTGTTTTGTATGTACCTCCCCCACGGTATAACCCCTGCTTTCACTGTATTTGATGTTGGTATAATTTGTGGAGGGGAAGGGCAAAAACAAATCGTTTAACTAGGGGTACAGGTGGGCCCATTGCAACAATGAGACGTACAAGTCATTATGTCGAAAAACGAACTTTACAACTTTGGTTGTGGGGGGGGAGGAGGATCGGGTACAGGATGGTGGGGGGAGTATGGAAAGGAATTGGAAGGGGAAACAAAGAGGAGACAACAATGCTTGTTAAGGTGGCTCAGTGGTAGAGCACTTGCCTTGCATGGATGAGGCCCTGGGTTTGATTCCTCAGCACTACATAAGCAAAAAGAAAAAAAACCGGAAGTGGCGCTGTGGTTCAAGTGGTAGAGCGCTAGCCTTGAGCTGAAGAGCTGAGGGTGGGTGCCCAGGCCCAGATTTCAGGCCCCAGGACCGGACCCCGCCCCCCACAAAAAAAGAAAGGTACTTGTTATCTTCTCCATGTAATTGTAACTCCTCTGTATGTTATTCTCACAATAAAAAGAAAAGATCCCAAATAAACAACAAACTAGAAATGCCAAACAACATAAATCTAAAATTAGCACAAGAAAATAATTTAAATCACCAAAAAAATCAAATAGAGTGCAGAAAAACCATAAAAGAGCAAACAAAACTAAGAGTTGATTTAAAAAATAAAATTAATAAACACTTTATTAATGTATGAAAAAAAGAAGATTCAAACAAATCAAACAAAAAATTTAAGTGAAAAAATTTCAACAGGTACCTCAGAAGCTTAAAAGATCTTAAAGAACTATTATGGACAATTATATGTTGCTAAATTGGAAAACCTAGCGGAAACGAGTAAATTCTCAGAAAAACACAACCTACAATGATTAAGAAAAAATTAAATAGAAGGCTTGAACAGAGGAATAATAATAATGAGGTTGAAAATGTAATCTAAAACCTCCCAGCAAAGGCAAGCTCTGCATCAGATGCTTCATACTGAATTCCAGTAAACATTCAAAGAAATCATTTTAAAAAGCTGATATGGTGGTACATACTTGTAATCTGAGCACTTTGTAAACTGAGGTAGGAAGATCATGAGTTCAAGACCAGTTTGGGCTACACAATAAGATCTTCTGTCAAACAAAACAAAACCCAGAACCCAGTACCAAGTGGCTCATGCTTGTAATCCTAGCTACCGAAGAGACCTGTCAAATTGAGGATGGTAGTTCAAAGCCAGATGGGGCAGGAAAGTCTGTGAGACTCTTATTTCTGGTTAAGCAGCAAAAAGCCAGAAGTTGCACTGTAGATAGAGCACTAGTCTCAGCAAAAGAAGCTCAGGGACAGTATCCAAACAGCTGAGTTCAAGCTCCAGGACCATCACAAAAAAAGAAAAGAAAAATATAAATGCTTCTGAAAAACAGAACTAGAAGGAATAATTGCAGACTCATTTTATCACACCAGCATTATACTGATACCAACGCCAAAGATATCACAAGAAAATAAAGCTATAGGCCAATCTCTTTGATGAATATTTATGTAAAACTCTACAATTAAATATTAGAAAACTAAGTACAACAACATACCAAAAAGATTATGTATCATGACCAGTGAGATGTATCCCAGGCATGCAAGGCTGCTTTAACATATGCAAATCAATCACTGTAATACAGCACATTAACAAAATAACAGATAAACACCATATGACTATCTTGATCCAGAAAGAAAGCATTCCACAAAGCTTAACATCCTTTCTTCATAGAAGTTGGTAGCAGTTAAGGTATGGTTCCTAAACATGATTTTAAAAGAAAGCACTCAGGAAAAACTTATGGGTAACATATGAGGAAAAATTGTGAACTTTTCTGAGGATAAATATGCAAGGCAATGTACAAGTGTGCCATTCTCACCACCTCTTTTCAACATAGTCCTGGAAATAGTATGGACTTTGTGATAAAACAAAGCTCATCACATGTAGGCCAGCAAACAAAGAAAGAAAGGGAAGCACAAAAGTGGCTGCAACACTTTATCCCTGTGGGGGGTAAACTCCATCCAGCACATCGACTTTTAAGGGACAATCAAGGGTTGTAGGTGTGACTCAAGTGGTAGAGTATCTGTCTAGCAAGCATAAGATTATAAATTCAAATCCCAATACCATAAAAATAAGAAGATCCAAACTATAGCACATTTTGAAATAAACTTAACCAAGTAGATGACAGATCTCTATATTTTAAACTATAAAGTATAAGTAAAAGATGCTGAAGACAACACAAATAAATTGGAGGAGATCTTGTGCTCATAGATTGGAAGAGTCAGTATTGTTAAAGTAGCCATACTATCCCAAATATTACCCATATTCAATGCAAACCCTAACAAAATCCCAATGACATTGCTCACAGAAGTAGCAAAAACAGTCATAACATTCATATGGCATATGAATGAGAGACTCAAATAACCAAAACATTTCTGAAAAATAAAACAGTTTGTATGGATAAAGATAGCATAAGTAACTTCATTGAAGGCTATTAATCACTAGGGAATAAGTTGGAAGGAAAAAGCAACAAAGAGGGTTGTTCTGAGAAAAACATAATATAGGCATGTCTGAAATACCGTAGTGAAAGCCTTTGGTGTAAGTCATACACACTAAAAAGAAATGACTGACAGGAAAGTAAAACAGGGTGGAGAGCTAACAAAGAGGGTGAATGGGGATGAACATGGTCAAAGATGTTTATTTGCATGCATGAAAATAGAACAATAAGACCTGTCAAAATTGTTTTGGGAAGAGAAAGGGAAAGGGATAGTGATGGAGTGAGATTGATTGGAATATATTATGTATTATATTCATTGGAAATGTAACAATGAAATTTCCCCTCCCCATAACAAATGTAGGCTAATTAAAAAAAAGAAAAAAGTCAATTCACTGAGATCAGTAAGGAGATTTAGTGAAACCAAAAGTAGGGGGAAGGAGAGGAAACAAAGCTTGAGGCAGCATCTTTTCTGGTTTAAAATTGTATTACAAAATAACAGTAACCAAAACACTACGGTAGTAGCATAAAAATAGACATATAGACCAAAGGAACAGAGTAGCTCAGAATTAAATCCACTACTTTTTGACAAGACTATCAAGACAACACAATTGGGAAAGGATATTCTCCTCAATAAATAATGCTGGGAAAAATGGATTTCCACGTGAAGGATGAAAATGAATCTTTATCTTATACCATATAAAAACCAATCAACAAAATATAGATAAAGGATCTACATGTAAGACCAGAAACTATAGAATTCCTAGATGAGAACAAGGAAAGAAAGCTCCTGGACATGACAACGATCACACCAAAAGCTCAGGATACTAATACCAAAAAAAAAGGCTTCTGCACAGCAATGGAAAACATCAAGCTGGACGCTGGTGGCTCATGCCTGTAATCCTAGCTACTCAGGAAGCTAAGATCTGAGGATCACAGTTCCCTAGGCAGGAAAGTCTGTGAGACCCTTATCTCCAATAAACTACTCAGAAAAAAACTGGAAATGGCACTCAAGTTATAGAGCACTAGCCTTGAGCACAAAAAGGTTCAAGGATAGCACCTAGGACCTGAATTCAAGCCCCAGGAATGGCAAAAAAATCAGCAAAATTAAATAGTAGCCTACAGATTAGGAAAAATACTTGTAAATCATATTTCTGATAACGAGTTAATATCCATATTTTCCTAAAAACTCATAGTTTAGGGCTAGGGGGTTTGGCTCAAATGGTACTGTGCCTGCCTAGCAATCACCAGGTTCTGAGTTCAATTCCCAGTGCTGCAAAAAAACAAATCATATAGTTCAATAGTGAGAAAAAATAACCTGGATTGAGTCAGGGAAGCAAAGATGGGGGACTGAGAGGGATCCTCTAGTGGTTCAGTGCTAGCATTGCCCAGGAAAAAATAAAAATAAAAAAACAAACAAGACTCCATCTTAACCAATGGCTAGGCACAAAGGCAGGTGCCTACCAGCAACTTGGGGGAATACAAGAAGGAGGATCACAATGTAAGCTGAATAGGAGGTAAGGAGAGATCCTATCTTGAAAGTAACCAACACAAAAAGGGGCTAGAAGGATGGATCAAGTGGTAGACCACATACCTAGCAAGTACAAGACTCCAAGTTCAAACCCAAAAAATATACAATATAAAAATGGACAAAGGACCTGAAGACATTTTATTTTTTTAAGGCATAAAAATCACTAGCAGGTATCCGAAAAATGTCTGAAATCATTAATCATCAGGGAAAGGCAATTCAAAACTACTATGAGATACCACAATAGGATGGCTATTATTAAAAAAAAATCAAAACAACCATCTTTGCTGGTACACATCTATAATCTCAGCACTTGGAAAGCTAAAAAAAAAGTAGAACAATGACTCTTTGGCCTATCTGGAGTATTCAGAGAGTTTGAGGCCATTTTTAAGCGAGATCTATCAAGACCCAGTCCCAAAATTAAATTAAAATAAAGATGTTGCTGGGAAGATGGCTCAGTGGTAGAGCGCTTGCCTTGCATGCATGAGGCCCTGGGTTTGATTCCTTAGCACCACATAAGCAAAAAGAAAAAAAGCCAGAAGTGGCGCTGTGGCTCAAGTGGTAGAGCGCTAGCCTTGAGCTGAAGAGCTGAGGGACAGTGCCCAGGCCCAGAGTTCAGGCCCCATGACCAGACCCCCCCCCCAAAAAAAAAATATATATATATATAAATGTTGGTGAGAGTGTAGAGAGAAAAGAATTTTTGCACATTCTTGATGCAATATAAATTGTTCTATCCATTATAGGAAACAGTACTGATATTTCCAAAGAAGTCAAAATTTGAACAACGATATGCCCCAAACAAAATGACATCACTACCTCCTTGTAAAGATACCTGCACCACCATGTTTCATTGCAGCATTATTCACAATAGTCAAGGTATGGAAATAATGTAAAGTATCCAGCAACAGAGGACTGAATTAAAAACCTAGCACACTTGTACAATGTAGCATTGTTCAGCCCTAAAAAAAATGAGGCCTGACCTGCCAGGTGCTGGTGGTTCACGCCTATAATCCTAGCTACTCTGGAGGCTGAGATCTGACTATTGAGGTTCAAACTCAGCCTGCAGGGTTTGTCTGTGAGATTCTTATTTCACAGAGGAAAGGAAAGTCTGTGAGATTCTTATCTTCACTTAACCAAGAGAAGTGGACTTATAGCTCTAAGTGGCAGGGAACACTAGCTTTAAGCAAAAGAACTCACAGACCCTGAGTTCAAGCCCCACAACTTACAAAAAAATGAGACTTTATTTGCCACAGCATTGATAAGCCTGGAGGACAAGGTGCTAAACTAAAGAAGTCAGACACAGAGATAAAAAGATTTCATGATCTCACATATATATGGGATCTTTAAAAAATCAAATATATACAGTGATAGAGACCAAAAGCGTGGCTAGGGGGAGAGGAGATAGGGAAATATAGGTCAGAGGAAACAAGTCTAGGGATCTTACATACAAGATGAACACTATACGAATAAAACTGTACTATATTTAAAATTCATATGGAATGAGTAGATTTTAGCTGCTCTTGCCACAAAAACTAAAAAATAGGTTACTATGAGCAATAATGAATGTCAACTTGCTCTTCTATAGTATCTTCTTTACTAAGTATCCTACAACATCATGTTGTTTACCTTAAATACACACAATACAATTTTTTAAAGACAATTAGATCTGGAGGATGGCAGTTCAAGGCCAGTTGGAGGCCGGCCCAGGCAGAAAATTTCACTAGACTCCATCTCCAAAATAACTAGCAAAAAGCAGGTCTGCAGGCATGGCTTGGGTAGTGGAATATCAGCAAAGCAAGTAAAATGTTCAGTATTTTTAGAAGACTATTGATTAATGACCTTATAATTCTTACTGTTTCCCAATCAACTATGAAGAACCTTAATGGATATAAAGAAAAAAACTGTAATTGGGGGTAGGGAGAATCATCAAAGTATATTATATATACATATAAAAATGACATAATAAAACTCATTATTTTATACAATTAATATACACTAATTAAAAAACTGTAACTGCCTAAGACAAGATTCAACACCTGAGACTATTCAAAACAACAGACAGGAGTGGGTGGATAAAGAAATGTAGAGTTAGTCCTAACGTATTAAAATGTTTTTCAAATTTCAAGACAGCTCTTACTTTTCAAAGCATTTTTCAGTGGAAGAGACACATTTATTAAACTTATTACTTAAACATATTTTATGGTCACTGAAATGATCCTAAATGCATCAGCTTGCTGAAAAAAAGAAGATACGACAAAGCAAAATAGAGCTGGACACACCCATATCTATGATTGTAAACTTGGCTCTATTTCAGAATGTCCTGGGGAACTTTTAAAATCATATTCCTGCTCCCCCAGGCCTGCTCAATCAGAATCACTGGGATTCAGGCCCAGAAATCTGCATCCTTAAAGCTTTTCAGGTGACTCTGATGTGCTGCCAGGTTTGGAACCAAAGTTAGATCATTGAGATCATCCACTGCTTCAGAGCCCAGAAGAATTTCTAGAACAGCCAACAAAAGTAATTTATTATTAACACTAGATTTCTTGTGAGTGGCGGGTTATTTTGTGATATTTACTACAAAAGTAGGTTATATTTTAAAAGTGCACACCATATAATATATTAATGTCCCTTGCATATTAATTTCATATGCTATGTTTGTGTCCATTTTATCGGACTTAGCATAAAATTTTTAAATTCTTATATAATTTGAGATTTACAGTTTCCCTAGCTTTGCTTTTTTTGCCACATTGTTGATTATGTTTATGATTTATTTGATGCTGAGTCTGGTCAAGAATCCAACTCCCAATTATATTGTTCCTATGGGAAAATCTGATCCATTTTATGACCTAGTTTCCAGGAACACCACTGTAGTGACAATCAGAGCCTGTCTGTACAAGTACAGCTCACTATCACAAAAGGCACATTCCTGAAAAGTGGTATAAACTGAATTTTATCAGTCAAATCATTTAAAATCTACTAAAGATCTGCTCCACCTAAAAGGAACCCTCTAGTAAAAAAAAAAAAAAAAACTTTGAGAAAATCAAAACTCACCCTTTTTAATTTGCTCTGGAAACATCAATTTCATAAGTGGAGAATATTAAAATAGAACACAATAATATTTAAGTAGAAGCTAGTTCTGGCCACAATGCAAATGGTGTTTTTCTTGATTAACAAAGTGTAGATCACACACTTTGAAGTCAAAACAAAGTAATCACTGAATCTACAGTCCAAGGAGGTTATCTTTTGTAGTGCTGCAGATGTGGCTAACAAGTCAGTTTCTTTGTACTCAAAAGACTTAAAAGGATCAGAGAAAATGCTCACACAATGTCCCTGTAAGTGAGTGAAAATGGCAGATGTGAAGATCCTCCTTTTTTTTCAGAATAAGGAATGAAAGCACAGGTTCCTCAGTGCAGACTAAATGGTGAAGACTTCTGAGCCACCTACAGGTAAACTAGATGCTGGAACCAATTAAAGAACCGAGTTATTTGCTCTAAAGATGAAAACTGCTCAAATTAACAATTTCAAAGGACGAGAAAAAACAGGGAAAGGTGGCGTAGGTCTGTAATCCCAGCTCCAACAGCAGGAGAGGAGGGGAGATGGGAGGCTGAGGCAGGAAAATCAGTGAAACAGATTGTTTTAAAAGACATCTTTAAAAAAAAACTGCCAAAGGGCATGAGATTAAATCAGAAAAAACTATGTAAAAGTTCACTGTGAACTCAAGTGCTATGCAAATAAAGGAAGTAAAGTTCTCAGCAAAGAGTGAAGAGGGTAGTATTGTTGAGAATTGGATAAAATCTAGCAAAGGGATGGAGTGGAAAGGCAGCAGAAAGATCTAGCTTGAGTGGGATAAATAAGGATTTGAGGTGAGACCGTGTACTATGGTGACATGGTTTTCTCCAGTCCACTTGCAACCCATAGGTACAAGCACAAAGGAAATGGTAAGCTAAAACAATTGTTATATCACCAAGGAGGGAGGAGATGGACTCAGGATATATGCATTCATGCTGGAAGTAGACACCAGGCATCATGCCTAATACTTGTAATCCTCTTTATAAGGAAGCAGAAATGGAGAGATTTGAGGATGAAGCTAGCCTGAGAAAAAAGATCCTGAGACATACTCCTTTCCCTGCCTAATCTCAATCAATAAAAAGCTGGGTGTATGCCAGGCGCCAGTGGCCCACGCCTGTAATCCTAGCTAATCAGGTGGCTGAGATCTGAGGATTGCCGGTTCAAATCGAGCCCCGGGCAGGAAAATCCCTGAGACTCATATCTCCAATAAACCAATTGAAAACCAGAAGTGGCACTGTGGCTCAAGCGGTAGAGTACTCGCCTAAAGCTGAAGAGGGCAAGGACAGTGCCTAAGCCCAGAGTTCAAGCACCATGACTGACCAAAAAAAAAAAAAAGCTGGGTGTGATAGTGTGTGCCTGTCATCTCTGTTACTTGGGAAGCACAAATAGAAGAATTTCAGTCCTGGCTATTTTTCCCTGTGAGATCTTATCCTCAAAATAACTAAAACACAAAAGGCCCAAGGTGTGCTCTGGTGGTAGAGCACCACCAGGCAAACTCAAAGCCCTGAGTCCAAAACACTAGTGCCACAAAAAGAATAGTAAAAGTAGAAATAGAAAAGTATGAGACTGAGAGATTACCCAAAGATTGATAGGACTTAGCTAAGAAGCAACAGAGGCTTAAAAATGCCTCAAAAATTGGAAAAAAAAATGCCTCAAAAATGTCTCAACATAAGTTTTAGTCTCTGTGTTAGCTTTCCATTGATGTGAGGGTAGCTGTGATAATCAATAGAAAGAAGGAAATCAAAATTGTTTCCAAGATTTTCATTATGGCTGCTTGGCATTACATCATAGGGAAGTGAGAGGCACAGAGGGAGCTACTCACTTCACAGACACAAGGAAGCAGAGAGACAGGAAGGCTCTAATGTCTAAATAGCTCCTCAAGGACATATCCCCAATAACTTAACTCCCTCCCACCGAACCTACCTCTTAAAGATTCCACTACTCCAGTGCCAAGCTGAGGACTTTGGAGGACATTGCAGGTCCTAACTGTCAGATAATAGCATTTGAATACTTGCTTTGCCCAAATATTGCACAAGTGAGTTTAAAGAATTCTGCTATAAATCTAGATTTTTCCCGGTAATGCTGAGCTGCCTGAGCTGCACAAACAAGGCCTATATCTGACAAGCAGTAGGCTACAGAAATTAGAGAGTAGACAAGGGTAATTCTTTTCTAAATTGGCAAATGAAGTCTGATGGTGGGCAAGATCAGCAGATAATGGGTAGAGTATGGCCTGAGTGTTGAGGACATGGAAAGAAGGCATGGAATTCTAGACCAGGACCATGACATAAAGCACAGGTTAGAGGGACAGTTATTTTGCTCTGTGTGTTTAGTTTTGGCTTCCTCCAGCCTTCTTATCTTTGCCTGCTGCATATTTTAAACTACGAAGTCCTATATATACACATATATATGTATATACACTATATATATATATATATATATATTCTAATGATGTAAACAGACAACTGCAGTGAAATCAGACAGGTGTGTGTGTAAATACCCTCCAGACTTAATCCAAGTGATTATGAAATGGGGGTATTCTCATGTTAATAAGGAAAGAATGCAATACAGAAGATTTGAAGATATGGCCTCTAGTCCAACTTGAGTAATTAAAGCTTCACTGCAATATCTGAAAATAATGTAATGATGTTCTCTATACAATCATAAGGTCTGCATGTAGTATATAAGCTTCCCAAGGGATGGCGCTTTTATAGTCTTGTTTGCTAATATATCTCTAGTATTGAGCCTGGCACATGGCACATTTGTTATGTGAATGAATATAGGAAAGTACTTTTATTCCTGAGAGTGGTAGCCAAAACCAAGGATGACTTTCTTAATACTAATTCATATGGAATATAAGATGTTCCTATGATTATAGCAATATAAAATTAGGTAACATTGTCAAAGTTAAAATGTGTGATACTTAAATACTTAAAAGCACTATACCTCATTACTTTCTTATAAGACGTTTGTGGACTGGCAGTAGTTCAACAGGAACAGATGGGAAGTTTAAGCAGTTAAAGCTGAAAATTATTCCCTGGACTAGTTCCACGGTGGCCAGAGGCAAAAGGTCAAAGGCAATAGTGAACATTTTAAATTGTGAAACTACTGTTAGAAGTTAAGCTGGAAGCCTATAGGAAATGGTCAGATGAAGAACTCTGTAGTCACATATGAAACATTGAAAAATTTAGAACCTCTTTCTCATTACTTTCACTAAAACTATGCCCCTGCCATCGTCAATTATCTCTCTACATTTGCTACTTGTCTCTTACCCTCAGTATTATCTACTATAATGTCTATCTTATCTGTTAGTCTACCACACATATATTTTTATTTTTAAGTATATAATCTTTTCTATGACAGTACTGGGGTTTGAACTTAAAGCCTGGGCACAGTCCCTTAGCTTTTTCATTCAATGCTAGTTCTCTAACACTTGAGCCACAGCTCCACTTCCCCCTTTTTGCTGATTAATTAAAGATAAGAGTCTCACAGACTTTTATGCTGTGGCTGGCTTTGAATCATGATCCTCAGCTCTTACCTCCTGAGTACCTAGGGTTACACATGAGAGCTACCAGCTCCTAGTTAAATTATATAATGTTAATGACATTAAATGTTTTGTATTTATACTGTTTATATTAGCACCTCGAATTCTTTGTGGAATGAGTACATGAATAAACTTCATTAAGACACCAAAATATTGAGCCTGCAATTGTTTCACTAACCTTAAGCCTTATTCTGCATATTCAGTGCTCTACCATTATAACCATTTCCTCAGTTTCCTCACCTCTTTTTCCTTGTCAGTAAACCAGTTTAGCAAATCCTCACCCCTGGATAAATTCAGCCTTTTCCTCTGCTCTGAATTTTCACCTGAGCAGCTGAATGTTGCTGGAGGAAATCACATAATCTTGCTGACAGGTTGCACTTAAATTCATGATCACAGACCACAAACAGGTACTAAATTCTGCCTGTTTGAAATCTTCTTTTCTCTATGAAATTTGCTACAGGACAATCATTTTATATATGGTTTTTCTCCTGAAACCTGTCTCACCACTCTCCTCTGTCCTCTCCCCTGATGATCTTACCTCATACTTCATTAAGAAAGGGTATATACCTGCTGGAGGTCTGGAGCTCATGTTTATAATTCTAACTGCTCATGGTGTTGAGACCTGGAGATTGAGGTTCAAAGCTGACCTGGGCAGAACAGTCTGCAAGAACCTTATCTCAAAATAACCAGCACAGGTTGTGTGGTTCAAGTAGTACAATGCCAGCTGTGAGCATAAAAACCCTAGTGAAGCTGGGTGCTGGTTGTCCTAGCTACTCAGGAGGCTAAGATCTAAAGATTGCGGTTCAAAATCACCCCAGGCAACAAAGCCCATGAGACTCTTATCTCAATAAACCTCCAGAAAACTAGAAGAGGTGCTGTGGCACAAGGTGGTAGAACACTAGCCTTGAGCTGAAGAGCTTAGTGACAGCACCCAGGTCCTGAGTTCAAGCCCTGTGACCAACAACAACAACAAACCCAGTGAAAACATGAGGTCTTGATTTCAAGCCCAAGTCCCACTAGGTTTTCTCATCTTATTTCCTCCTGTTACAGTGGACAAAAGTAGTCCTCTTTTATTAAGACCCATATTCTACTTGTGCGCTGCAGCCTCCTTTTAAAGTCTTTTTGATGTATTATCACTCTCCTACATCATCAATCTCTCCTCTATAAATTATACTCAGGAATGTATAAACATGCTCTAGTGTTCCCCCATCAAACTATTTTCACTTCACTAGTGCACTGAGACTGCTCTTATCATGATAAATACCTTGTAAGTGGCAAATAATCAATAACACTCGGTTCCTCCTCTGTATTGTTGTGGGCACTGAGGATGAAACCCAGGGCACTCTATCACTGAGCTCCACCCCAACCCCTTTTTCATTTTTTAGATAGAATCTCATTATGTACCTCAGGCTATACCATTCAGAAAGAAATTTAACCAAAGCTCAGGTCTTGATGTCAGCGTCCTTCTTACTCTCAAAAACTATTCCTCCCAAAATGTTTCCCACGACAGTAGATGGAATATTATACACCCAGTTACAAAGCCGGTCTGTTCTCTCAGCTATGTCTGAGAATAACCTCAAATCTCTTCCTATCATTTCCCTGCTTCACTACTACCACTATTATTAGTAGTCAAATTATCTTTGCCTGGAAAAAAAAAAAGATCTTTCAGTTGTTCTACTTTCTATTCTTTTTTTGTTTGTTTTATTTTGGTTTTGAACAGTATAGGAATTCTGAACTCAGAGCCCTACACTTGCTAGGCTAGTGCTCTGTTTCTGAGTCATATCTCCAAACCTTTTCATTAACTATAGCTATTTTTCTATCTCAGCATTCTATCATAGGATGACAGTTGTGTAACACTATGCCCAGCTACAGATTGGGATGGAGTCTTGCAATCTTTTATGCTGAGGTTGATCTCACTTTCAACCATGATCTCCCCAATCTAAGCATCCTACATAGCTAGGATTACAGGTTGAGCCACAGGTGCTCAACATACTTTCTATGCTTTATTCTCCCTTCTCCAGACATCAGCTAGTGTATTTTTAATCCATGCTCACTCTAATTAGTTCTCTGCTTAAAATCCTCCAATGACTTTCCGCTCTACTTAGATCAACTCATAACTCCTTACTCCATGAACATTCCCATCACTAACAATGGCATCCTCTTGTACCTCAACAGGCCAAACTCTTCCGGGTCTTAGGGCTTTGCATTTATTAAAGAATCCACACACTCTGCTGCTAATTATAGCCAGGAAAACATAGATTCTCCTACATATATAACTTCATCTGGCATAACATTCATACATTCTCCCTTACTCACTACTTTCCAGTAGCAGTGCTCTTTTAGTAGTTCCTCCAACATTCCAAGGTCTTTTTGTTTTGCAAGTGTGTGTGTGTGTGTGTGTGTGTGTGTGTGTGTGTGTGTGTGTGTGCATGTGCACTGTTAATGTAGCTGAACTCAAGGCCTGGGCCCTGTCCCTGAGCTTTTTCAGTCAAAGCTGGTACTCTACCACTTGAGCACAGCTCTACTTCCAGCTTTTTGGTGGTTAATTGGAGGTAAGAGTTTCACAGACTTCCTTGCCAGGGCTTACAGGGTTACAGGTGTGAGCCACTAGCACCCAGATGCAATTTTCTTTCATATGTGCTTTTCCACTACCCAGTATGGAGGCCCCCTCCTTCATAACACCACCTCCTCAGTGGGTCCTTCTCTGTCCATTCTCATTAAAGCTGGCCTTTCCCTGGCATTCTCTCTCAGAATCCTTTGTAGGCCATTTGGTAAGCATTTTATTTACTTATATACTATTTGTCTACTGACAGAAAGTTACATCAGGATCTGAAACACTGTTTACTCTGCTGCAGTAATATACATAGCATCTAATACACAATAATGGGCAGAAAGTAGGAATTTGGTAAATGTCTCACAAAAGAACGAATAAACAAAAAAAATAAACAAACATCTATTATTCCTTTTGATCTTAGTAGCCTATGATATAGGAAAGATCTCATTATTCCACACTGTGAGCTACAGAGGTTAAGGAAGATGCACAAAATCATACAATAAGTAATAGAACTGGAGTCTTCTTATTCCGAAAACTGAATGTTCTTAAAGCACACTATCTCACCAAACAGGAGGTATGCTTTTTTGTATGAACACAAACTCTAGAATAAACTCATTAAATTACATTGCCCATAAAGAGCAGCAACAACAACACTAGTTCTTTGGTTTAAAGAATATCTCTGAAATAAGCATGACTTCTCTCCTCACCCTTAAGGAAAAGGCTGTATTTCACAAGCTACAAGAGTACAAAGGAAAGTGGGAGAAAAATGAGGGAGGGGGTAACAATGTTCAACCAGAAATTTACTCATTACTTATGTAACTGTAACCCCTTACAATAAAGTAAAATCAAATTTTTTAAAAGTACAACGGAAACAAGTTTATATATTCCTTTTCCTTATTTCATGACTCTACTGGGAAGCTTGCTTTGAAATCAATAAAAGTAAAGACATAGAAACTGCACCTTATAAAGCTGTCAGTAGGTTCCTAATATCTAGTCCCCAGCGAGTCAACATAAATCCACTGTTTACACACATTAACAGAATTGCCACTCTCCAATTCCCTTTGACTACTGAACTAAATGAACCAGGTCTCTCATCTACTATGCCTTACATTTCAGGAACAATCTAATATGCATTACCCAACATTCTATTTCATAGGAACTTAAAAGTACGGTTAGCTCTTTGTATTGCCATATGTAATTTGATGCATTCTGTATACACAGAAACAAGGTCTTAGCTTAAATAAGATTAATTAGACTTTGCCAGAGAACCACGCAGACATCCAGGTACAGAAAACAAAGAAAGGTTTATTGCTGGGAAAGGGGGCCTGCAAGACTCCTTCTCACAAGGGAGAAGTGAGAAGAAGCACGGGCTATTGTCTGGGGTGACCTATATAACTTAGGAGGTTTAGGAGGGGCTAGAAGGGGCTAGAAGGCCGGGAGCCTGGTATAGACATGTGGACCAGGGGCTTCATCATGGTAGACTAGGATTTATGGCTGCTGTCCAAATAGTAGATAAGGGTCCTGCAACTGCCCAGACCTGAAGGTCACTCTAAGGGGCTCTTGATGCTTTATATGGTGGTAGCTGTCCCAGAGAAGTGCCATCCCAAGGTACAGGAGGCTGGAAGTTGATTATTTACTGCCTTTACTATGTAGGCCTAGTGCTGCCTAGGAAGGGAACATGCTAAGCTGTGGAGAAGAGAAAGAGTGGACTAAGCTATGGGAAGGGACTCATTTCATTAACACAAGGCCTATTTTGAGACAAGTCCTTGGTATGCAGCCCAGGAAGGCCTTGAACTTGTAATCTTCCTGTCTTAGCCTCTTAATTAATGGAATTACAAGCATATGCCACTATGCTCAGCTATGTGGTATTTTTGAGGGCCTCTATGTGCCCTTATAGGTACAAGGGATAGACTGGTAAAGAAATAATCATCCTTGTTCTCATTGGAGCTTACTTTCCATGGCTTTTTCATTGTTTTAGGTTTTCCTCAGTAACATTTTACTAAGGTTAAAAACAGAAGAAACAAGTAATTTTGTACATGTCTACGTAACCTCCATCTTTCATAGAATTGTTGTCAAAATCGTTCTAGCTCCCATTGCCATCTTCCAATTTCAGTTAAGATAAGAGGTTTTAGAATCTGGTCTAGATTTGGATCCTGGCTATGTCACCATAGGCTTTGTTACTGCTGGCAGTAAAGTTAACCACACAATTGCAGTTGCTTTTTCTATAGGAGCTGCAGCTAAAATAATACTTGAACACCAAAATTTTATTAACTTCCTTCCCTACTTTAAAACTCTTCAAAATAAAGACCATAGCTCTCCCTAGGTTTTCAGAGGCCCAGTATTCATTCTCCCTCTCCTCTCCTTCTTCTCCATCTCCTCCTCCCCTCTCTCTCCTCCTCTTTATCTCCTTTCCTCTTCTCTCCCTCTTCCCTCCCATCTCCTACAATCCTCTTCCACTCCCTCTCCCTCTCCTCCTTCTCTCTCCCTCTCTCTCTCTCCTCTCGCTCTATCTCTCCTTCTCCCTCTCCTCTCTTCTCCTCTCCTCACCTCTTTTTCCTCCTAGTCATTTCTGTCTTAGTTATTTTTCAGGGTTTTTTTTCACCCAGGCCTTCCTGGACTGTAATCCTCCTCTTTATGCCTCTCCACAGTTGGGATGCACGTCTCTATACCTAGTTTGTTGTAGAGACAGGGTCAGAGTCTAACTAACTTTTTCTGGGACTGATCTCATACTTGAGTCCTCCCAATTTCTGCCTCCTGGGATTCTGTGAACCACCGCATCTGGCTTGTTGGTTGAGATAGCGTCAGCACTTTTTCCTACCAGTGATAGTCATGAACCATCATGATCTTCCTAATCTCTGTCTCCCAAGTAGCTAAGATTATGGGCATGAGCCACTGCACCCAGCCTTTTCTTTCTGCCTATTTCTCTAGCCACTTCTCATACAATGTTTCCCATTACCTTCGCTAATTCACTCTGAATTAAAGAAATGCACAATCTCTTAAGTTAATTACTAGATTTAGCAAATAAAAATACAGGATAGCCTGTTAAATTTGAATTTTAAACAACATTTTCACTATAATTATGTTCCAAATATTGCATAGGTTACAGTAAGATTATTCAGTAACTGAAAATTCCAGTATTTTATCAGCAACCTACCTAGATGTGCCATCTTCCTCTAGGACCTTTGCAATGCTGTTCTTTCTCCTTGAGATGCTCTTTCTTTGCTTTCCTGCAAACAGGCTGATTACAAGTAGTAAATGAAACACAACTTAGAAAGTGTAGGTCATGGTACTTAACACAAGGAAAACATTGAACAAATGGTATGATAATATCTCAAAGCTTCCACTCATAGTTTCTCTTTCATATTACACCAATTTTGGTCATATCAGTGCTTTGTCACTTTGATAAGTCATTCTCAACTCTCTTGAGTTCTTTATGAGAGCTAGAAAATAGCAATATACATATGTAATATATACCCTTTCAGCTTACTAAGTATTTTTACTTATGTAATTTCAATTTAGTTTCACAAAAATACTGTAATGTAAGCATTAGTAGAAGTATTTTATTCACTTTACAAATCAAGGAAGAACCATTTTAAGTCACACAGCTGGTAAATAGTAAAAGCAGTAATCAAACCCAGGCCTTCTAGCCTTAAAAGCTAAAAATTTGTAGCTGTACCTCATTGCCTCCCCGCCCATCTTCCATCTTTGCCACACCTATACCCCTATTGCTACCCATACCAGCAACTTTCACAATCACCAACAGTAAGAAATGGGACAGCTAACATTTCTTGGAAACTTAGTGTGAGCCAGAAAATATAAGCACTCTGCATGTATGATTTGATTCTCAAAATCACCCTATGAGTTAGACAACCTGTTGTTTTCACATGTTTTCCCAAGACCTCTAAGCCTGCTTCCTTAAGCAAATCATTCAAAGTCACAAGACTAATGTCAAAACAAGGATTCAAAACCATGCAGTTCACCTCTCTAGTCTGAACTCTCATTCTGTCCCAGCCTAGGCAGAATTGCCCCCATTAGGGTCCTGGCATAACTCTTGCTAACCCATTATATATTCACAAGCTATAGCTCACCCTTCTAAGAAGATAGTACCGGTAGCCCCCATAAGAAACCTTTCATGCATGAAGCCCTGGGTTCGATTTCTCAGCACCACATTAAGCAGAAAAAGCCAGAAGTGGCGCTATGGCTCAAGTGGTAGAGTGCTAGCCTTGAGCTGAAGAGCGGAAGGACAGCGCCCAGGCCCAGAGTTCAGGCCCCATGACTGACAAAAAAAAAAAAAAACTTTTCTATGTCAACTGATAGTAAAGGTAAATGACATTCATGAACCGGCCATATTTGCTTCCCTTATTACATTGCAAACAACAGCATGAGTTTATAAAAATGACTAGTTTATGTAAATGCAAGGAGCTATGACAAAGTAAACAGGACTCAAGAAACAAAGGATCTCTTCTTAATTTGTCATCATTTCTAGATGACGCCATGTTCTTGACCTCATATATGGTATATACATGTGCACATTTGAGGGAAGCTAGGAGAAAGGCAAAGATTCAGGGGGAAATGGGAAAAAATACAGCATAGGGGTCCATCAGCTGCACTGGACACTGATGAAAGTTAACTAAGCAACTCAAGGACAGCAATGGGAGGCAGGGAATGAGAGAGAAAGGGGGAAATATTTTACACTAAGCAAAAGAAAAGAAATGTACATATCACCCAATTTGAAAAAAATAGCTGTAGTTTCAAAGTTTGTAGAGACCATAAGCTTTATAGGCCATGATAATAACAATGTGCCTCATGGAGGTTAAAATGTGTTTGTGAATTTAAGTATCACTATCCCACAATACTGTGAATTTTGTGAAATTTATGTAATCACTTAATAAAGAAAAAAAAGAAAATCAAATTAACTATGCCAAAAACTGACTAGTTTAGCATGGAAACAGTAAAACAAACTGATCTAAAATTTAGTACCAGAAATACATGACTTCCATTGGGAATCTTTACCCTCCATAGGCTTGTCCATTTTACTCATTCAGATGTTTTCCACACACACACATACTCATATCTTCTACCATCCACCCCATCACACATCTTGTCAAATGCAACAAACAAGTAGCATAGCTGCAATTGCACATTATAATTGCTACTGAAAAATATGAAAATGCATAGGCTCATAATTTAGGAAAATTTTGCATTTCTCAGAGAAACTATTTTCTAGCAGTGCTGGAATCTTCAATCTGCCAGTTAAGACAACAGGTCAGGACACAGTGATAATAGAAAGGCTTACTAGTTAATATAGCAGAAAACAATAGAAAAATACAACATTACAAGCTAGGTACAGTTGGCTCACACCTGTAATCCTAGCTACTCAGGAAGGTGAGATATGAGGATCATGGTTCAAAGCCAGCCTAGGCAGGAAAGTACATGAGACTTAATCTCTAATTAACTACTAAGAAGGAAAAGCCAGAATCAGAACTGTGGCTCAAATGGTAGTGCACCAGTCTTGAGCAAAAAATCAGTTCAAGGACAGTGTTCAGGCCCTGAGTTCAAGCCCCAAAACTGCCCACCCCCAGAAAAAAAAAAACAAATAGAAGCAGGGTGCTGGTGACTCATTCTTATAATCCTAGCTATATTGGAAGCTGAGAGCTGATGATCACGGTTCGAAGCCAGCCCAGGCAGGGAAGTCTATGAGTCTCTTATCTCCAATAAAAAACTCAGACAAAGATAAAGTGGTGCTGTGGCTCAAGTGGTAGAGCACTAGCCTTTAACACAAAGAGACTCACAGACAGTGCCCAGGCCCTGAGTTCAAGCACCAGGACCAGAAAAAAAAGAAATAGAAATAGAAAACAGTAGATGAGTATTTTGTACTAGCTATTATCACTCTTACCAGAAGAACTGAAATTTGACAAGAAAATGAAATAAATGAGGGTGATCATGTGACCTGCTTTTCTTTGGGTCTGGCTTACTTCATTTAATATAATTTTTTCCAAGTTTTTCCCATATCCTTATGCATGGAACAATGTTATTCTTTCTGAAAATGGAAGCATAGAATTCCATTGTATATATACACCACACTTTCTTGATCCATTCATCTACTGAGGGGCATCTGGGTCGGTTCCATATCTTAGCTATGGTAAATAATGCTGCAATAAACATAGGTGTGCTGGTAGCTTTAGTATGGTTTTGTTTGTGATCATTTGGGTAAATGCCCAAAAGTGGGATTGCTGGGTCATAGGGGAGCTCTATTGTAGTTTTGTTGAGGAACCTCCACACTGCTTTCTAGAGTGGCTCAAGTGGTAGAGCGCTAGCCTTGAGCTGAAGAGCTGAGGGACAGCACCCAGGCCCAGAGTTCAGGCCCCACGACCGGACCCCCCCCCCCCAAA
Source organism: Dipodomys spectabilis (assembly GCF_019054845.1). NCBI lineage: Eukaryota > Metazoa > Chordata > Mammalia > Rodentia > Heteromyidae > Dipodomys > Dipodomys spectabilis. Next base: position 3,687,777 of record NW_024870853.1, read on the forward strand.
AGAAAATAGAGTGGTTGAACAAGTTTGCAATCCCACCAATAGTGTAGTAGTGTTCCCTTTTAGTCTCATCCAAGCCAGCATCTGTTGTTAGATTTCTTGATTATGAACATTCTAACAGGTGTAAGATGGAATCTCAATGTTGTTTTGATTTGCATTTCTTTTATAGCCAGAGATGTTGAGCAATTCTTTGTGTGTCTCTTGGCCATTCATATTTCCTCTTCAGAGAAGTCTCTCTTAAGGACTTCAGCCCACTTTTTAATGGGGTGGTTGTTTCCTTGGGAGTTTGTTTTTGGCGAAATTTAATTTCTTGAGCTGTCAGTTGTATGGGTGGTGAAGTCTTCTCCCAGTCTTTGGGGTTTCAATATATTTTGCTAGCTATGTCCTTTGCCATGCAGAAGCTCTGGAGCTTAATGCAATACCATTTATACAGCCTTTCTTTGACTTGCTGTGTTTCTGGATCTTTATTAAGAAAGTTTCAACCTGTGCCAAAGAGCCCTAGTGTTTCTCCTATTCCTTCCTGTAATGTTTTCAGGGTGTCTTCTTTTACCTCGAGGTCTTTGATCCATTTGGAGTTGATTCTAGTGGAGGGTGATATATCTAACTTTAGTTTTCTACACGTGTTTAGCCAATTCTGCCAGCACCATTTGTTAAAGAGGCTGACTTTACTCTTAACAGGGGATCTCAAGAACCCAAGTGTTTAGTGCAAAGGACTTATGGAAACAAGAGGCTCTCATTAGACCTTGTATATAGTTCGTTCTTTTTTCTCTATTTTTTCTTTCTTCATTTCTCTTAGCTTTTTGTACCTCATGTTTTGCATAACAGACAATGCAATAGGTGAAAGGGAAAGGGAATCACAGAAACAGCAGAACAACAGACGAACCACAGCAATATTGATACTCACTTGACACTATGTGAATATGAACATTACAACTTGGGAGGGGGGGTAAGGATGGGTAAGTGGGAGAGATAAAGAAGGATGGGGTAATGATGATTAAAAACAAATGTACTTATTGTCTTACCTGAGTAACTATAACCGCCCCCCAGAACATCACCTTTACAATTAAAAAAAGAAAATGAAATAAAATAAATGCTGCTTCAAATCACAGGCCTTAGTCATCATAAACCTGGGTTTACTTATCAGCTGTTATTTAATATCTTGATCTGCTTCCTTGTCTGTAGAATGGGAATAATATCTATTTTGCAGGATAATTGTGAAGACTGAGCCCAAATCTATATAAATCTTTAAGTGTAATGGTTGGCACTAGATACATAGTACATCTTCATCACACCAATTCTCTCTCTTCTTCCAGCTAGGCCCAGTGTTAGTGCACCCTGATGACCAAGACTTTGATTCTTTCAGAATTAAAATGCAAACTACAAACTAAATAGCTGAATTCCTTCCTCAAACCTCTCATTTTCTCCTTTAGCATCTCAGCAGCAGTGTCCATCTGACCTTGTGTCTGATATACCAGAAGAAAAGGAGCCAGTCTCAGTAATGTGTCATGGTAAGTAAAACAGTGGTTCTTGAGTGCTTCACTTGTTTAGAGTCAATGGTAGGTAACTCCACATGTATATTCTCTGGTCCCTTATATCTGAAGAGAAACTCAGCTTAATAGTCATTTTATTTATTCATAGGAGCTATATGCTGGGAATACTTTAAATAAGTATCATTGGCAGTATGCTCAATGTCTTACATGGTATTTCATTTAATTTTTGCAATAGCCTTCTGAAAGAGGTTATTACTCCTACAGTGAACATAAAATATTGTTTATAATTAGCTATTGATTAGTCTTAACACTTGAAATATAACAGTAAACATGAGACAATATTTTCTGCCCTCATGGAGCTCACTTTCCACATGGGGAGATTTCAAGGGAGAGGTTGAATAATTAGTGATTAATTCTCACCCAGTAATAACAAGGCCAGAATTCAAAAGCAGGTTTGTGAATAAAATGGAAATCTCAGAAATAAATACACAAACACACATATACACATACACACACACACACACACACACACACACACACACACACATACATAATCAATTGGCTTTCCACAAAGGTACTAGAAAAATTTTATGGGGATCAGTATTTTCCACAAATGATACTATGTAATCTGTGCACTCACATGTAAAAGAATAACTTAGACCCTTTACACCATATACAAATATTCACCTGACAGAGGGCTTGCCTAATAGGTGTAAGACCCTAGATTCAAACCCCAGCATGATAGATAGATAGATAGATAGATAGATAGATAGATAGATAGATAGATAGATGCAAAAAACCAAATGTAAGACCTAAAATTATAAAACTTTGAAGAAAACATAAAAGAAAAACCTCATGACATTAGATTTTTCAGTGTTTTCCTTATATGGCATGAAAGCAAGACAACAAAGAAAAATAAATAATCTTCAATACAGCACAATGAAAATTTTTCATGTATGAAACAACACTAATAACAGTGAAAACAAACTGTGGAATGAAAGTGTTTTCAAAAGACATATTTGATAGGTAGTTAATATCTGAAATACATAAAGAACTGTTACAAATTCATAGCAAAAACAACATAGACAAATGATTTGAATGGATTTTTCTCCTAAGGTATACAAATAGCCAATAAGCACATGAAAAGATGTGCCATATCCTAGATTATGAGGCAATATAGATCAAAACTACAATGAGCCTGGTGCTGGTGGCTCAGCCTGTAATTCTAGCTATACAACAGGCTGAAATAATGTGGTTTAAAGCCAGCCCAGGGAGATAAATCTGAGAGAATCTTATCTCCAATTAGCCAGCAAAAAGCTAGAAGTGGAACTGTGGCTCAAGTGGTGGAGTGTCAGACTTGAGTGAAAAAGCCAAGCAAGAGTGCAAATCTCTGATCTCAAGCCTCAGTACTCTCTCTCTCTCTCTCTCTCTCTCTCTCTCTCTCTCTCTCTCACACACACACACACACACACACACACACACAAACACACACAATGTTTGCTACTTAACAGTCAATAGGGTACCTATAATCAAAAAGATAGATAATAATCATTGGTAGAAAGGATGTGGTAAAACCAGAAACCTAATACACTACTGGTAAGAATGCAAAAAATGGGTCAACAACTATGGAAAACACTTTTTCAGGTTTTTAGTAAACTAAACATAAAATACCATATATAAATCAAAATTTCCACTCTAAGGTATAAACCCAGATGAACTGAAGACTGGTTTTCAAACAAAATCCATAGATCTATGTTCATAGCAGCATGATTTACAATAGCCAAAAAGCAGAACTAACCCAAGTTTCCATCAATGAATGAATGACTAATCCAAATGTGGTTTATATATATACTAGAACATCATTAAACCAAAAAAGGCATAAAATTCTGATATGTTCTACAAAATGGGTAAAATATTAAAACATTATGCTAAAATAAATAATCCAGTCCACAAAGGACAAATACTACATGATGCTATTTACATAGTGTACTTAGAGTAGTCACAATCATAGAGACACTAAGCAGATTAATGGTTGATGGGGGATGGGGGAGATGAGAATGGGTTATATAAAAATAGGTTATATTGAAATGGCTTCAATTTGGAAGGATGAAAATATTCTAGAAATGAATAGTGGTGATGGTTGCCTAACACTGTGGATGGACTGCACTGTATACCTAAAATGGTTATAATAATATCTTTTATTTATGTATATTTTACCACCACGACAAGCCAATGTGCTGAGTGCTGGTGGCTAATACCTGTAATCCTAGCCTACTCAGAGGACTGAGATCTGAGAATCACAGTCCGAAGCCATGCCAGGCAGGAAAGTACATGAGACACTTATCTCCAATTCACTACCAAAAAGCTGGAAGTAGAGCTGTGGTAAAGCACTAGCCTTGAGCAAAAAAGCTCACGGACAGTGCCCAGGCCCTGAGTTCAAGCTCCAGGACTGGTGAACACACATACACGCACACACACGGCCGCGCACGCACGCGCGCGCACACACACACACACACACACACACACACACACACACACACACAAACCTACTGCAAATGGGAAAATAGCTAACTCAATTTAAAATGATAAGGAAGTCATTTTTTAAAACCACTTCCTTGAACTGTAACTCTTCCCTTGAACTTATGTAAAATCTGTTACATGAGTCTTCTCTATCTAGCAAACATTTGGATTCTACGTGCAAAGAATGTGTGAACCTCTCTTGCATGTATGTCATAGATTTGTCACTTAGAAATGCCAGCCATCTCTAATACAAAAGGATTGTTTCTTTTCTCCTTTTTCATTTACTTCATTGGTAAAATGTCAACATGGGATAGGGACAATTGTGTCATGTACTAAGAAAGAAAACGTAGAGTTTTCAGGTAAATTTTTAGTTTGTATAGATTATTGGAGGGACAGAAAGAGACAAAGTCTTAAGAGATGCATAAATGCTTTTAAAGCTGAATATTGTTTGATAGCATCATCCTCATATAATAGGCAAATGTGCTGAGCAACAGTGGCTCACACCTGTAATTCTAGCTACTCAGGAGGCTGAGATCTAAGGATCTCTGTTCAATACCTTCCCAGGCAGAAAAGTCCATGAGACTCATTGCCAATTAACCAAGAAAAAGACAAAGTGGAAGTGTGGCCCAAGTGATAGAGTGCCAACCTTGAGTGAAGATACCATGTGAGAGTGTGGGACTCTGAGTTCAACCCGTACCCCCGGTCCTGGAACAAAAAAGCCTAGCCAAATGTTATCTCATATTGGAAATGTGATAGAATTTGGGGCCCAGTAGAAGGATAGTTTATTGCTTCTACTGCCAGCTACAACCACTAAATAAGAATTCCCTTCAAGACTGACCAAGTATTCTCCTCTTTGCTTCTGCACAGAGTTTTTAGCACAGCACAATGCTTAAAATACTACTGCCACAATGGTGACTGTAAGTATCAGGGGTAGCTAACATTTAGTGAGCACTTACACTATGCCAAACACCATGATATCATATTCACTTGCATTTTCTCTCATCACAAACTTTTAGAGTAACCACAATATCATTACCTTAGAAATAAAGAAATTGAGAACACTAGTAGGAAACATGTAGTAAATGGTAAACTTGATTCTATGAGGTCCATGTATCTGCCATGTAGACTCTCTCTCTCCATAATCCTCTGCTTAGAATTAAAGAATTTTTAAGGTAGTATGTTCCAACCTCAGTCTGCAGATTTTATATGCATAGGTCAGTTCCAGAACTCAGCCTTATTAATTAAGCAGCCTGAGGCAGTGGAACTCCTCTATCTGATATGGATCTTTCCCAAGGCAGCTGGTTCTTTCCCTTAGTACAGATGCCAGGAGCAATTCAGAGACCTTCTTGGTTAGTTCCCTATTTCTACACCAGATAAATATTAGCCTTACTCCTCTCTAAACCATTTGTTAATGGGGAACACAAAGCTGTATTGAGATTTGTACTTTCAGCCATTTCCTAATATAGCCTTCTTTACACTGATGCATATCTATAGGCTATTTGGCATACATAATATTTGTACTTTCATACATGTTTTTTATTTTATTTTTATTACATAATACTTGTACATATTAATGAGGTACAACACAATGTTTTGATTTCATGTGCATATTGGGTAATGATTAACTGAGGGTAATTAGGATAACTATCACCTTAAACTTTTATCTTTTCTTTATACCCTTGATTCTATTCACTCTGAGGTTTCTGCTCAATGAGTGTATTAGGAACTTTGAGGGTACCATTTGTCATGCTTTAAAATTCACCTGCTTGAAGGCAGAGGAGCCAGGAAAAGACAGTTTCTTGAAATTCTTTCCAGCTCAACTATTGTGTGATTCCCCAGGGAAATGCTAAAAAAAACCCTGCTAATTGGAAAGTCTGTTTGTCCTACCCTTGTCCCACTCGTAACAATGCCACAACCTTAAAACACCCAAGAGCCTGAGGGAGAAAATGAGACACTATGATGGAGCATAATTAACTGTTTTCCTGTCACACCAAGCCCACTAGGAATAGATACTAATGGGATAGATATAATAACCAAAGCTAGAGATGCAAGAAATAAGTTTTATGTTAACCTGCCTAAGGATTAATAACAAAGTATCATACTCTCATTTCTTCCTTCTAAAGGTTTTAGTATCAAAAAACAAATTGGTGGCTCATGCCTGTAATCCTAGCTACTGAAGCTGAGATCTGAAGATCATGATTTAAAGCCAGCCCAGGCAGTAAAATCTGTAAGACTCATCTCCAATTAAGCACCAAAAAATAAATCAGAAAGTAGAGCTGTGTTTCACGTGGTAAGGTGCTAGCCTTGAGCTCAGGGATAGCGCCCAGGCCCTGAGTTCAAGTCCCAGGACCAACACACACACACACACACACACACACACACACACACAAACTATAAACAAGTTTGGGTACCTACTGTGTACATAGCATTTCTCTATACCCTGAATACATAAACTCATATAAGACATTGACTGGTCAACAAGCAGAGATGGTAGAGAGGTTAATTAACATTTACATAGTGTATTTGAGTTAAGTTCAGTGACATGAGTGAGCAAAGACTTCTATAGGAAAACCAAAAGCATCAATTCCAAACTGGGCCAAGAGTAACCAAAGGAAAATTTTTAAGGTAAGTGACACTTGGAGTTAGTTTTAGGGAAAAAAAATAAACAAAACTAATGACATTTGAGGCAGTAGATGGAAATTAGAGGAGAGGTTGAAACCAGAGGATACTAGTTTGAGGACAGCCCAGGGGAAAAAATAAAAAAATAAAGAAGAACCTATCTCAAAATGAGCAGAACAGGATGATACACAACTGTAACAAGCTATATGTGACTGGAGGTAAGAGGATCATGATCCAAGGCTAGCCTGGCCACAAAGTACAAAATGTTATCTGAAAAATAGGTAAGCAATAAAGATGGGTATGCAGGTCAAGTGGTGGACTACTTGCTTAGTAAGCTAGAGGTCCCTGAGTTCAAACTCCAGCACAGAGAGAGAGGGGGAGAGAAAGCAGGAGAGAGAGAGAGAGAGCAGGAGAGGGAGAGAGAGAGAGAGAGAGAGAGAGAGAGAGAGAGAGAGAGAGAGAGACAGAGAGAGAGAGAGAGAGAGAGAGAGAGAGAGAGAGAGAGAGAGAGAAGAGAACAGATACTGGAGAAACAAGAGGTAGAATACATAGGATTTGACATTAGAATGTAGGTGGGGAAGGAGTAAGGGGGAAAATATAAAACAACTCACATTTCTGGCTTAACAGAAACAACTGGAAGAAGTGATATTCAAATGAACTGGAGAGGAAGAGTAGGTTAGGGGTGGGAAAGAGATAAATGCAGCAAATTGATTTTAAGCTGTCTAGGAGACACTGAAGACATTTCCAATAGAAATTATTCTATAGCTCTCTGGGTATAGAATACAAAAAAGAAGTCTAGACTTTAAAGTCATTCTCACTTAGAGGAGCATTAAAGACATACGTTTAAAATAGGTCATGCTGGGAGAATGAATCAAATAACAAGAGAAAAGCTTAGGGTGTAGTTCTAGGAAATATCAATTTTTAAGGTATTAGCAGAAAAGTGTTTTCTAAACAACCTCAGAATAAACAGAAAAGTAGGAGAAAAAAATAAACAATGCTCACTGACACAGAAACCAAAAGAGGAGACTGTTTAAACAATCAAGAACTGCAATGCAACAGAGAGAATGAGAAGAAATATTTGCAAATCATCTACGAGTTTAGTATGCAGAACACATTCAAAACTCTTACAACTCAACAATAAACAGACACATAGCACAATCTAGAAATGGGCAGAGGATGTGCATAGACATTTTTCCAGAAAAGATATACAGATTGCCAAAAACAAAAGGAAAAGATGCCCAATATCATTAGTCTTTAGAGAAATTCAAATGAAAACTACAATTACAAAACATTGAATATCCAAAAGGATAGCTGTAATAAAAAAAAAACATATAATGAGAAGTATTGAAAAGATGAGGAGAAATTGGGACCCTTACATGCTACTGAGGAAAATGTAAAATAGTTCAGCAACTGTGGGTTAGAGTTTAGTAGGTAATCAATAAGTTAAATATAAAATTACAATATGATCCAGAATTCCTCCCCTAGGTACATATCATCTAAATATTGAAGGCAATGTATATAGGGCTTGAGAAGTAGCACAGAGGTAGAGCAATTGCCTAGCAGTTTCTGCCAGCAGAAAGCCCTGGATTTAATAGGCAGCAACATACATAACATACACACACACACACACACACACACACACACACACACACACACATCACATCACATCACAGAAAAGCAGCATTTAAACAAAAAATTATACAACCATAGCCATAGAAACATTATGCACAGTAACCCAGAGGAAATAATGCAAACATCTATCAATAGATGAATAGATGAATAAACAAAATGTGATATATACACACAATGTCATATTATTCAGTCATAAAAGGAAGAAGATTCTGGTACATGCCACAACATGAGTGAACCTTGAAAATATTGTGCCAAGTGAAAATAGCCAGACACATAAGTATACAGTATATGATTCCATAGTATAGAATATCTATAAAAGGTAAATCCATACAAGCACTAGATCAGTGATTAAAAGTAAACTAGCAGATGAAAAGGCTAGGGAAACAAGAACTGGGGGGATGACTGCTAAAAAGTACTGGGTTTCTTTTAGGTATAATGAATGTGTTCCTGAGTTAAACAGGCGTGTTATTTGCATAACTCTATGACTACATAAAAAGTAATGATCTATAATACTTTTGAAGTGTGAATTTTATATATGGATTATATCTCAATTATAACATTTTAAGTATAATATTATTTAAACCTTACATTCAATAAATATTCACTGAACAACAGTAGTCCTTGAAATAGCTTTATCACCTGTAAATTCATTATGTCAAATGAGTTACTCTACTTATTATCAAAAATTTTTAAGTGAAACAGAAAAATGAAAGTGATCAATGACCAAGTTTGAGAAGTAAATTATGACTTTAAAATGCCTCATGATCACTGGTGATCATGTACAAGTACAGACTCAGTACTTGGTACTTAGTACTCAGGAAGATATAGAAATCAAACTACAGAAAGATGAACAAGCCCAGCATTGGTGGCTCACGCCTGTAATCCTAGCTACTCAAGAGGCTAAGATCTGAGAATTGAGGTTCAAAGCTAGCCCAGGCAGGAAAGTCTGTAACATTCTTTTGTCCCATTAACCACCAGAAAACTGGACATGGAGCCATGGATCAAAGCAGTAGAGTGCTAGCCTTGAGCAGAAAGAGCTCTGGGACAGCACCCAGAACCTGAGTTCAAGCCCCAGGACCAATAAAAATAAATGACTAAATAAACAAACAAAAGCATGAAAGATGAACAACCGATTCATGATTAAAATGTAAAGGGAGTAAGTTTATCCCATTACCTCACAAAGCTTAACTATGAAGTGAAATGGGAACTAGTATAGCTTTAGAAAGATGTTAGATCAAAGAAAGTTACCCCCCCCCCTCTCTCTCTCTCTCTCTCTCACACACACACACACACACACACACACACACACACACACACACACACACACACACAAGATAAGATATCACTCAGATTGCATGAGAAAAAAAAAACAGAGAAACATCAGAAATATAAAAGAAGCTGGGCATGGCAGGACACTCCAGTATTTGGGAGGCAAGTCAGGAAGATCACCGGTTGAAGGCAAGCCTGGACCTCATCAATACAAGAGACAGGTAAAATGTCTGACAAGGGGAAGGACATTGAAAATATGAGAGAGAAAATGATCCAACATTAAAGTGAAACAAAGTGCATACTTCTCAAATCATCAGATTGAGCTAACCTGGTGCAGAAAGAAGAGTGAGGAAGGGAATGGGAGAGAGAAGAGGGATGAGGAAAGAAAGAAGAGGGAAGGAAGGGGAAGAAGGAGAGGAGGAGGAGAGAGAGGAAGGAGAAAGCTAGAGAAACAGGTTGCTAGGTAGCAACTAAGCAAGCCAAAACCTAAAGTTACAGTGATTCTAACCTGGTATTCTCTTTTCAACCCTACTTAATAGTCTTTCACGTACAACTGATGAAGCCAAATGCATAGGCTGATCCTAGGCTAGACTTGGTTTGGTTTGGTTTTTGTTTTATTCATCAAGGAGACCTGGAAACAAGAAGTCAGGGGGCATGCAACAGGATGACTGGAACAATAGATTTTAAAAATCTAGGCTAGCTAGGTGCTGGTGGCTCACCCCTGTAATCCTAGCTATTCAGCTAGGAAGTTGAGATCTGAGGATCACAGTTCAAAGCCAGCCTGGGCAGGAAAAGCCATAAGACTCTTAACTTCAATTAATCACCTAAAATCCAGAAGTAGAGCTGTGGCTCAAAAGGGTAGAGCACTAGACTTGAACAAAATAATGCTCAGGGACAGCACCCAGGTCTTGAGTTTGAGCCCCATGACCAACAACAACAGAAAAATCTAGACTACTAAAAACTACTACTACTAAGTACTCCCTAAAGAGAACATAAGCTATTGAACCTTACCTCACATGACTCTGCTCTTTACTTTCATTACAGTAGTAAGAAGTTTCTGATCCATCTGGCTTCTCTCCTATGAGATTTATGTCCCTAGATTTCCCATGTCACTAAAACTTTATCCAACAATAAAAAGGGACTACTCTCAAAGGAAACTGTAGTGCCATTAAAAAAGGAAATGGAAGCTGGATAATTAATAAATAGGAAATGAATGATAATTTCATTGTACCTGTGGCATGCTATCACAAGAATTGTCATGTGATAAACAGATGTAGAACAAATAAGGCCCATGAGCTGTAAATTTTTTTTTTATTGTGAGAATACCGTACAGAGGAGTTACAATTACATGGGCAAGATAACCAGCTGTAAAATTTTAATATATTTTATTGTAAAGATGCCGTACAGAGGGGTTACAGTTACATGAGTAAGGTAATGAGTACATTTCTTGTCGAGCATTGTTACCCCCTCCTTCGCTTTTCTCCTATCCCTTCCCTCCCCCATCTCCCCAACTCCTCCCTGCTCCCAAAGTTGTAAAGTTCATTTCCAACATAGTGTCTCGTGAGTATCATTGTTGCAATGGGTCATCCTGTGTCCTTGTTTCAGCATTTTGTTATTCCCCTTCCCCAAATTAGATAAATGTCTATACAAGACACAGGGTACCAAAATCAAGTACAGTGACAACAGGGGATATACCATAGGGGAGGAACATACAAATGAAACAAAAAAAATCACATGGTACATTAAAAACAACAATGACAAAGAAAAAACTCTCAAAAACTATGTACATATGACCATATAAGATGATGCTGAGCTGTAATTTCTAATTACCAATTCTTTGCTCATGTTGCTCCTTCTGCTGAGAATGTCTACATTCAATTTCACCTAGAATCTAATGTCAGGAACTTAGGTTGTCTTTCTCTCACCTTCAATGCCAAGTACAGTATCTGGCATGTCACAAATGCAGAATTTGGTTTAAGAAAAAATAGAAAAAAACAGGGGCAGAAAGAGAGCAATGGTGGAAGAATGCTAGTTGATGTGTGTGTGTGTGTGAAAATGGAACCAGTTAACTAGAAAAGATAGGTACAGTTGAGATAGATGGGAAGGGGGAAAGATGAAAAGAGTGTCACTGATCAAGATGACTTGTTCTCATGAATTGATATACTGAATTGAAATGTACACAAATGTATTAACCAAAATATGGTAGATTCAGGAAAATACTCAAATGGTGTAATTCCTTAGAAAGGTTAACTCACCATCCAACAAAATAAACACCAGGGATCAGGTATTCAAAAATGGCAAGGCTAAATTTTACTTTACCCATAAATATTTTTATATTTAATATATATTATAAATATTTTATATTTACATATGTGTTAGTGTCAGGTGACAAGACTAAAAATACTTATAAACACAAAAAAAGGACAACACAAGCTTGAAGAAATTCAGTACCATAGAAGACATTTGTGGTTCGTGCTTCTAATCCTAGCTACTCAGGAGACTGAGATCTGAGGATGGCAGTTCAAAGCCAGCCTGGGGCCAGAAAGTCTGTGAGACCGTTATCTCCAATTAACCACCAGAAAACCGTAAGTGCAGTTGTCGTTCAAAGTGATAGAGCACCAACTCTGAGCAAAAAAAAAGCTCAGGAACAGTGCCCAGACTTCAAGTTCAAGCCCCACAACCAACGAGAAAGAAAGAGAGAGGAGGGGAGAGGGGGGAGGGAGGGAGGGAGGGAGGGAGGGAGGGAGGGAGGGAGGGAGGGAGGGTGGGTAGGCAGGCAATATCATAATCAATCTCAGAATTTATGTCCAGAGAGCAGAGCAAGTATATGGAGGCAAAGAGACAGGTTTACCAATAAGTCACCTAAGAAATAACTTTACAACTTTTTTTAAAAATTGTGAAAATACTGTACAGAGGGGTTACAATTACATGGGCAAGATAATGAGTACATTTCTTATCAAGCATTGTAGCCTCCTCCTTTGTTTCCCCTTCCCATCCCTTCCCATCCTCCCCCCCCCACTCCCCCCCACCCAATCCTCCTCCCCCCGCACCAAAGTTGTAAAGTTCGTTTTTCGACATAATGACTTGTACATCTCATTGTTGCAATGAGTCCACCTGTATCCCTATTTAAACGATTTGTTTTTCCCCTTCCCCTCCACAAATTATACCAACATCAAATACAGTGAAAGCAGGGGTTATACCATGGGGGATGGACATACAAAGCAACAAAGAAAATCTTATAAATGTGTTAGAAAAAATTGCATGAAAGAAAAAAACATTTGAATACATATCTTAGGGTTCATTTCCCTAACATCAACTTATCTGGCCTTTTCTGCTTGACTCAGACATATACTAGTTATTGCAAATAAGGGAGACCATGGGACCTATGTTTCTTTGGGCCTGGCTTACTTCACTTAATACTATTTTTTCCAAGTCCTTCCATTTCCTAACAAATGGGGCAATGTCATTCTTTCTGATGGAGGTATAGAATTCCAAGAACTCAAATAACAACAGAAGCTGGAAGGGATGTGGACAGAAGGGAACTTTACAATTTTTTGATTCATACGGATTTACATTTCATTCTTAGGAAAACATTGTAAAAACTGAAGATATAGTTCAGTGGTACATACATGCCAGCATGCACAAGGTCTGGAGTTCACGCCCCAGCATCAAATAAGAAGCACTGTGACATGACAGACATGGTGAAACACATCTATAATTCTAATACTTAGGAGGCTGAGGCAAGAGGATCACAAGTTCAAGGCTAGCTAGAGCTACACAGTGAGATCTTCTCTCAAAAATGTGTGAAGGGGACAGGGAAGGTATTATCTTTTCTCTCTTACAAATAAGAGTACTAAAAGGTGATAATTGGTCACTGAAGAGTCAGAAATCACCGTTTTATACTCTTTCCACAAGCTTCAGGAAAATTAAAATCTCCAGAATAAACCAAAGCAAGCATGAGGCAGAAACTTAGTTTAACAGGTGGGAGCTAAACTTGGTGAATAAGAAGGCAAAGGCAGGTGGACACTGGTGGCCCATACCTATAACCCTAACTATCCAGGAAGCTGAGATGTGAGGAACATCATTTAAAGCCAGGCTGGGCCGGAAAGTCCCTGAGACTCTTATCTCCAATTAAGCATCCAAAAACCCTGTAAGTGGAACTGTGGCTTCACTTTTTGCTTTGAGCAAAAAAGTTCAGGGACAGCACCTATGACCTGAGATCAAGCCCCAGTATTAACACATATGTATGCGCATGTGCGCACAAATGCACATACACACATAGCAAAGGAAATAGCTGAATATCAAATGGGTTAACTGGACATTTAAAAGGGTGGTTTATGAAAGGCTAGTCTTGCATTTTTTAATTATGAATGGCATTCCTAGACAATTATCTGTAGTATTTAATAATTTAGTAGCAGAATTTCAACATACATACATTGTTGAATTAAACACACATGCATACATTATATATAGCAACCACAGAGTGGTTATATGTAAATTTATCAGGTCATTGTCCTCAGGTCACAAGCCCTATGCTTCATAAACTATGCTAGAAATAGTGAAAAGGCTGGGATTGCTCCCATTGGGATGGTGTCAACCAGCACCATTATAGTACCTAAACAGTTGTAATATATAACACTAAATCAGTGATAATAAGTCTAATATTTAGGGGCTGGGAAGGTGGCTCAGTGGTAGAGCACTTGCCTTGCATGCATGAGGCCCTGGGTTCGATTCCTCAGCACCACATACATAGAAAAAAAAGCCAGAAGTGGCGCTGTGGCTCAAGTGGTAGAGCGCTAGCCTTGAGCTGAAGAGTTCAGGGACAGTGCCCAGGCCCAGAGGTCAGGCCCCACTACTGACCAAAAAAAAAAAAAAAGAAGTCTAATATTTAATACTTAAATGCAAACACAAACAAATACAAATATACCCCACACACATACACACATAACCTTGGCTTTTCTCTTGGCCTTTGTTCTTTCACACATTGACCTATCTTAAAACACTGACCCATTCTGTATGATATAAAACTTAAAAAGTACCTACCTTGAGGACATTATCCATATTGCTATATTTCAAATGAGGTATATTAATATAAAAAGGTTTGAGAACTGTGATATATAATAGAGGTGAGTGGGAGTCATTCAAAATCAAACTTTAATGCAGAACTTCTCAAGACCTTAAAAAGCATAATCTTAAGGGCAAGAAATTGAGGCACATTCAGTGTGCAGGAAGAAATGAATTCCAAAGACATTGTGAAGGCAGGGACTTGCAACAGGAAGAAAATCAAGAAATATAATAGTAGGTCAAAGTGAAATATGAATGCTTGCTATGTGGAAGGCTTTTAAAAGATTTGAAATAGGAAAAGAACTGAGAGAGGATGCTCTAGGGTCCTATATTCTTTCTGAGAGACTGTCTGGCCTTAAGCAGAACTCTAAATGGAAGGAATACCTAGAGAAAGACCTCACTACTAACTACCTTAAGGTACCATGAGTCTCCTCACAATCAAAATGTACAGCTGGCATTTAGAGTTCTACATTTAGCATGGAATGTCTTAATACTTTAAGCTGGAAGTACTGTTGTATATCTATAATCCCCACACTTGGGAAACAGAGGCAGGACAATTGTGAGTTCAAGAACAGTCTAGGCTGCACAGCAGCCTAGCCCTGTCAAGAAAAATAAAAAGAGCCAGGCACCAGTGGCTGATGCCTGTAATCCTAGCTACTCAGGAGGCTGAGATCTGAGGATCACAGCTTAAAGCTAGCCCAGAAAAAAGGCCATTAGACTCTTAACTCCAAGTAACCACTCCAAAAACCACAGGTGGTGCTGTGGCTCAAGTGGTAGAGCACTAGCCTTGAGCTGAAGAGCTGAGGGACAGTGTGCAGAGTTCAAGCCCCACAACCGACAAGAAAAGGAAGACTAAAGATTTGTATTGTAGGTGTAGGAGATAAGAATTTTAAGAATCAGACTCTGTCTTCAAAATTCTTCCCACCTAATTTATGAAACAAGATAACCTACAAAATAGCTGGATGGCAAGGCAGGGATTGGAGAGCTCTGAGATGGATAGATGAGCAAGGAGGAGAAAAAATTTAAGTTCATTTGTAAAAGCTCTGAGAGTTCCCAGAGTCATTTGGAGGGAAGGTCACTGATGTTAGGGAATATGAGAACAAAAGTCAGAGGATAGGATATCTGCCCGTGGACCAGTCTGGATAAAATAGGATTCAAATAAAGGATAACTAGTTGAACAAAGCAGTTCAACTGTGCAGAGGGGCTTGGAACATTTAAGTATAAATTGTAAGTAGTATAAATTCAGGCTGGGTATGGTTGTTCATGACTGTAATCCCATATACTTGGAACATGGAAATCAGAAAGGTTATGCTTCAAGGCCAGCTCATGTAAAAAAAAAAAAAAGTGAGCACTTATTTGAACCAATAAGCTGATGTAGTGGTTCACAATATGATCCCAGCTACATGGAAGGCCATACGTAGAAGGATAGTGCGCCAAGGCCAGCCCAGAAAAAATGTAAGATTCTACCTAAAAAATAACTGAAGTGAAAAGTGCTGGGGCATGATTTAAATGGTAAAGTACTTTTTTTTTTTTTTTGGTTCGGTCGTGGGGCCTGAACTCTGGACTTGGGCACTGTCCCTCAGCTCTTCAGCTCAAGACTAGTGCTGTACCACTTGAGCCACAGCACCACTTCTGGCTTTTTTCTTATGTGGTGCTGAAGAATTAAACCCAAGACCTCAGGCATGCAAGGCAAGCGCTCTACCACTGAGCCACCTTCCCAGCCCTTTTTTTTTTTCCAGGGCTGAGAACCAAACCCAGGGCCTTGAGCGCGCCAGGCGGGCGCCCTTCCACTGGGCTAAACCCCCAGCCCCGGTAAAGCACTTCTCTAGCAAGCACAGGCTCTTGTACCACCACCACCACCACCTCCAAAAAAAGGAATGTGTAAACATTCTTCAAGCCAAGAGCCAGTGGCTCATGCCTATAATCCTAGCTACTCATGAAGCTGAGATCTGAGGATCACAATTCAATGCCAGCCTGGACAGAAAAGTCCCTGGGAGACTTTTCTCTCTAATTAATCACTCAAAAACCAGAAGGGGCATTGTGGCTCAAAGTGGTAGAGCACTAGCCTTGAGGACAAAGAGGCTCAGGAGCAGCCCCCAGGCCCCCACAACCAAAAAAAAAAAAATTCTTCAGTAGTCAACGGGAAACAGCAAAGTTTTCTGAGGAGAAGGAGAAATAAAAAAGTAGCACTTGAAAAAATGTTTAGTGGAGGTGTGATATGCATCAGGGTACAAAACAAGTCTCTGGTCCAGAATCAATGCAGGGGTGATGGAAGGAGCTAAGGAAGAATCCAGATTCTTTTGGTTGGGAGGAAATATGAAGATTATCTAAGCCAAACCAACAATCAGAATTATAGCAGTGGGACTAAAATGGTGGGGGGTGGGTAGGGAGAAATGCAAGAGACATCATGAGCAGTATAAATCAATATCATGAAATATGGATCAAATTAGTGATTGCTAAGTGCAAATAGCAAGGCAAAGGATGAAGTAAAAACAAAACAAAACAAAACATCATGCCTCCAAAATGTTATCCCTGAAATCCTAGATCAAACAAAATTTGATGTATGAAGTAGGGGAGGGGGAGGAATGGAGATGAGTTCAAGTTAACTTACTAAAGCTGAGATAAAAGCTGGAATTCCAAGCAGAAACAAATGACTCAAAGTAAAAATGTCCATGAGACTTTTATCTCCAACTAATCACCAATAAGCAGGAAATGGAACTATGGCTCAAGTGATAGAGCACCAGCCTTGAATGAAAAAGCTAAGGGGCAGTACGCAGGCCCTGAATTAAAGCTCCAGTAGGAATACACACAAATAAAGATCATTCCCTTATATGTTGACACTGTCAGTTTCCCCCAGCATAAGCATTAAGACTAAATACACAAGTGCTCTAGAAGTAGGTTCTAGGCATAGAGCTTCATGTAGTAATCTAAAACCCTTAGTAATGTTCAAACTTTCATTGCCCTGGTAAGCCACTGGTGTGGCAGGATACAATAAGAATAACTATCACAAACCACAAAATAAAATTCAGAAGTAATTTCCATTTGAAAATCAATTTCATTGTGGCTGTCTGGTTTCAACCCCTGCTACACACCATCACTCTAATAAAAATTACTATTCATCTCTCAAGCACAAGACCATTGACAGGTGGATGTACATGAAGAAAATTACTCAGCAGCCTATTATTTTAAAGTGGTTTCAGCTAGAAGTAGGGAAGTCCCTAGGAAGCCACAAATGACAGGGAACTACCCTCTTGCCTTGGTTATTCCAAGCACACAGTGCTAAGCATCTGGCTGAGAAACTGACAACTGAAATGGAATTCCTCTCCCTGCAAAAGACATACAGCTCATAAATTGATTTTTCAATTGGTATTCCACAGAGATGCTCATTGACCATTCAATAACACTCAAGCTCTTGGGTCAATGGTTATCAAAAAGTAGGCTCAGTAACACAAATGACAGAGACCTAGAAACCTGTAACAGGTGACTAAAGTTAAACACAGGAAGGTAAATCTCATCTTGTCTATACTTTAGATTTTGTGTGTGTGTGTGTGTGTGTGTGTGTGTGTGTGTGTGTGTGCATGTGTGCACGCATGCTGGTCCGAGGTACTCAAGGCCTGGGTGCTGTCCCTAACCTTTTTTTTTTCTCTCTCAAGGATAGCTCTCTCTACCACTACAGCCACAACCCTACTTCCAACTTTTTGGTAGTTTATTGGATATGAGTCTTACAGACTTTCCTGCCCTAGGCTGGCTTCCAACTGTGTTCCTCAGATCTCAGCCTACTGAATAGCTAGGATTACAGGTATGAGTCACTGGCACCTGGCCACTTTTATGACTTCTTATACAGCAGTAAGTTTCAAATGGAGATGAGTGCCAGCATCACTTGGGAAGCCTTTATTTGAAACTATATACACCATGATCTGATTATGCCTCAATGTGTCCAGAGACATGGATTTTTTTTAAAAAATTCTCAGGCAAGACCAATATGCACCCCTGGTTATGAACTACGTTCATAGATGATCCATATGATATATTTTAGCTCTACAATTCTGAAAAAGAATTCTAAGCAGGATCTGAGAGTATTTCTATCAGAGAGTAAAGGAGAGATGAGCTGGGAAGGTGGCTCAGTGGTAGAGCACTTGCCTTGCATGTCTGAGGCCCTGGGTTCGATACCTCAGCACCACATAAGCAAAAAGAAAAAAGCTGGAAGTGGCACTGTGGCTCAAGTGGTAGAGCGCTAGCCTTGAGCTGAAGAGCTGAGGGACAGCACCCAGGCCCAGAGTTCAGGCCCCACGATGGGACCGGAAAAAAAAAAAAAAAAAGGAGAGATGAGGGGAGAATGTGGAGAGAAGGAGAGGGAAATGATTCTGGGCCAAGATTCTTGATTACTATAGACAGTGGACCCTGTCTTAGCAACTGTTTTGTGTTGCCAT
This sequence comes from Dipodomys spectabilis, assembly GCF_019054845.1. Classification (NCBI taxonomy): domain Eukaryota; kingdom Metazoa; phylum Chordata; class Mammalia; order Rodentia; family Heteromyidae; genus Dipodomys; species Dipodomys spectabilis. The sequence continues at coordinate 3,706,798 of NW_024870853.1, forward strand.
CACAGAATATCACAGATTGTGTGTCCTATAAAGAAGAGGAATTAATTTCTCACAGGTCTGAAAGCTGGAAAAGCCAAGAGCATGACACCAGAATCCTCTGGGGACCTTTGTACAGTATAACTTGATTGCAAAAGGAAGGGGTAAAAACATAAGCTATAAAGATAATGGGAGCCAAATTTATCCTTTAATCAGGAGACTGCCTCCATGATTCCCCATCTCACTCCTGTGATATGGCACCCATTCACTCATGAGGGCAGACATCTCATGATCTTACCACTCTTAAATGTTCCACCCTTCTTTTTTTTGGGGGGGGGGGGGTCCGGTTGTGGGGCCTGAATTCTGGGCCTGGGCACTGTCCTTCAGCTCTTCAGCTCAAGGCTAGCGCTCTACCACTTGAGCCACAGCACCACTTCCGGCTTTTTTTCTTTTTGCTTATGTGGTGCTGAGGAATCGAACCCAGGGCCTCAGTCATGCAAGGCAAGCGCTCCACCACTGAGCCAACTTCCCAGCCCTCCACCCTTCTTAAAACTGTTATACTGGAGATAAAATTTCAGTGGAGATTGAAGTTTGGAGGGGATATTGAACCAGAGCAGGCTCTAACCACACCAAATGAGTCACAATTCCACATACCATAGATTCTCACTCTGAAGTGCACATCAGCCACAATCATCAGTTCAGATTTTTCAGATTACACATGAATAGACTGTCATCTCTGAAGCTTATGATTGGGTGGACTTGGGGGTTGGGTGCTGTCATATCCATTAGGAGAAAGTTGTGGGATAATTGGAATTAAACAGTCTTGAGGATTCCTTTCCTATGAAGATAAATATGATTCCGAAGCAACCAATACCTCTTACACATTTATTCATAATCTTTTTTTTTTTTTTTGTCGGCCGTGCGACTTGAACTCTGGGCCTGGGCGCTGTCCCTCAACTCTTCAGCTGAAGGCTAGCGCTCTACCACTTGAGTTACAAAGCCACTTCCGGTTTTCTGGTGGTTTATTGGAGATAAGAGTTTCACAGACTTTCTTGGGCAGGCTGGCTTTGAATCGCGATCCTCAGATCTCAGCCTCCTGAGTAGCTAGGATTACAAACAAGTGTGAGCTACCGGCGCCCAGCGAATTTATTCATAATCTTTATGCACCAGACACATTTAAAAAAAACTAATGGGGGAGGGGCTGGGAAGGTGGCTCAGTGACAGTGTGCTTGCCTTGCATGCGTGAGGCCCTGGGTTGGATTCCTCAGCACCACATAAGCAAAAAGAAAAAAGCCGGAAGTGGTGCTGTGGCTCAAGTGGTAGAGCGCTAGCCTTGAGCTGAAGAGCTGAGGGACAGTGCCCAGGCCCAGAGTTCAGGCCCCACGACCGACAAAAAAAAAAAAAAACACTAATAGATTTATTTAGATGTAATTCACATGCTGTAGAATTAACTCATTTTAGATGCACAATTCAAAGATTTTTTAGGAATTGAAATAAATTGTGGCACTTCATGATGCCTCTTGCTTCATTTTCTTTTTTCTTTCTTCCATTTGCATACATTGAATATACAAGGGGCATTTCATTAGGACATTTCCAGACATCTTGCAACTTTTTCTTTCAAGTTTCACTGTTACCACCCTGATGGTGGTTAAATTACCTTTGGAATGCTTTCATACCCCAGTAAGTACCCATATTTAGTGAATCTTCATTTCCACCACTTACCACAAACCTCTAGTAATCTAATTTTTGTGTTTATATTTATCTGTTCTGGACATTGCATACAAATGGAATCACACAAAATGGGTTTTTTTGGACTGGCTTCTATCACTTAGCATAATATTTTGCAGCTGTTTCTTTACTTCTTTATTAGCATAATTCCATAGATACAGATGCACACAGTGCACTTTGAACAAGTTCACCCCCTCTGTTATATTTCCTTAGACCTCCTCCCCACAGTTTTCAAACAGTATTTGGTGGGTTTCACTATGCTGCCATCATATAATATATAATGTATTGGGATCCTCTTCACCCTTTAGTACCCTCTCCTTTCCCTCTTTCAATCCACTAACCCCTCACACACAGTTCCCATTTTATACTTATATCATCATCATCGTCATCATCACCATTATTTTAAGTATAGTTTCCATATATAAGTGAAAACATTTTTGGCTGAGTTTGGCTTATCTCACTGAACATAAAAACTTAAAGTTCCATTCACTTTCCTGCAAATGACATAATGTCATTCTTCTTTAGGGCTGTACATTTTCTTTATCCATTCACAGGGTGATGGGCACCTACGCTGATTGCACAGCATGGCTATTACTAACACTGCTGCAATAAACACCAGTGTGATAGAATGTCTCCTGTATGTTGATTTATACTTATTCAGATATATTAGCATAATATTTTTGAGGTTCAGCCATATTATAGCATGTACCCATTCTTCATTCTTTTTTTAAATATATTTTTATTGTAAAGATACTGTACAGAGGGATTACAGTTACATGAGCAAGGTAATGAGTACATTTCCTATCGAGCATTGTTACCCCCTCCTTTGTTTCTTCATTCTTTTTTATGGCAGGACTACTTTTCAACATATAATATATAATTTTGATATCTACAATATGTTATATAGAAGTATTATCCACATTTTGTTTACTTATCAGCTATCCAGATTCTTCCCACTTTTGGGGTATTACAAATAATGCTGCAATGAACATTCCAATAGAGGTTCTTACATTTTTACTTGTTTTTTTTTAATTTATTTACTTTTAATGGAGTCTCACAGAATTTTCTGCCTGGACTGGCCTGGAACTGTGATCCTCCCAATCTCAGCCTCCCATGAGTTTTGGGTTACAGGCACACAGATTACACTTGACTTTGGTTGAGAAGGGATCTTGAAAATTTTTTTGCCTAGGCTGGCATTAAACCACAATCTTCCCAATCTCAACCTCCCGATTAGATAGGATTACAGGTGTGAGCCATTGATGCTTGGTTTCTTTTGCCTAATTTGTTTTGTATAACTATCATTACAGTCCAAAAGTCCAAAGTCAAGTCTGAATACAATTATTTATCAATAACAAAGTATTCTGTAAACATTTCTGATAGTCTAATCCATAATATTTCTTTTCATTTTTCAAAGTTTTCTTTTGAGAAATAAAGTTTTTTCCCAAAATAATTCATTTCTTTTTTGAATTATGTATTTGGTGTCACACCTAGGAAATCTTTGCACAGTTTGAGTTCTGAAGATTTTCTATGTTTCTATGGACATGTGAGAGGATATAATTAAAGCCATATTTTCCAGATGGAAACTTAGGAAGGAAATGAGAAATGAAAAATAATTAAAAAGGTAAACATGATCCAGGGACCAGTAAGTCAAACCCGTAATCTTAGGTTTTTAGAAGGCTGATATCTGAAGATCACAGTTCAAAGCCAGCCTGAGCAGAAAAGTCTATACAACTCTTATCTTCAATTGACCACACAAAAAAGCTGAAAAGTGGAGTTGTGGCTCAAATGGTAGAGCACTAGCCTTAAGCAAAAAGCACAGGGACAGCTAGCTCCCAATTCCTGAGTTCAAGCCCAAGGACCAGCACACACTAAAAAGATAAACTTTGCAGCAATCTAAATGAATTTGGTGACTATACACCAACAATTATAATACCTTGTATGGATTAAGAGCTGTACCATTTAATGGTTTATTTCATTTAATATAATTTTCCTTAGTTTCACTCATGCTGTCATAAACTACAGGATTTCCTTCTCTTGAATGGCTAAATAATAAGGAAAAAAATCACTAGGATGGGTGTCAGTGGCTCAGGTCTGTAACCCTAGATAATCAGAAGGCTGAGATCTGACAATCACAGTTCAAAGCCAGCTCAAGTAGGAAGGACTGTAAAACTCTTATCTCCAATTAATTACTAAACCGCCAGAAATGAAGTCATGGTTAAATTGGTAGAGGACCAGTCTTGAGCAAAAAAGTTCAGGAACAGCACTCAAGCCTCCAGTTCATGCCCCAGGACAAGCACACATGCACATACGCATGCACATTCACTAGCAAAAGAAACTGCTGAGCCAAGTGCTGGTGGCTTACCCTTGTAATCCTAGTGACTCAGGAGGCTGAGATCTGAGGATTGAAGTTCAAAGTCAGCCTAGGCAAGAAAGTCTTAACAACCAAAAAAATGTTGGAAATGGAGCTGTGGCAGAGTACTAGCCCTGAGTAAAAAAGCTCAGGGACAGTGCCCAGGCCCTGAGTTCAAGTCCTCGGATCAGCACAAAAAAAATGAATGAATGAATGAATGAAAGAGAGAGAAGGGAAGGAATGAAGGAACGAAGGAAGGAGGAAGGGAGGGAGGGAAAGGAAAGGATAAAAGAAACTAAATATTTGACAGAGCTCTAAGTACCATGCAGAAGGCCCTGAGTTCAATCCCTTGGAATACATAAATAATAGCAAATCATGAGTTGTTACTATAAACCTACCCACCAGAATAGCTATGATTAAAAAAGACTGACAAATATTAAGGAAGATGTAGAACATTTGCAAAACATAAACAGAACTTGTCAGTCACTTAGAAAAGCTATCATTATCAATAACATCAAAAGTATGTATTCACCATGACCCAGCAACTCTAATGCTAGGTATTTACCCAACAGGAATTCAGATGCATGGAATCCAAAGATACACATAGTAACAGTCATACTTCATAATAACTCCAAACTGGAAAAGCTGCATATTTATTAGCAGTAGAATAAATTCATAAATTATGACATATTCAAACAACAGAATATATACAAATACAAGTAAAACCCACAGCTGTATGCAATGTAAATGGATATCACAAATATAATGTGGATTAAAGAACACCAGACCCATGTGGCTCAAGTGGTAGAGTGCCAGTCTAGCAAACAATCTGAGCAAGCATGAGACCAGAGTTCAAACCCTGGTACCAGTAGGAAAGAGAGAAAAGAAAAGAAAGAAAAGAAAAGGGAGGAGAAAGAGAAAGAGGGGGGAAGGAAGGAGAGAAAGGATGAAACATAAATAAAATTAGATATACGGGTAGTTCATAATATATCATTCTTTGAAGTGATAATCCAAAGTGTTATATCTATAAGTATGTATGTACATATAGGTATGTGAATACATACACATAAGTGCTCCTCTAATATGGGTATCAAATTTTCTAAAAGTTAAATCCAAAAAAGTAAAATATTTAGTCAAAAGCAATTTGTTTCTATTTAAGGTACATCACCAAATCTTCTAAAAAGGAATGTTGTTATTTTCTCCCAATAACAATGCCTCGTTGACTACTTTTCTATGATTACATTAACAAAATATACCTTTCCAAAGATTAATAAACTGCATGAATTAATAGGTTTGTCAAGATTAGCGAAAGGTAATAAAACAAATACCAGACCCAAAAGAATATATGGTTTATTTATATAAGGTTCGAAATGGACCAAATTATATGATGCTTTAAATAAATCTTGTGTCTTAATACTTAGAAGTCCGGGCTGTCATTAATTTGGGAAAGTAAGGATGACATGTGATAAAGATAGGGTAGAATTAGAAGTTGTGAGATGCTAATAAATTCTATTTCTTGACCTGTCTGGTAGTAACATAAGCATTTTCACTGTGTAATAATCATCAAACTGTATAATTTGTGATCTGTGTATTTTTCTGTGTGTGTGTGTTATAATACTTCAATTTTAAGAATTAATGAGAAAGAAAAAAAGACTTGAAATAAGGACCTAAGTGCTAGGCATTTATAGAGGAATCAGATAAAGACTGTCCTCTGTAAGAGCCACCCTGCAGTGAAAGCAAAAGGGTTTCTCTTCATTATGTTCTTGGAATTAAATGACTTCAAAAGTTCTACAGTAGAAAGACAACTTCAAATTACAGATCATTTTGTCCCTACAATATCTAAGAGAGAAAGAGAAAGATGAAACCTAAAAGCAAATAAAACATCAAATGATATATTATAGAAACCTTTTTTTCGCCATCTTATGTGGTAATGTGTGAAACTGAGAAATGGATCACACACTTAGGACTCTTCTCCATTTCAATTTCTAATTATTTTAGAAACCAGTGAAACATTACCAGTGGAACTATTTACTCACTTAAGCATAACTGACAGTTCAGAGGTTTAGCAAGACCTAGGAAAACAGACCTGTTATGTAAAGAGAAAATATCTTTTTGTTTAAATAAACATCTCCAAAGTCCTAAAATACTATACAACTCAACAAGTATTTGAAAACTCTAAGTTTAAAGACACAAGATTTATTCAAAGCAACACCATCAATAACAAGAGTATGGTCCCAAGACAAGTTATGGTGGTGGCTTACAGAATTAAAATTGGTGACAAAGAAGATGAAATGGGTATAGCGAAACCAGTTAAAAGCCTTGAATGAAGGCTGGCACCTGTGCCCCATGCCTGTAATCCTAGCTACTCAGAAGGCTGAAATCTGAGGATCGCGGTTGGAAGCAAACCAGGGCAGGAAAGTCTATGAGACTCTTATTCTCCAATTAACCACCAAAAACTGGAAGTAGCATTGTGGCTCAAATTGGTTTAGTGCTAGCTTTGAGCACAAAAGCCCAAGAACAACACCCAGACCCTGAGTTCAAGAGCAACAAAAAAAGAAAAAGCCTTGAATGATATACCAAAATGTCTGGATTTAAGCCCAGAGAAAAATATCATAGCTGAATCCCATATCTCTAAAATTACTTGTGGATTTATTCATTATGCCTTTCTTGAATCACCCTGAATGACTTGTAGCTATTTTCTGCACCAATCCACCTTAACATAAATAATATCAACGTGGGCACATTAATAGTCTATCTATCTAGTCATACTAAGAGATATCTTATAAAATGCTAAGGTTGACTCCCATGATATTACCTATAGTTAGGAACAAATCTCAAATATCTCTAAAATGCCTAGAAAATTCTTACTGACCTACCCATAGTTCAGCCTATCATCTAAAGCAATGAGTTGAATGACATAGAATATTTGTTTCCTTCCCAAAATAATTTTTCAAGCATTAAAAATATCTCATACTTAACACTGTGTCTGGAAAATAGACTTTATATTTATTGAACTTAAATTCTAAATCACACCAACATATTAACCATATTCATTTCATGGTTTGGAAGCCTTTGATCATATTTCTCTCTCCACAGTTCTTTGCACAGAGACAGAACAACTAGAAAATCTCTCTTTTTGACCAATTTCATTGGGTTTCTGTGACCTTTTTTAAATCAGTTATTAGGTTTTCCTTGAGAATCAGACACCAGAATTTTCTGTAGGTGAAAATCTACTTTTGATCTTTTACGTGGAAAAGACATAGGCTTTGTTTTGTTATTGCTGTTATTGACAGTTAAAGATGTTTGTACACAGGCTCTTACATTTGTTAAGCAAGCAATTAGTCCCCACCCCAATCCTGTTGTTCGCACCTTTCCAAGTCTGGTCACCTTGTTTTTGCTCTCAGAGCAATATCATGACTAGACCTGCTTTGCTATAGACTGATCCATCATGATTTTTAATTTTATTTTTATATTCGTTTTATGTGTATGCCAGTATTGGGGCTTGAACTCAGGGCCTGGGTGCTATCTTATTTGCTCTTTTGCTCAAGGCTGGCACTGTAGCACTTGAGCCACAGCTCCAGTTCTAGCTTTCTGGTAGTTAACTGAAGATAAGAGTCTCATGGACTTCCCTGCCTGGACTGGTTTTGAACAACAATCATCAGATCTCAGCCTCCTGAGTAGCTAGGATTACAGGCATGAGCCACCGGTGGCTGGTATCATTTTTACATACCTTATTGTCTAATTTAGACACTAAAGCTATGTCTGTATCTGAATACAGCCACTTAGCTCCTCCCACTGAAGGTAGTCATAATTCCAAAAGGTCTGATATAAACTCACTTTTTATCATCAGCAACTATGTCTCCATTTGTGAGACTTTTCTAATATTTTCTGAGGAGAATTTTTGCTGATTTTACTACTTTATATCTTCACAACCCTAATTTCCTTCTTTATCCTGTTTTACTTTTTTTTAAGGTCTGATATGTATATACCTACAGTGATTCTAAGTCCCTCAAGAAAGGGATCTCATAAGAATAAATGTAGCTCGGTGCCAATGGTTCATGCCTGTAATCCTAGCTATTCAGGAAGCTGAGATCTGAGGATCATGGTTCAAAGCCAGCCCAGGCAAAAAGTCCCCATGAGACTCTTATCTCCAATAAACTACTAAAAATCAGGAAGTGGCACTATGTGGCTCAAAAGGTAGAGCACTAGCCTTAAGCACAAAGAGACTCAGGGACAGCACCTAGGCCTTGAGTTCAAGCCCCACACCAAGGGGGAAAAAAGAATAAATGTAGTTTTAGTTGGCCTAACTGTGACCTTACACAATGTAATGCCTCTGATTACTATGCTTACCAGGTTTCATGAGCTCTTTCTGAAGTTTATTCTCATCAGCTTAACTTCACTCCTTAGAGGTAAGCTGGTGAGAAACCTGAATGAATTGCCCATTGGAGGGTACACCTTCTTTTTCATTCTTCCTTCCTTCCTGCCTCTTCCTTCCTTCCTTCCTTCCTTTTTCCTTCTTTAAGTAGTTGTACAAAGAATTTCCAATTCAACATGTCAGTATGTGGGTACAATGCATCTTGATCACTGTCACCCCTTCCATTGTTCTCCCTCATTTCTCCCAACTCCCTCCAACACCTCATAACCTGCTTCCATTTCCACACATGTATATTGAATATTATGACTATATTCACACACACTTCCTCTCCCATTCATCTGCTGAAGGGTGTACTTTTTATCTTTTTTCCTCTCTAAGAGTTGCTGTAACAGCAGCTGTTGTGTTGAAAAACTAAAATATAAAAATATGACCTACGTGGACAAATCGTACAAAACTTTACTTCCTTAATTATGAATCAGAATCTGTCAGCACAACTTAGAATTTTGACTGTCAGCAGATACTGCAATCAAATGCCTCTGCAAAACCAGCAGAGGGTGCACCAGGGCACTAGAAATTTTACCCAAGATGTAGCAGTATTAACTCAACTCTAACAGCCAATCAATATTTTCTTTATTCAGATTATTTATTATATACTAAAACTAGTAGCTTGAAGAGATACTTAAGTTGAATTTGGACTAAAAATTCACTTAAAGTATTATTCCATTTCTCCTGAAAGTCAAATTCAGGAAAAATGAGGAACTCATAATTATATTTAGTCTGGTCAAAATGTAGGGAGGATAGGACAAGATAAGCCTTTTACTTCCTAAGACTTTTACTAGGGAGCTCTGTACTGTCACTTCCAAAAGCTTCAGCAGGTAGCCTGCTGTGATAGAACAGGCATTGAACTAAGAATTATGAAAGCAAGTCCATTCTATTTTTTACTCTTAGGCAAGTCACTTCCCCCTTAGGGCCTATGCATTCTGCAAAGGAATCCACAAAATGTATTAAAATGGCCCTTACAGTAACAACAAGAAATCTCTATTTCAAAATCAATGCCAAGAAATATAAAGAGCCAGTGTCATTTAAATGTAAAGAGCCACTGTTGTTTAAAAAGACTAAAACAGAAAGAGTAAAGGACAGAAGATAAGCTTTGGTTAAATGTAGACAGAAGTATTTTAGGGCTAGGCAAAGGGCAGGCCACTAAATGCCATAACAGACGTTTAAGAATCCCATGGCATCACAGAAGCCCCACAGTACAGCTGTCCTGCTAATCCTCAGTCTATAAACATGGGTCTCTCCATCTTAAATGCCAAAGTCTTGGCCATCATTTGACTAAAGACCTTGAATTCTCTCCTATTTGCACAGAATATCAATGTGCAGCTAGTAAGTATTTCTACTAGACTTTGGGAAACAGATAAAGGAACCAGAATCCTAGCTAAGTATCATGTAGCTACAGTGTTTAAAGTTTCAAGTATGAGAAGCATGTCTGTTGAGTCTCTTCTTTGATAAGCTGTTATATAAGTTGGAGTGTGCTCACAAGACATTTTTAGGCCCTGGATAACTTTACAATGCACACTGTAGAAAAGAAAAGTTGTCAGACCTTACATTAATATTGTTATTATCATGAACGTGTTGCCTGTGTCAAGTGTATAACTTTGGATAGGAGGTCAGCACAGAACAGATGAAGTTTAAAGAGTTATGACAACGACTGTGGATATGGTAGTAAATATAATAAACTGAGTCCCTTACCTCAGGAACTTTTATTTGGACATTTTGCCTCTTCTCCAAAAGGTGCAAATTCACTCTTACACTTTCATCACCTCTAAAGGATGGTGGCTGCCTCTCCTAACTTTCACATAAGTAACAAAATATGGCAGTCGAGATAATACTTACATTAAGTGCACTCAATGTACTTGAAGAAAGGGCTAGAAAAAAAGTTGAAAGCTAATAGTTTTGTAAAAGGGTTCAAACAGCATAAAGATCCTCCCCCCCCAAAAAAAATAAACTAATATTGGGAGCCAACTCTAAGTGATCAGTCCATCAAGAGCTTCCTGTTGTAAGCTAGCAGTAATGAAAATGCTTCCTGTGCACCTTTCACAGGGCAACCTCACCCGCCCTCCGAGGGAGAAAAGGGGGGGGGGTCAGGACCGGCATGCAAAGGGTGAGTTTTTATTTCCATAGATTTTTGAAATTGCTGTTCAGAAGTTGTCTAGCAAGACGGCATTTTTCTACCAGAATTCCTCAGGGGCGCTGATCCTCACTCGAACGTCGAGGACAATCAGTGTCAAGTTGCAGGTAAAGTGTGAACAAGCCCATGTTGTGGTCAGTGCCCAAGGACCCCGAGGAGAGCGCGCTTAGAAGTTGCTGGAACAGGCGTGGAGCAGTTCCTACAGCTGTTTACAGCCCAACTCCAAAGGGGAGCCTGCGAGTGCTGGCACCAGCTCCGGACACGAAAAAACAAGCGCCTCGGCAGAAGTACAACACCTCCCCAGGAGCACGAGGGCCCAGCTCCTTGCCGTTAGTCGGCCAGGGAGCCAGCGCGGGCACCTCCTCGCCCTGCCGGCGCGGGACGGTTGCCAACTTTCTCCAAGCAGCCCAGAGCCGAGGGCGGCGGGCGAAGGGAACAGTTTGCAACTTCAGAAGACTTGAGAGCGTCCCGATGAGCCCAGAAGGGGACCGAAGACAACCTGCCTCGGACAATCTCCCTCTCTGGCTCGCCCGCCACCGCCCTGCTCACATCCTGTAACGCGGATCCCAGTGGCTCAGTCCCTTTCCCACCCCCCGGCCCCAGCCCTACCTACTAGGGGAGGGGGTCGCCACCTCCCGGACTAGGTGACTCACCTGGTGCCGGTCCTGGGAGTCAGGGGCGAGTGTGGTTTCACCTGGTTCCAACGGCTGCTGCTCAGGTGACGGCCCGAGGTGGTGAGTGATGGGACCATTGGGGTCGAGGCCACTAGGGTTGCTCAGGGTGCCAGAGGTGCCCAAGCCGCTAAGGCGGGACTCGGCACCCCGTTCCCGCCTCAATTCGGACCTCAACTCTAGGTAGCAACACAACGTCAGCAGGTGGAGGGCCAGCGAGAGCCCAAAGAAACCCAGGAAGAGCCGGCAGCTGTTCCCTTCGGCTGCCCGGGCAGGGGCCCCGCGACAGCCGCAGCCCTGGCTCCCCTGCTCCTGTGGCGGTGGCGCTGCCGCTGCCGCTGCCGCAGGCAAGGATTCCCTGCGCTCTACCTCGGGGTAGCCCATGGCCTCCGGAGACACCCAATCTCTGAGGCCAGGGAGTCGCTTCGTTTGCCTCAGCCTTTCACGACCCCTGACAGGCGGCTACTGTCCTGCCATCGGCTGGGGGCTGCAGGGACCCGTTCCTGCGCGACTGTGGCTGGGCGGGACGGAACAGGGAGCAGCCGCATGTGCAGCTTCACTCCGAGGGGTGGGAAAGGGAGGAGGAGGGGCTGGAGAGAGGGGCGGTTCGGCCCGCGAGGGAATGAGGGAGGAGGTCCCGGTCGACCCCGCCCCATCCCTCCAGTGGCCGCTGGGACGCCCAACCACTGGGCCCGCCAAACCTAAGTGCCCCGCCCCCAGCCGTTCCGCCCGGACTCCCGCCGCGAGGCGGGGCCTGGGGGCGTGAGGGTTCGCCCTTGCCTGGCAGCCCCACCCAGCTCTTCCCGCTTACCCCGCTCCAGTTGGTGACTATTGCTGTCCTTCATGTCTCGACTCCGCCCCAGTTTAACTCCTCAGCGCCAGGAAGGGGAGGGGGGGAGGGAGGGAGACTGAGAAGAATTTGGGAACCTTGGAAAGAAAGTAGAGCAAAGAAAAGGAGGCAGAAACTAGCAGTAATAGAAATGTTTGCAATTAACTGCAGTCGCTAATAACATCATCCAGTACTTATCTGTTGCTTTCAATCTTCAAAGCGTTTAACAGACGTTAAACTAATTAAAACAGTTCTAGTTTTGGAATGAAACCATGCCTGCTGTGTTTGCAATCCAATGGCTCACCAAAAGAAAAGGAGCCCTAAGAACCTAGGAATTCAAAGGGACTGGAAATCAGGCAGCTTCACCCCTGGAGTGAGTCTGGGGACTCATTCTAACTCACCGAGGTGCTGCTGCCTAACAGAACTGGTTATGTTACCCCCTGAAGGGCAAAACAGTCTCTTGGGTTTCTTGGTATTTAATTCAACACATACTTATTGATAGTTTTTGCAGGGCACAGACTGCTGTTGATAGAATCCACCACCATAATAGTTTCTCTTCTTCAACTGCTGCAGGGATTCTCAGTGGAGAACACGGTGCCTTCAAGAAGACAGTGGAGAAACTGAGGGCGACAGTGAGATGTTTTTTGACAAGGGTGGTCCAAAGAATAGCCAGACACTATTGGCATCTCTATTTGCAGGCAACTGTTCTGGCCTCTCCACCCCTCCCATGCTTCCCCTGGAGTACTCCCTGGGGGAAGTTCAACAAGTCAGCCAAAAGTTCCAGATGTACACTGCTGTAACTGCAGCATCTTCAACAGCTGCACCAATCAGAAATGGATTCAGAACAAAAAAAAGTGGCAAATGTCAGAACAATAGACCCTGAAATAAAGGATGGAAAGGATTAGTTGAGTCAAGAGTTACAACTGACAAGAGTTACCAGTCTGAAATTTTAGAGATCTAAATGATTGAAGCAGAGCAAGCATGCACATTTCTTAACTAATCTCGTTCCCATGTTATTAACACAATTTTCTTGACTTGGAGCAGGCATCTTAAGAACCACCAAGGAGACAGATTCAGTAATGCCCAGAGCACTTACAGGTAGGCCTGTGACCTAGACCAGTGAGAGAGAAGGAAAGCAAAGAGTAAGTAGAAAAAATGACAGAAGAAGAGAAACAAAATACAACAAAAGCATATGTCAGAAGGTCAGTCCAGAGAGCACAGAGGTCACAAGCCTTAAATATATTAGCCACAGACTTTACTACTCTCTGTGCATGATCTCAGTGATTCCAAAACATCTTTTTTGTTCTGTCTTTAAAGTGTATCCATGCAATTGAATGTTTGCAAATACCAACATCATACATATACGGAAGAAAATAAAAAGGTTCGTAACTGCTGCTCTCAAGTCCTGCTTGTCCAGACCAGAAATCCTAGATGCTAGGAAAACTGCCACAAATATCAGAGCTCGGGATTATTGGAAAGAACGCTAGGCCAGGAGTCAGAAGACCTAACTCTGCCACTAGTTTACTAGGTCACTGTGAGCAAGGCACTGTTGTTCTTTTTTTTTTTTTTGCGGGGGGAGACCGGGGAGGCTTAGTTTCTGCAAGTTGTCAAAAGAAGAGTTTTAACAGTAACAGCTATTACATCATCACTGGCTATGTTGACTTTGTTGCATACATAATTTGAAGAGGCTACCCTTTCTTCCTCTGATGGTGCTAGCAATGTTTAGGGGCCTACTGGTCTCAGTTTTTCACTTTCTACCATGCTTTCAACAGCTGAAGTGAGACTTAGGTTATATCATTGCCCCATTGATGCCTTGGAAGTTATATTTGACCCAGAACCTCACTTTGGTTTCCCAAGGAAAAATATATAGCTTCATATATAGTAGAAATGTTACAGTGTGGCAATCAAGTAAAGAATGTAAATGGTTATTTTCTCTGCGTGTCCTTGGACCTCACCCAAGCTAGGTGAGTGCTCTACCACTAAGGTATACCCTAGTCTGTGATTTTTCTTTTAAATGTTTAAGCTCTTGAAAGTGTTAAATTGCTTCCATTTCTGTCCTGTAAGTGCTTATCCTCTATAGGACAAGTCTCAGAATGATACCCTGCAGGCCATATCAAACAAACATGTATGTTGGGCACAATATTCCCTAAAAGTTTGAATTGAAAAACTTCAGTTGCCAGTATTCAGAAATCTAGACATTTCCCATTTTCAATATTGTATATTTTTACCAGGCACTGCTGGCTCATGCTTGTAATTCTAGCTATTCAGAAGGCTGAGAGGCTAAGGCTAATAATGGTTTGAAGCCTACCTGGGCAAAACAGTCCGTGAGATTCTTATCTCCAATTAACTAGCAATAAGCCAAAAGTAGAGCTGTGGATCAAGTGGTAGAGCACCAGCCTTGGCTGAAAAAGCTCAATGACAGCACCCAGACCCTCAGTACAAGCCCTAGTACTGGCATCAAAAACGTAGATTTTTCTGCTCTTTCTATAAAAACATCAGAAAACTTGCTCACACAGGATCTACATTCTAATGTTGGTATATGCATCAAGAACTACTCCCCTTCAGATGAACATAAGAATCAAGTTCTATATAGCCATCCTCATCTCTTTCCTCTGGTCTCCAATACTGTCCTACTTATTCACTTGCCTTACCTCTCTGACCCAGTGCTGTACAAGTGATAAAGTTATAGCTCCTAGGAAAACCTCTAAGCTGCTTCTCCAACATATTTTGCATCATCCTACAAAGAAGCTATCCTCACATCCTACACAATTCACAGACCTCTGTACATTTGCACAAGCTAGTTCCTTTGCCAGGAATGCCCCCACTTTAAAATCATAAATTCTTTAAGAATTCCTTCTCTTGGTCTTTGGTATGGCCAACACTCCAAATTCATTTTTCCTTTATGCCTTCATTTGCTACCTGAGCATACCTTAAAAGAATCACTTATCACCTTGTATTTTGAATATTACACATGGGTTTCTCTCTGCTAAACTGAACTTGTTAATAGCAAGAACTATTTTTTTTCCATTTTAGTCGTCCTACTGCCTAGCACAACACCTAACACACAGTAGGCACCAGAATGATTGTTAGATGACTAGATCATTAATTTGACCACAGTAACCTAGACTACATATATATTTTTTAAGTGGGCCAATGAATACCTGTCAGTACCACTAATGAACACATTATGGAAAGATATAAAAGACTTAGAACCAAATGAAAGTACTGACAGTATAGCTCAAGTGATAAGATATTTGCCTAATGTGTGTAAGGCCTTGAGTTCAAATCCCAGTGAATGCTGCCAAAGAATAATACAGTATAATTTCTCCTTTATTTATGCTATTATAATATCGGCAGATATTTCAGAAATGTAAATAATCTACAAACTCAAAAATATCTGGTTTATAGTACATCATTGGCCTTTCTTTTTTATCAAGTAGCCTTTCCACTTTTGTTTAATTGAGCCTACTGTTAAAATATTTTGAATTGACAACCCCTAAATAACAAATGTCCACAATAAGTTAAGTCAAGTGTGCTGATAAACACCTGATTGCAGCTACCTGGGAAGCTGAGGCAAGAAAATCACTAGAGGAAGATCCTGGACTCCAGATTAGCCTAGATAGCATAGCAAAACCCCGTCTCAAAAAGAAAAAGTTCACAATCCCTGAATACCCACTAATCAAGAGGTGTATGCTAAGGCAAAGATTGGTATTAAAATACCTTTTTGCTATTTCTAATGTGCAAAATAATTGACATACAGATCGAAAAGATAACTCTAATCGACTTAGAGGTGAGAAGATAGTGGGGAGGGGCATAGATACTGTTTTGAGTGTCAGTTTATTAACTTACTAAGTCACAGACTTAGGATACAAGTGCTAAGCTAAAACACAGTTCTGACTTTTGCCTCTCCTGCAGATCCTCAGTTTCCACATATGTAAAATGGGAATGACAATAAATATTTTCCTAAGACAGCTGTTCTTGAATGGGATACATAGAGTGAAGACTTTACCTCTTAAGTCTCTCAACAACTGAGACTATGAAATAAACTGACAATGGGCAGATTCACAGGGGCACCACATGAAAGAAAACTGAATGCCAAACCTTAGTGAGCTCTAGAAACTTTTTTTCCATCCTCCTCAAAGGGGAGAGAGAGGGAGACAGGCAACTAGGAAGAGAGTAAATGATTTTTAGGAAAGATTAATGGACCTTCAGAAGAAAAGGTGACAGTCTGTGACAAAGTTTATAGATGTGGTTCTGAGCTCTAGTTTCCTCTCCTGTGATAAGAGTTGATGACATTCTTGCAAAGGGGATTCATGACAATTTAGTTCCATTTGGAGGATCTGCTTTTCTGTAGAAAAGAGAAGTTCAGAGAAAAACCCTCACTGCATTTGCTGGTTCCCAAGTGCCCTCTGTTTGAAGTCCAAAGTGGCATATTTGGGGTGGCATTTCCTGAACTCCTATGTATCAAAGTATCTGGCACATAATAAATGAAGTGCAAATGTTAGTCCCTGCTATGTAGAAGACTTCTATCAAAGGGGGATGAGAGGAAAAACACTCAATGGAATTCACAAACAGCAGAAATGAAGAAAGGTTACATATTTTGCCCTCACCAAATGCTTATCTCCTTTTGGATATTTTTTGCCAGTTCTACAGACTTGACATCAGGGCATATCGCACTCACTTGGCTTTTTCACTCAAGGATGATACTTTATCACTTGAGCTGCACCTCCAGTTCCATCTTTTGAGTGGTTTATTGGAGATGAGAGTCTCACAGACTTTTCTGCCTGAGCTGGCTTCAAACAGCAGTCCTCAGATCTCAGCCTCTTGAGTAGCTAAGATTACAGGCCATCAGTGAGCCATTAGTGCTAGGCTCCCTTTTATACCTTTTTATTATATCAACGGGACCTATCAGCTCTAACCACCCTCCCCTGACTAATTGACACATACTTCTAGCTTCTTCCACTTCCATTTTCCCTCAGATGGATGTTTAATGGGCAACTCAAAGTCAGCATTGCTCACAAATCTTTCCTCCCTCAAAATGTGCTTATTCTTAGTCTTCTGCATCTCAGCAAATGGCAACTCTATCTTCTCATTATTTGAGCCAAAAACCTTAAGGTCATCTTGAAAGATTTTTTTGAATACTCATGTCTTACCCACTAGTGAATGAAATCAACTTTGCTTCTGAAGTATAGCTAGAACCTGACCACTTCATACAACCTCTCTATTACCACCCTAACCCAAGGCCTTATGCTATGTCAACTTAGTTACTATAGTCTTCTACCAGGCCTCCCTACTTTTGTCTTTCCCATCCTACAGTCTATGCTTAATGTGGCCACCAGAAACATTCTGCTCAATGAGATTTACAAGACACTATGTTGAAAATGAACTTTATAATTTCAGGGAGGACGGAGGAGTTGGGGAGCTGGGGAGGGAAGGGATTGTAGGGGAAAAACAAAGGAGGAGGTAACAATGCTGGATAGGAAATGTACTCATTACCTTACTCATGTAACTATAACCCCTCTGTACAGTATTTTTACAATAAAAATACATATAAAAAACATTCTGCTAAAATATAAAGTCAGAAGCCATTACTCCTTGGCTTCAAATCCTCCCACAGCTCTCCTTTTCTCTTAAGAGTCTTTACCTTAGCCTTCAAGGCCCTAACTCATCTTAATACTGACCACTTTTCTGGACTCCTTTCCTACCACTATTCTTATTTATTCTGCTCCAAACACATTAGACATTTTGCTGGATTCATTAACTTGCCAAACACACTGCTGCTTAAAGGACCTTTCCATCTATACTTGCCTCATTCCTGAATCCTCTTCTCCCAGATAGTCTACCTTACTTCCTACAAGTCTCTACTTAGATATTGCCTAAGGAGAAAGTCTTGCCTTAAAAAAATGGGTGGAACTGGAGATGACCTGCAGGTTGTCTCTCATATGTGGAATCTCCAGCTGAAATGATAGTGGTGGTGGTGGTGGTGGTGATGATGATGATGATGATGATACATGAGCATAGAAGAAAGACTGGGGAGATTTGTAGGTGGGGGAAAGTAGAGGGCCTGGGGGATGAATAACATTGAAGTAGATATATGTATGTGTGGGCGGGAGGGGGGGGCTGGGAATGTGGTTTAGTAGTTGAGTGCTTGCCTAACATTCATGAAGCCCTGGGTTCGATTCCTCAGTACCACATAAACAGAAAAAGACAGAAGTGACCCTGTGGCTCAAGTGGTAGAGTACTAGCCTTGAGCAAAAGAAGCCAGGGACAGTGCCCAGGCCCTGAGTTCAAGCCCCAGGACTGGCAAAAAAAAGAATCCTTGAAAAGGGAGGAAAGAGGGGGTAAGATTAAGGAAACAATAGAGTACTCAGCTTGTTCAACATATACTTACCACTGCATCTATGAGAATATCACAATGAAATGTCCTTGTACAATTAAGGTATGCTAATAAAAAGATGGATAACAGGAAGAAGAAAGTCTTTCCTTGGCCAGTTTCCTATTGTTCTGTCCTCTCACTTCACCATTTTAGCAATCATCATCATTTCACATGTTGAATATTCATTTGTTTATTATAAGGCTTCTTTATAGCCACAACTAGAATATCAGTTTCTTGAGGACAGAGAATACACTATGATCTGTTTTTTTGCAGTGTTTTATCTATGAGACCCAGAACAGTGTCTGACACATAGGAGGCTTTCATGAACCATTCTTTGTTGATGGAATGAGTGAATGAAGGAGAAAGGAAGACTGGTCAGAAATGCAAGATTAAGTCAGAAAGGGACAATATTCATTCTACTTGGCATCTTCCCCAGGAAAGAGATACATAAAGTCATGCAGAACATTAGAAAAGAGGAAATGAAGAAGAAGAATGTGTGTTGAACATTTGTCTCCTCTGTGCCAGCCTTTTTCACTAACTTGAATATGAGTTTAGTATTATTCACATTTCACCTGTGAGGAAACCGAGGCTCAGAATGGTTGAATGGCTGGCTCAACTACTAAGCTACTAGCATATGCATTTGAATCTGAATTTAACTCACCCCAAATTCATTCTGATCTAAAACTTAACCTCTCAGCTACTAACTAAAAGATCTATAATGCTGATGCATAGAGCTTGGCAGTCAGAGATTGTAAAGAGTTCAGTGACAAGCTGATAATTCTGCTGGAAGCCACAGCATCTCTCTCCTGCTGCTCACACTACACTTTTACTACCAAGTCCAAAGCCACTCTGCATACAACCATTAGGTGAAGTGCTTAGGTGGAGTCCTATCACTTTCCTGTAGAGTAACCCTTAATCACTTCCTTCTGACCATAGTACAGTAACCTTACTCCTTAACCTCACATCTAAGGTCCTCTAATCTGACTCTGAGCAGCTTTTCCAGCTATGCTGCTACTAGACCTCTGCAAACAGCTGCCTCCATTGCAATCACTACTCAGAAACCAGGGCCTACATTCCTGCCTCAGCCTTCTGCTGACTTGACTATTCTTTCCTTGGTAATTTTCTTTCTCTTCACCTCTTTCCTGTCTCTTCCTCTTTGCCTATTGAAAGCAGTGTATTCTATTTTAAATATATACATATATAAGCACACACACACACACACACACACACATATGCTATGTGTTTGCTGGTACTGAGACTTGAACTCAGGGCCCCCCACTCTTCCTTGGCTTTTTCTCCCAATGCTAGTGCTCTACCACTTGAGCTATACTTCCACTTTTGGTTTTGCTGGTTAATTAGGAATAAGACTCTTTTGGATTTGTCTTCCTTGGGCTGGCTTTGAACCATGATCCTCAGAGCTCAACCTCCTGAGTAGCTAGGATTACAAGCATGAGCCATCAGCATATATATTTGTATATATGTGTGTATATGTATATGTATACATATACATATATGTGTATTTAAGTGTGTGTGTATTGGTGCCAGTTCTGAGGCTTGAACTTAGGTGCTATCCCTGAGCTTTTTTGCTCAAACATAACACTCTACCACTTGACCACAGCTTTATTTCCAGCTCTCTGTGTGTGTGTGTGTGTGTGTGTGTGTGTGTTTGTGTGTGTTTAACTGGAGATAAGTCTCACAGACTTTCTTCTAAGGGCTAGCTTTGAGCCATGATCCTCAGATCTCAACCTCCTGAGTAGTAAGGATTACAGGTGTGAGCTATTTTTAATAAGCTTTATTTTAATTGTTTGTATTCATACAGTATGGTTTGATTGAGAATTCAACACATGTATGCAGTGTGTAATGATCCTATGGGATAATTAGCATTTCCAACTTCTTAAGCCTTCTCCAAAGCCTAAATCCTCACACCAACTACCCCCAAGCTGTCTTCAGGCCTCCCTGCCAGGACAGCTCATCTGGTACTTCTAGCATATTAATTTGTGACCATTCTGTGTGAGAGTCATTTCCTCAGCTTACCACCAGTTCTCTTTGAAGGACAAGACCCTGTCTTAGCCCTCACAGAGCTTACCTCAAGCTGGGGCTTACCAAATCTTTGTTAATGGATTAAAGACTGTGCACAGCTGAATTTTAAACAGGATTTTGAAGCAGAAGGGGTCTGGATTTGACAGAGAGAAGACAGCTGCTCTAGGTGGAAGGCTCAGAAAAGTAATATGCAAAGCACATTTATATATGCAAGACTGCCAGGAGTATTTAGAAACCTAAAAAAAAAAAAAAAACACTGACAAAGGGGCAAAAACAGCAGCCTTCTGGCCTTGCTGTAGGACATGACTGTAGCCATGACTAGCATGGAAAGGATTGCAGAAATCCACGCAGTAATGATAAGCGAACAAGAGTATGGAATATTCATTTCGCAATAAAGTCTTTGGCTATTCAAGGGTGGGTGAGCATATGGGGAAGCTCTCACTTCATGAGAGGAATTTTTCATTCAAAAATAGAAAACCTTGTTGTTGGCAGAATGTCATTTGCATCTGTGTCCCCTGCAATGCATGTCAGCTCCACTGTTTGGGCCACCAAATAGTCTAGAAACACATTCTACATATTCCACACATGCTACAGGTTACATCAGGCTCACAGTGAAATTATCTCAAAATCACAGATTCTATTTCAGTGGAGCAGGACTTTAAAAGAATCTTTGGCAATGTTTGTTTGTTCAGATTCTTACATCCTCTGAACAAACCACTGTAGTAGGTAGAGAAGCCTTTGGACTTCCATTAACAGAAAAAGAAACTGAAACTGAGTAGAATGACTCACCCAAGGTCACACAGTCTATGTATTTCACTGCTAGCCTGAGGCTCATTTTCTTACGCAAACTGTGATATTTATTTGTCACATTTGTGTTTGCCTAGTTGATTTGGCCAAAAAGAGTATTTCTTATGCCTACAATCTGTATTTCTTGGCCATAGAAGATAGAGAACATATCCCAACGATCAGAGCCCTGGAAGATCAAGCACTCTGTAGGAAATGATCTTAGTTCTCTGAAGGGAGCATAAAAGAATCTGGAGCTAGGGCTGGGAAGGTGGGTCAGTGGTAGAGCGCTTGCCTTGCATGCCTGAGGCCCTGGGTTCGATTCCTCAGCACCACATAAGCAAAAAAAAGCTGGAAGTGGCGCTGTGGCTCAAGTGGTAGAGCACTAGAGCTGAGGGACAGCACCCAGGCCCAGAGTTTAGGCTCCATAACTGGACCCCCCCCCCCCCAAAAAAAAAGAATCTGGAGTTGCAACAGCCATCCCAAATTCACCAACAATCTCTCCAGCTATGACTGACTACTGGTGATGGGAATCAACAGCCCATTCACTACTCCCCACACTGTGATGAGGGGGACCATCCTGAAATTCTGCAGCCCATTCTCCAGCCTGTAATCTTAATCTAATGTGAAAGCTCACTTCCTCACTCCCACCTGGTGTCAGGCACCTTAGTTCCTACTTGCAAGCCATACCTGGCCAAGCTAGTAACCTACACAATCGGTTCCCAGAATCAAGCCATTTCAGGCCATTACTTTGAACTCTCAATGCAAGTCCTGAAACTCCTTGCAATTCTCCAGCTACCTTTGACTCTGACCCCAGCTAGGATACCACTTAAGTCCTTCCACCCTTGTCTCCATTACACCTCTCATCTCCTGACTCTCCTCAGGTCACCATGGCATCCCTCTTCAACTTGTATTAAAGTTGATCTGGTCTGTTGAGGTCGGTGTCTCTGCCTTCATTCCTATCAGCTTTCGAATCAATAATTTTCCCTAATTCTGTGGATTGGGTTTTGGTGTTAGTGGGTTTTTTTTTTTTGTCAGTCAAGGGTGTGAACTCAGGGCGTGGGTGCTTTCCCTGAGCTTTTTTGCTCAAGGCTAGCACTCGACCACTTTGAGCCACAACTCTGTTTCTGGTTTTCTGGTAGTTAACTGGAGATAAGCATCTTATGAACTTTCCTGCCCAGGCTGGCTGTGAACTGAGATCCTCAGATCTCAGTCTCCTGAGTAGCTAGGATTGCAGACATAGTCACCAGCTCTGGCTGGATTGGGGTATTTAAGCATCATTCATCTAATAAGTGTTCATAGAGCAATACATCTGGATCAGGGACCAGGCTAAGCACTAGAGACAGAACAAATTGTTAACACAATGTACATCTTTTAAAAAAGAACTTGGCGGGCTGGGAAGGTGGCTCAGTGGTAGAGCGCTTGCCTTGCATGCCTGAGACCCTGGGTTCAATTCCTCAGCACCATATAAGCAAAAAAAAAAAAAAAGCCAGAAGTGGCGCTGTGGCTCAACTGGTAGAGTGCTAGCCTTGAGCTGAAGACCTGAGGGACAGTGCCCAGGCCCAGAGTTCAGGCCCCACGACCGGATTCCAAAAAAAAAAAAAGAACTCTGAAGCATAACTGAACTTTAAAAAAGGGAACATACTTGGCTGGGAAGGTGGCTCAGTGGTAGAGCACTTGCCTTGCATGCATGAGGCCCTGGGTTCTATTCCTCAGCACCACATAAGCAGGGGAAAAAAAAGCTAAAAAAGAACTTGGCTTCCCACAAATTCAATATCACAGACAAGTAGGATCCCTCCTCTCACTACACTTCTGAGTTGAGTAAACTCATAAGCACAGTCTTTGAAGTTGGAAAGCTCCAGATTCTACCAGTTTTAGGACCACACAATTTTGGACAAAAGATGAAAATTATTCAAATTCAAAGGCTTCTTTCCTCAAAAAATCTTGAGAAAACTAGCAGTCCTAGGCTAAGAAATTCTTAGCAAATACACTATTGTTAGCATTTAATAAGCTTTCTATCTGCTTAGCATTTGCTGAATAAAAGCTCAGGAAAGGATGCAACCAGGTAAGAGTCTGGCCACTAGAAAGAGGAATTGTAGAAACCCAGGTCCAAGGCAAATAGCCAATGCCTGGACAAAAACTCTAAATTGAGTGTAAGTCTTAAGGCATTACTGTCTAATCATTTATATATACATATACAATCTACTATATAAATTTTATACTCTTATAAGTTATGTATTAAATATTTATATTATATACATATTTGTATATGAAATGATAGAATTAGGATAGATAAGAGATCATATGGGAGGATTTATAAAATGTAAAATAGCCTGTAATCCTAGCTACTCAAGAGGTTGAGATGTGAGGATCTTTTCTTTTTGTCAGTTTCAGAGCTGGGCACCGTCCCTGAGCTTTTTCACTTAAGGCTAGCATTCTAACACTTTGAGCCACAGCATCACATCTAACTTTTTGGTGGCTAATTGGAGATGAGTCTCACAAACTTTCCTGCCCAGGTTGGCTGAAACCACAATCTGCAGATCTTAGACTCCTGACTAGCTAGGATTATAGGCATGAGCTACCAACAGCTGGCTAGACTCTTATCTCTAATTAACCACCAAAAAAAGCCAGAAATGGAGCTGTGACTCAACTGGTAGAGTGTAGACTTGAGCCAAAAATCTAAGGTACAGTGCCTAGGCCTTGATTTCAAGCTCCCAAATATGAAAAATAAATTATACAAATATAAGATATTAAGGTAATAACTACCTTTTATTGAGTATGTAGTATGTACCAGGTAATATAAAAGGTGAAATTATGTCTGTCTTATTTGAGCTTCAAAAACTACTTTAATGGTAAATTGCTCATCTTCCTATATGTTAAGAGACAGGCTGAGAGAAAAGTGAAGTAATTCCACCAGCTAGTAAATACTGATGCTATGATTCAAATCTAAATCTTTCCTGATTGAAAACCCCATATTCTTTCCATCATGTTGTGATAAACTGTCTTATTTTGCACTTTCAAAAAATCAAGGACTGGAGCTGGGAAGGTGGCTCAGTGGTAGAGTGCTTGCCTTGCATGCATGAGGCCCTGGGTTCGATTCCTCAGCACCACATAAGCAAAAAGAAAAAAGCTGGAAGTGGCGCTGTGGCTCAAGTGGTAGAGCGCTAGCCTTGAGCTGAAGAGCTGAGGGACAGCGCCCAGGCCCACAGTTCAGGCCCCACGACTGGACTCCTCCCCCCTCAAAAAGAAAATCAAGGACTGAGTCTCACCAACATAATTCTAGCCTCTCAGGAAGCTAAGCTCTGAGGATCAGTGTAGTTTGAAGCCAATCCAAGCAGTAAAGTCCAAACAACTCTTATCTCTACTTAATCAGCAAAAAGGTAGAAATGGACCTGTGGCTCAAATACTAGAGCATTTGCCTTGAGCAAAAAAAAAAAAAAAAAACTATGTGACAATGCTCAGGCCCTGAGTCCAAGCCTAAGTACTGGTATACACACACACATACTAGACCAAATTGGAACTAGACCAAATTAGTTCTCTAAAAATAACAAAATTAGGTAAGAAAATAGTAGATCCAAGAAATGACATGGGACAGTGACAAGAAGAAACACAGGGTGGTGACAAAAGGGGTTTGCAAATTGCTGCCACAAAAGAATAGACTGTGTAGGGCTAAGGGAATAAGTAACGTAGTGGTCGAGTCCTTGCTTAGCATGAGTGAAGTGCTGAGTTCTATGCCCAGCACTCAGGGGGAAAAAAGGAATTGTCTTGGTAAAAGCTTCCCATAAGGCTGTGTATTGATTCTTCCATTTGTCCATTTGTTACTTCATTTATTTCACCATCAACAATTCAAAGAATTGCGTACCCTCTATAGGCACTCCCAGCCCTCAGAACTATGAACTATGTGAATAAATGGACAAATACCCAGGAGGCCAAATCCAGCATGCCATAGACTCACATGGTCCTGACCATCTTCACCCTTCTTTTCATATGAGTTCAGCCTAGTCAATTTAGGAATTTTGTTTTGCCTGTGGGAAGCTATATTCAATTAACACTGGGAATACAGGCTTTGTTGACTGTAAAGTTCCTCACCGCAATGACTGCTGAAGAAGAACCTTCTATAAACTGACTCCTTTGCAAGGAGACCAGAAGCTAAACTGTACCTAGCAACGGAAAACAGGAACCAAATGGAGACACTAAACCCATGTCCAAGGGAAAGAAGCTGCCCTTAGGAACATGCCAAGATGTTTGGGAAAGGAGATTGGCTGCAGAGAAGGAAATGGTTGGCAGCCCAGACAAGTTACATGACCTAAGTGTCACCTCTGCTCACCAGAACCTGGGCCATAGCTGTGCAAGACTAGGTGTGACACTCCAACTATAGCAGAATTATGCTTCATTGAACTCTTAGCATTCAAAATAGCATACCCATTTTGTTGTCTCCTCTTCTGTACCTGACTCAAGGGGTCAGAACCTGAAGACCCTTTGGAAAACAGCTAGTCCAACACAACTATTTATTTATGTTTTTGCCAGTCCTGGGGCTTGAACTCAGGGCCTGAACACTGTCCCTGAGCTTCTTTTGCTCAAGGCTAGCACTCTACCACTTGAGCCCCAGTGCCACTTCTGGCCTTTTCTGTTTATGTGGTACTGAGGGATCGAGCCCAGGGCTTCATGCCTGCTAGGCAAGCATTATACCACTAATCTACACTCCCATCCCCAACCCACCATTTTTAAAAAATATATATTTTTATTGTGAAAATACTGTACAGAGGGGTTACAATTACATGGGTAAGATAATGAACACATTTTTTTTGGGGGGGGGGGGGTCTGGTCGTGGGGCCTGAATTCTGGGCCTGGGCGCTGTCCCTCAGCTCTTCAGCTCAAGGCTAGTGCTCTACCACTTGAGCCACAGTGCCACTTCCGGCTTTTTTCTTTTTGCTTATATGGTGCTGAGGAATCGAACCCAAGGCCTCAGGCATGCAATGCAAGCACTCTACCACTGAGCCACCTTCCCAACCCCAATGAGCACATTTCTTATCAAGCATTGTAGCCTCCTTCTTTGTTTCCCCTTCCCATCCCTTCCCATCCTCCACCTCCCCCCCCCATCTCCCCCTCCAAAGTTGTAAAGTTCGTTTTTCAACACAACGACTTGTACATCTCATTGTTGCAATGGGTCCTTCTGTATCCCTGTTTTAACTATTTGTTTTTTCCCTTTCCCTCCACATATACCAACATCATATATAGTGAAAGCAGGGGTTGTACCATGGGGGAGGGACATATAAGGCAACAAAGACATAAGCTTATAAATATGTTCGAAACAATCGCATGAAAGATCTCTCTCTCTCTTTTTTTTTTGTCAGTCTTGGGGCTTGAGCTCTAGGCCTGGGAGCTGTCCCTGAACAATTCAGCTCAAGGCTCATGCTCTACCACTTGAGCCATCGCGCCACTTCTAGTTTTCTGGTGTTTTTTTTTTTTTATTGTGATTAAGTGATTACATAATTTCCCAAATTTCACAGTATTGTGGAATAATGATGCTCATTTAAAGTCACAAGCTCATTCTAACTTTCCTGGAGCAAATTGTCTATCACGGTCTATAACATATAACAGTGTACACATATACACCATACATGTGATCAGCAGCATGGGGTTATTTAGTAGTGGTTTGACCAGATAAGTGGATGTTCTTTATTTCTTAAGTCCTGTTAATTTTGTTGTATCACCTAACATTTTGGATTTAACATCCACTTATCAGGGAGACCATGTACCGTTTGTCTCTTTGCACTTGGCTTACCTCACTCAACATGATTTCTTCTAGCTCCATCCATTTTCCTGCAAATGCCATTATTTTGTCATTTCTAATGGCTGCATAATATCCCATTGTGTATAGATACCACAATTTTTGGATCCATTCATCTGTCCAACCCACTATTTTTTAAAAGAAAAAAACTGGAGCCTTGAAAGGCCAAGAATTATGCCCTTACATTGAAAAGTGAGCTAGACTAGCATCAACTGCTCCCTGTCTTCCACCACTCAAGGCACTAGCTTATATGTCTATACCGGACAATCTTGAAGTCTTTTTAAAATGCATGAAATAATTTTGCTTTACTTGTGTGTGTGTGTGTGTGTGTGTGTGTGTGTGTGTGTGTGTGTGTGTGTGTGACACACGTGAAAGTACTGGGGATTGAAACTCAGAACCTGGGCACTTGTCCCTTAGTTTTTTTGCTCAAGGCTGGTACTCTACCATTTTATTTACAGCTCTACTTCCAGCTTTTCGCTGGTTAATTGGAGATAAGAGTCTCTTGTCTAGATTACCTTTGACCCATGATCCTCATATCTCAGCCTCCTGATTAGCTAGGATTACTGGAGTGAGCCACCAATGCTTGGCTAAATGTACTCTCATTTTTTTTTAAATTGAGTGGCAAATGTAGTTTATAGAGAAAATGGTTTCTTTATAAAACTTCAATTTAGGAAAGGTCAACATATACTGGCACATCACTACTTATGAAAAATTCTGACCTCTAAAGGTATGATCAGACCTACTCTGGATGAGTCCAGATGCTTCTTTGTATAGTTTCTGCTAGGACAAAAAACTTGCTGTCAAAGTAAATTGCTTCTTCCAAAAATGTCCTTTGGGGAAGCCAAAGAACAGAATTCTGAGAACTGGCTAGAGGAAACATTAGTCCAAGTTAGAGCTTATATAGTTGTCATGTTGAAATCTTTTTTTATTTTTGTTGGTTGTGGGGCTTGAAGTCTGGGCATTGGCATTGTCCCTGAGCCATTCAGCTCAAGGCAAGTGCTCTACCACTTCAAGCCACAGTGACACTTCTGGTTTTCTGGTAGTTAATTGGAGATAAGAGTTTCACAGACTTTTCTGCCTGAGCTGGCTTTGAACTGTGATCCTCAGATCTCAGCCTCCTGAGTAGCTAGGATTACAGTCATGAGCCACCAGCACCCTGCTGAATATTTCTTTTAAAGCAACCAGTTAGGTTGAAAATATCATGATGAATTGCTCTAAATGCTTTCAGTTCCAATAGATGGGCCTTAATAGGGGACCTCTGGGCCTGCAAGCCCTACAGAAAGGCAGTCTGGTGTAAAAAAGCAAGGTTTTAAAGGTAAAATCATTCATGTGAACACAAAAAAAATGTGGAAATTTTAACTCATTAGTTAATGGGGGAAA
Source organism: Dipodomys spectabilis (assembly GCF_019054845.1). Classification (NCBI taxonomy): domain Eukaryota; kingdom Metazoa; phylum Chordata; class Mammalia; order Rodentia; family Heteromyidae; genus Dipodomys; species Dipodomys spectabilis. The sequence goes on from NW_024870853.1 coordinate 3,735,285, forward strand.
TAGTAAAGCATTACAACTAGTTCAAAGGAGAATTCTAAAAATACAGCTTTGCTGGGAGTGGTAGTTCATGCCTGTGATACTAGTTGCTTGGAAGAATAAGATCAAGAAGTCTGCAGTTTGAGGAGAGCCTAGGCAAACAATTTGTGAGATCCAATTTAACCAATAAAAACCATGGATTTTAATGTATACCTGTCATCTCAGCTAAGGCAGTAAGTGTAAATAGGAAAATTGTGATCCAGGCTGGCTGGTACACAAAGGGAGTCCTTATTTGAAAAATAATGAATTAGGAGCTGAGAAGGTGGCTCAGTGGTAGAGCGCTTGCCTTGCATGCATGAGGCCCTGGGTTCGATTCCTCAGCACCACATAAGCAAAAAGAAAAAAGCCGGAAGTGGCGCTGTGGCTCAAGTGGTAGAACGCTAGCCTTGAGCTGAATGCTGAGGGACATCGCCCAGGCCAAGAGTTCAGGGACCACGACCATATCCAAAAAGAAAAAAGAAAAAAAAGAAAAAGAATGAATTAAAAAGGGACTGCCTGGCTGGAGCTAGAGTTCAAACCCCAGTACTGCAAAAACAAAAGCAAAAACAAAAAAAAAATCCACAATTAAAAATACTCAAATGAAGTTTCAAATAGATGCAAATCTGGTCAATATCCATGTGACATTAACCAATGGCATTCTACTAGACAGAATTCCTTTGCATTTCTATTTCTATGAATAAAAGCATTTTACATTCTTTGCAGTTTTCTATAATTTATACATTATTAAAAAGTTCAAAGCCAATGAAATGCACAGACAACTGCAAAGAATGCACCAATTAAATATCCAGTAATCTCTTTTTGTCCATTCTGTCTTTCACAATTTTCCTTGACACTGGAAAGAACTGTGGTAATCAGAACTGCTTTTAGGTCAGCAGGCCCCATAACCCTTGGGGCCCAGGTTAGGAAGACTGCCTAAGGATTGGACTAAGTAAACTGCTGCAAGTGTAATTTGACACTTAAAAGAGAATTAGTAATGCCCAAGACAGATTAAGAAACCCAGGGTGGCTTTTCCAAAGCCTCAGGAGCTAGGAAATCTGACAAGTGGAGAGATCCACCCATGAGACTGAAAACAGCTGGTGATGGCCTGAGACGTTCTGCGTAAAGAAAAACACATGTCTCCCTTTATTACTCTATCTTCCAGAGCACAGCTCAGGACATCTGGTTGAAATACAACACCTTGATTCTTGCCTGGCAACAAAGTACAAGTAAATACAATCCTTCAGAACAGGCTCACTGGGAAACTGCAGGAACACATTAGGGAGGATTGTGAAGAATTCTGCCAATTTTTCTAGCACTTCACGTATTGTGTAACTGATTTTCGATTAAGTGACTGTACACCTTCGTGTTTTATGTATATCTGAAAAACAGCAGAGGCCCAGGAATTAAAAGCAAGTCAGAGGGATTTCATTGACACTTTCCTCCATTTACCATCTGTACTTGTACTCACCAGGTTCCCTTGTTGGTCAGCCCTTCATTGACTAGCTTAGCCATCCTGGCATCTCATACATAGAGCCGAAGAGCAACATAGGGCTGGGAGCAACCTGAATTGTTTCATTGTTTCCCTCAATTTCCTTCATCTGCTTTCTAGTAACAACCCACACTATTTGAGAGAAGGAAAAGGCATGACAATGACAATTCTTACACACACACACACACACACACATTTATTTTGTTGGTTGGGGGACTTTAACTTAGGGTCTCAGACTCTCTTGTTTGCTTGGTTATACTTGCTTATGGCTAGTACTCTACAATTTGAGGCATGCTGCCAATCTGGGTTTTTGCTGTTTAAATAGACATAGAGTCTACAAACTTTTCTACCAGAGCTGGCTTCAAACCACAGATCTCAGCACCCTGAGTAGATATGATAACAGGTGTGAACCACCGGCACCCAGCTATATGCACACCCAGCCACATATGCGTATTTATATGTGTGATGGTTAATTGGAGATAAGAGTCTTACAGACTTTAATACCAGGGTAGCTTCAGACTAACATCCAAATATCTCAGCCTCCAATGTAGCTAGTGCTACAGGTGTAAGCAATGAGCACCTAGCCACAGATTAAATTGTGTTTGTGTGTGTGTGTGTGTGTGTGTGTGTGTGTGTGTGTGTGTTTGCACGTGTGCGTGCTAATGCTGGGGCTAAAATTCAGGGCTTGGGCACTGTCCCTGAGCTATTTTGCTCAATGCTAGTGCTCTACTAGTTGATCCACAGCTCAACTTCCCTTTTTATGGTGGCTAATTAGACTTTTCTGCCTGGGCTGGCTTTAAACTGCAATCCTCAAATCTCTGCTCCCGAGTAACTAGAATTACAGGCATGAGTCACAGGTGGCTAACCAGATAAAGTTCCATAAGGGAAATGCAAATCAAAACAACACTGGGAGTCCACCTCACACCAATTAGAATGGCCCTTATCAAGAAAACAAACAATAACAGATGTTGGCCAGAATGCAGCCATAACAGAACCCGAATACACTGTTGGTGGGAATGTAAACTTGCTTAACCACTCTGGAAGACAGTATGGAGATGCCTCAAAAAATTAAACATAGAACTAATGTATGTCCCAGCTATTCCACTCCAGAGCATTTATCCAAAAAATTATAATGTTCATTGAAGCACTATTCACCATAGTCAATGTATGAAGTCAGCCCATATACCCTTCAATGGACAAATGGATCAAGAAAACGTGGTATATGTGCACAATAGAATTTTACTCATTCAAAAAAAAAAAAGAATTTTACTCATTCATTAGAATGATACTGCATCATTTGTAAAGAAATGGAAAAACCTGGAAAAATTATGTTAAGTGAAGTAAGTCAGGCCCAGAGAGAAAAAGGATTCGCATTTTCCCTTATATATGGAAGCTAGAATTAGCTTATAAACTTGTAAATAAATATGTTGGGTGGTATGCATATACATTTGCATATGCAAATGTAATGACTAAAATATGGTAGATTGAAGAGAGAACTCAAATAGTGTAATTCCTTAGAAAGGCAAAGTCAAAATTCAGCAAAATTAAGCACTGGGAACAAGTATTTGAAAGAAGTGGGGTTTGGTCAAGGAGAAAGGGGTGGACAAATGAAGAGGAGAAGAGGGGAAGAATGCAGTCAAGAATTCAATGCATATCCTACAAAATTAAAAAGAGTGAGGGAAGCGGTGGGTACAAATTGATTGGGTACAAATGTTGGAAGGGGTGACATTAATCAAGGTGCATTATATTCATAAACTGCTTTGTTAAACGGCAACTCATTTGTACAACCACTTAAAGATAATTTAAAAATGTAAAAAAAATTGAACTATTTGTCAGGAGCTAGCAATTCTAATCCTAAATCTAAGATTTTTCTGGTTCTTAGATGTGATTGGACACATTCAACCATTGTGTTACTAAAGAATAATAAAGGAATACCATTCTATACTTATCAAAGTAGGGAAAAATTCAAACACATGTTGGCTTGGCTTGGAGGGAGAGGATGGAAATATAACCTCATACTACTTTAGTAGCAGAATAAATGAAAACAATTATTTTGAAGGGCAATTTGGCAATATATATCAGAGGTCATAAAAACTATTTGTGCCAAATTCCCCTCCTGGAATTTATTTTATCTTGAAGATTATCATTCAAAAGAATACACACACATGCATATATGCATATACACAGAATTTAATACAGTAAAATTACAATTCAGCTGGACATGGTGGCATCTATCAACAATCCTAGCACTCCACAGGCTGAGGCAGGACGATTGAAAGTTCAAGTTTGAGACCTTGTCTCAAAAAACTTCATAATTCTGAAGGTTATAATCATCATAGAAAAGCCTAAACACAATGATGTTGGAGAGATAAATGGAACCCACAATTTTTTTCTTTGTTGCTTTGTTTTTAATGTACTTATACTATGTGATTTTTTTCATTTCTTTTTTAAATTTTTTTTTATTGTAAAAATACCGTACGCAGGGGTTACAATCACATGAGCAAGGTAATGAGTACATTTCTTTTTTTTTTTTTTTTGGTCCGGTCGTAAGGCCTGAAGTCTGGGCCTGGGCGCTGTCCCTCAGCTCTTCAGCTCAAGGCTAGCACTCTACCACTTGAGCCACAGCGCCGCTTCCGGCTTTTTTCTTTCTGCTTATGTGGTGCTGAGGAATCAAACCCACGGCCTTGAGCATGCAAGGCAAGCGCTCTACCACTGAGCCACCTTCCCAGCCCCTAATGAGTACATTTCTTATCAAGCATTGTTGCCTCCTCCTTTGTTTTTCCCCTACCATCCCTTCCCATCTCCACAACTACATTCCCCCCCCATCCTTCTACCTAAATTGTAAAGTTTGTTTTTTGACATAGCGTCTTGTATATCTCTTGTTGCAATGGGTCAACCTGTAGCCCTATTTAAACAATTTGTTTTTTCCCTTCCGCTCCCCAAATTACACCAACATCAAATACAGTGAAAACAGGGGTTATACCGTGGGGGAGGGACATACAAAGCAACCAAAACATCACGTGGTACCTTATAAATACGTTAGAAACAATAGCAAGAAAGAAAAAACCACTTACTTTCTTATCTTGGGGAACCCACAATTTTATGTACACTTTCATTGTAGCTCTGTTAAAAACAGTATTTCCACATAAAGATTATAAAACAGATACGTGAAAACAATCATGTTGTGTGTGGGGGGTGGAGTTACAGATAAAAATAGTGCCCCTTTTATTGCCTTTCATGAGGGTAGAGATGCTAAAATTAAAAAAAGGAAAATAAAACAAATAAATGAGCAAAACAAGTACTGGCCTAATACCCAGGAAACTAATATTAGAATCTCTTCTCTGCCTAGGCTGCCCTTCTAGATCTACCAGCTCCTGCCATCTGCTTCTAATCCTGGAGGAGGGAAAGGGAAAAAATGGGTGTTGCTAAAAGAGAGGTACCCAGGAAAATGTATTTGTGACAGCCAGGAGGCTTATTGCTGCTGAATGGCTCTGTTTATTGTACTGAAGAAGTTGGGCATTTCAAAGGACTAGGAGCCCCTCTAAGCCTCCATTTAAATTTATTTAACAATAGAAAAACATTTGCTTTCAGCAACTCTGAAAATGAGTATTTCTTTTCTAGAGGGCATAATGGTTACTTCTTATTTATATACATGTTAATTTCAATAAGTGATAGAACAACAATAAAAGATATTTAAAAATCATAACATCTACAATTCCATCACATAAACAATTTTCCCTTTCTGAAGGCTAACTTCAATGAACATAAGTTGTTTTTACGTATTTTCAATTACAGTATACATATTTTATACTATCTTTTCTGTTGCTGTTATGTGTTAAGCATATTTAATTCTGTATTTCCATAGCTATTTAACAACTGTATATTCCATGATATTGATCGACTGAGATTTATTTATTTTTATTTATTTTATTTTGTTGGTCATAGGGCTTGAACTCAGCCTGGACACTGTCCCTGAGCTCTTAAGCTCAAGGTGAGTGCTCTACCACTTGAGCCACAGCGCCACTTCCAGCTTTCTGGTAGTTAATTGGAGATAAGAGTCTCATGAACTTTCCTGCCCAGGCTAGCTTTGAACCATGATTCTCAAATCTCAGCCTACTAAGTAGCTAGGATTGCAGGTATGAGCCACTGGCGCTCAGCTAGATTTATTTATTTTTGATGCACAAAATAATGAGCATCATTGTGCCATTTCCACACATTAATGTGACATATTTGATCATATTCACTCCTAACTCTTCCCTCCTTTCCCCACTTCCTGGTGTCCCTCTGTAAGTATTTCCCCACCCACTGCATTTGTTTGTTTTGTTTGCATTTATTGCTCAAGATTTCTCATATGAAAACAAACATGAGATCATACTCTTTCTGAAAATTTGCCTTATTTTGTACTTAACATCGTAAGGATTATTTATTGAACTATGTCCCCAATATTGATCATGCCAAGTTGTTTCCAACTTTTTTTGTGTAGTACCAAAGTTTGAATTCATGTCCTTGTCTTGTACCTGCCAGAAAGTTTCTCTACAATATAAGCCATACCTCCAGGGCCCTATTTTTTTCTAATCTCCTTTTTATTCTGATGAGAAGGAAGCATTTTTGAGGAGTATTATCTAGCCAATTCAGGTTAAAAAGCCTTCCAGTTCCTTTTTGAAAGCCTATACTTGCCCTTCTAGCATTTTACACAAGGAATTGTCCATTAAATAATTGTGTGTGTGAGAGAGAGGCTGAGATATTGAGAATGAGAAACAGAGACAACAAGACAGAGAGAGACTGAGAGACTGAGGTATTAGGAAACTGAGTCTCAAGGGTATTAGAATAAAAAAAGAGCCAGGTGCTGGTGGTTCTCGCCTGTAATCCTAGCTACTTAGGAGACTGAGATCTGAGAATAGAGGTTCAAAGCCAGCCAGGGAAGGAAAGTCCATGACTCTTTATCTCAAGTTAATTACCAGAAAACCGGAAGTGGTGCTGTGGCTCAAACTGTAAGTGCACTAGCTTTGAATGAAAAAAACTCAGGGACAGCACCCAGGCCCTGAGTTTAAGCCCCATGACCCCCTATCACATCCCCCACTCCTCCGGCCCCCTGCCAGACACAAAGACCAACATGCAGGTTTCAAGGAGTGCTAGCATTCAGAATAAAATTGTTCCAGGGTTTTGTTGCTAGACAGGGGAAAGTTCTGCTGATGAGACAAATTTGAAGGAAGACTTTCAACTTGCCTTCTTAGACTGGACAGGTTTAGATTCTAACTCTAGTTCGGGCTGGGTGGTTGGTGAACCTCACATATATTAGATGAAGTTGGAGGTTTTCTCTAGTCCTAATTCAGACACTAATTATCCACTGATTTGCTCTGTAATTTTATTGGCATTCTGTCTTATTCAATCCAAAAACTCACTTCCCTGAAGCCCTTGATCCACTTCTATCTCCATCATTTTCAGGAAATGACCTTGAATTCTCTCTTCTACCTGAGACTTGCATATCATTTTCCTGTAACATGAACACAACTTCCTCTCCTAAACCATCTTTTCCTTTCCTGTCAGATACATTTGTCTAACTCCTAATTTTTCAATCCAATGCCTCTTACTTCTGGAGAGACCACTGATTTAAGCATGCCCTGTAGACATTTTTAGTTTTTCCCTTTCTTCTGCTTCCTTCCTGTGTGTGCACATGTTCAGATACATCTTGTGCTAAAAACCCTCCCCAGATCTATCCACCACTTCCAAATTTTATTTTTCTTTTTCCCTTTGCCACCAAATTGAAAAGTAGTAATTTGCATTCAAATGTCTATTTTCTCTCCAAACAGCAGTCTAATGGCATTTATTCCTGTAGGTTAGCCTCCTCTGATAATAATTTCTTTCAGTTTGGTTGGAGCCTCTTCTACTCCCAAAGTGTTGGCTATTCCGAAATACTGAAGAAATAAGATATAGGGGTTATATGCATGCCTAGAAGGAAGAAATACTTCAAAATAATAAAATGAGTTACTTATGTGATTGGATTCTTATAGGTTAATTTTCTTGGTTTAATTTTCTCCATTTCTTATGAAAAAGTTATACAAGTTCATAATTAAAGGCAAGTTTTTCTTGTGGAAATTATATGCACATATATTTATGTACATATATGGATGTAACCAGTTATCAGATACAAGCTGTAATCCCAGCACTCAGGAAATTGGGGCAGGATGATTGTGAGTTCAAAGCCTGGAGCATATAGTGAGCTCAAGGCCAGACCCTATCTCTAACACACACACACATACACACACACACACACTCACACACGTGTGTGTGTGTGAGAGAGAGAGAGAGAGAGAGAGTGAGAGACAGAGAGACAGAGAGACAGAGACAGAGACAGAGACAGAGAGAGAGATTGGGAGGTAGGAAAAGGAAATGAGATTTTCCTCCCTTGGTCCTTCTCTTGTTGCCTTGGTAATCTCAAGTATTCCCATGCCTCAATCATACCTTTGATGATGATGGCTTCGATGTCTATCTCTTTGGTCTCAGATGCTCTCCTGGATTTCCAGCCACCTGTTTTGAAGTACTATTTGAAGGTACTTACTACAATCACACATTCAGAACTATCTCTTTCAACTGAGACATTAGCATGAAACCTTAATAGATCTAAAACACACTAGCCATAGCTTCCCTTTTCAAAGTTAACAACTAATTCCATTTCACTTTAGGTCAAACTATCAACTTTGAATAACTACACAAGTGGGTGTCGGGGGGAGGGTATGACCCGTCCTGGGACTTGAAATCAGGGCCTGTGTGCTGTCGCTGACCACTTGAGCCATACCTCTAACTTCCAGGTTGTTTCTTTCTTTTTGGTGGTTAGTTAGAAATAAAAGTTTCATGGATGTTCCTGCCTAGCTTTGAACCAAAATCCCCAGATCTCAGTCTCGTCAGTAAACTAGGATTATAAGCATGAGCAATCGATGCCTCACTTTCAACAGCTTTTTGTTGTTGTTGTTGTTGGTTGTGGGACTTGAACTCTGGGCCTGGGCGGTGACCCTGAGCTCTTCAGTTCAAGGCTAGCACTCTACCACTTGAGCCACAGTGCCACTTCCAGCTTTCTGGTGGTTAATTGGAGATGTCATAGATGTTCCTGCCTGGGTAGGCTGTGAATCATGATCCTCAGATCTCAGCTTCCTGAGTAGCTAGGATTACAGGTGTGAGCCACCTGCACCTGGCATCAACAGCTTTTTTTTTTTTTTTTGCCAATCCTGACTCTTGAACTCAGGGCCTGAACACTGTCCCTAAGCTTCTTTTGCTCAAGACTGGTGCTCTATCACTTGAGCCACAGCACCACTTCCGGCTTTTTCTGTTTATTTGGTACTGAGAAATTGAACCCAGGGCTTCATGCATGCTAGGCAAGCACTCTACTCCTAAGCCATATTCCCAGCCCTCTTCAACAGCTTTTTATTTGGCCTCTCTCCCATGACATGGGTCTCATGTTGTCTTTTTAAAAACACACCCAGCACCTTTCTACAGTCCTCCTCTCTCTCTCTGTGTGTCTCCCTGTCTCTGTCTCTGTCTCTGTCTCTGTCTCTCTCTCTCTCTCTCTCAACTCCCCAGTAGTCCCCAATATCTTCTTTTCTGAAGTTCTGTCCTTTCAAGAATGTTATACATGATGGGTATGTTAGCTCACAGCTGTAACTCCAACTACTCAGGAGGCAGAGATAGGGGAGGATCAAGTTTAAATGCCAGCCCCCAGCAAAAACATAATGATATCCTAATCTAAATCTGTAATCCAAGTCTAGTGACACAGCTTGTCTCATCTAGTTGAGAGACCATACATAGGACCACCAAAAAATAAGAGACAGAGAAATACACACACACACACACACACACACACACACACACACACACGTGTAATCAGACAACAGACAACTTTGTTCAGTATAATGTCCTGAAAATTTAGCCGTTTTTATATCAACAGTTGATTTTAATTGCCAAGTAGTACTCCATAGCATAGATGTAGCACAGTTTGTTTAACCACTCACATGTGTTAGGCTACCTGAATCATATCCAGGTTTTATTTTTACTGTAATGAATGAAGGAAGTGGATATGAATATTCATATATAAGTTCTGGAGAGAATATAAATTTCCATTTCTCCGAGTGCAACTGCTGAGCCATGCAATAGTTGCAGGTTTAATTTTATAAAGAGCTATTTCAAAAATGGTTGTGCCACTTTGTTTTACCACCAACAGCACTTGAGTGACCCATTTTTTCTACTCTCTAAACAGTACTAGGAGCTGTCAGTTTTTTCCCCAGAGGTATACAGTCATTCAAATAGCAGGGCTGGAGGCATGGCTCAAGTGTTAGAGCCTAGCAAGTACAAGACCTGAGTTCAAACCCCAGTGCTACCAAAAGAAAGGAGGGGGGTTGATGATAATTGTGTTGAAATATTTCATTGCCCTACTCGACACACTTTCATGAGGTTATTTGCCACCTCTATGTCTTCTTCTCTTTTTTTGGGGGGGGGGGGGGGAAGTGGTCTGTCATGCAGCTTGAACTCTGGGCCTGGGCACTGTCCCTGAGCTTTTCAGCTCAAAGCGAGTGCTCTACCTCTTGAGCCACAGCGCTACTTCTGGTTTTCTGGTGGTTAATTGGACATAAGAATTTCACGGACTTTCCTGCCCAGGCTGGCTTTGAACCTCGATCCTCAGCACTCAGCCTCCTGAGTAGCTAGAATTACAGGCATGAGCCACCAGTGCCTGGCTTTTCCAAATCCTTTATCCATTTTCTAATTAGATTGTTGAGTTTTGAGGGTTCTTCATAAATATTAAATACAAGTCTTTTTCCAAATATGCAGTTGTCAAGTATTTCCTCCCAGTGTATCACTTGTCTTTTCATCCTCTTTTCAATGGTGCAAAACTTTTGTACTTGTTCCTTTGTGTAGACAGGGTCTCATATGTAGCTCAAGCTGGCCTCCAAATCATAATCCTCCTGCCTCTGCCTCTCCTGTGCTAGGAGTACAGATATGGTAGTTTTACCATATCTACTTCCAGCAAAAGTTTTTAACTTTGTTAAAGTTTAATTTACCATTTCTTTTTTGTTTCAGGTGGTAGTTTTGATGTAAAGTCTGAAGAATTCTTTCTGGTCCTATACCCCAAAGACTTTCTCTTTTTTTTTTCCTTCCAATTTTGATGTATGTATATGTTAATTTAAGTATTACCATTCATCTTGTGTAAATTTTTCATGAGAGGTACACAGGTTAGCTAGAGGTTCACTTTCCTGCCTATGAATGTTAGATTGTCTCAGTACCTTTTGTAAAAAGTCTGTGCTTCTACTGTTGAATTGGTTTTGCGTTCTTTGCCAAAAATCATCTAGGTTTATTTATGGGGGGGGGGGTCTCTTTCTAGGTTCTTTGTTCTATTCCTTTGATCTATTTATCACTCTTTTTTTTTTTTTATCACTCATAGGGCTTAAAGTCAGGCCCTGGTTGCTGCCTCAAGGCTGTCTCTCTACCACTTTGAACCACAGCTCAGCTTCTGGTTTTTAAGTTGTTAATTGGAGATAAGAGTTTCACAAACTTTCCTGCCCAGGCTGGCTTTAAACCATGATCCTCAGATCTCAGGCTCCTGAATAGCAAGGATTACAGACATGAGCCACCAGCACCCAGCTTGTTTATCACACTTTTGGTGGCACTATTTTTTAATTATTTTATTTATCTTTAAGTAGTTGTACAAAGGAGTTACTATTCACTGAAGCAGTTTATGAATACAGTGCATTTTTTTTTTTTTTTTGGTCGGTCATGGCTCTTGAACTTTTCAGCTCAAGGCTAGCATTCTACCACTTGAACCACTTCCGGTTTTCTGGTGGTTAATTGGAGATAAGAGTCTCAAGGACTTTACTGCCCCAGCTGGCTTTGAATCACGATCCTCAGCTCTCAGCCTCCTGAGTAGGATTACGGGCGTGAGCCACCAGTGCCCCACTTAATACAGTGCATCTTTATCACTGTCACCCCTTTCAAAATTCTCACTTGCCCCTCCCCACCCACACCTCCTTTTACTTAATTTTAGGATATATATTCAATTTTTTTGCCATTTAACAAAGCAGTTTATGTGTATAATGAATTTGATCTGTGTCATCACTTCACCAATCTGCAACCCCCTTTGACCAACCACTTCCCTTATATTTTTCAATTCTGTGTGTGGTATATACAATGAATTCTTGCCTGCCTCCCCCCCTCCCCCCGCCTTTCTTTCATTTTTCTACTGCTATCCTTTTCCCCCACCCTCTGCTCTTGCTACTATCAATTTTCTGGCATTGTTTTGATGACTCTAGTTATATAAAAAGCAAATAAATGTGTGTATGTGTGTATAACCAATATGTTAATTAATATTTTGGGTAGACTGCTTGTTTCACTTTATTTTTTTTCAAGTTTGCTCTTTTAGGTGTATGAATTTTAGAGTAAACTTGTTTGTGTGTACAAAAACATTACTGGGGTCATTTAATTTGACAGTTTAATTGAAATACAAATATAGTGCATTCAAATTGCATGCTTAAAGTATTTATTTAGGCATACTCTCATTCCATCATCTACCTATTTTCTTTGCTGTATTTTCTGAAGAATAACAATTACACATTTTGATCAAATCTAATTTATCAAATTGTATAAATTATGTTTTTGGTATGTTATCTAAGAAAATTTTGCCTAACCAATTTCACAAAGATTTTTAAAAAATGCTTTCTTCTAAAACACTTATATTTAAGTCCATTCTCTCCTATTTAAAATTTAGGTTTATGATCCATTTTAAATTAATTTTTTTGCCAGTTCTGGGGCTTGAACTCTGGGCTTAGATACCCTGACCTTCTTTTGCTCAAGGCAAGCATTCTACTACTTGAGCCAGAGAACCACTTCCAGCTTTTTTTGAGTAATTTATTGGAGATAAGAGTCATATGGATTTTCCTGCCTGGGCTGGCATCAATCTGCAATCCTCAGATCTCAACCTCCACTTTTAGGGTAGTGGTTCAGTGCCTCTACCATTTGATTCATGCCCACAGCCCTACAGTAATTTTTTGTTGGTGTGGGGCTTGAACTCAGGGCTTGAACACTGTCCCTGAGCTCTTTTTCTCAAGTCTAGTGTTCTACCACTTTAAGCAACAGCTCCACTTCCAGTTTTTGAGTAGTTAATTATGCCCAGGCTGGTTTTGAACCACTATCTTCAGATTTCAGCCTCCTGAGTAGCTAGGATTACAGGAATGAGCCACTAGTGCTTGGTTCCTGCTGTTATTTTTGTAGGTGCAAAGTACAGATGTAACGTTGCTTCCTTTCTCCTTTCTTCCTTCTCTTCTCTCTCCCTCCCTCCCTCCCACCCTCCCTCCCTCCCTCCTTCCCTCCCTCCTTCCTTCCTTCCTTCCTTCCTTCCTTCCTTCCTTCCTTCCTTCCTTCCTTCCTTCTTTCCTTCCTATTTTTCTATGCACACAAATACACATCAATCCATCCATTTAATTGTTCTAATATCATTTATTGAAACTCTCCTTTCTCTACAGAATTACCTTTACAAGCCCAGCAAAATATTAGTTGTTCATGCATATGAAACTGTTTCTAGACTTTCTACTGTGTCTCATTAAACTCCTCACCCATTTTTGCGTCAATACCATGCTGATCACATTAGTGCAGTTTTAAAGGAAGTCTTTATCAAGTAGTATCAGCTTTCTACTTTGTTTTAGCACAAAGTTCTTTTAGCTGTTCTATGTGCCCCACACTCATTTTTTTGCCAGTCCTGGGGCTTGAACTCAGGATGTAGTTACTGTCCCTAAACCTATTTGTACTCAAAGCTAGCACTCTATCACTTGAGCCACAGTGCCACTTCTGGCTTTTTAGAGTAGTTTATTGGAGAGAAGAATCTGCCCTGGCTGGCTTTGAGCCACAATTCTGTGATTCTCAGATCTCATCCTTCTAGGACTACAGGCATGTGATACCGGTGCCCAGCTCCTTGTTTTCATTATTATTATTACTACTACTATTATCTGTAAGTAGTTGTACAAAGAAGTTGTCATTTAACAAAGCAGTTTGTGAATACATTGCATCTTGATCAATGTCACCCCCTTAAATATTCTCATCCATCCCTCCCCTACCCACTCCTTCCCTCACTCTTCTTGATTTTCTGGATATACATTGAACTCTTGGCTACATTCCTGCCCTCTCCTCATCTTCACTCTACCTCTCTCTCTTCTTGGCTCCACCACATCCATTTCAAGTACCCATTTCTGAACTTTGCCTTTTAAAGGAATTACACTATTTGAATTCTCCCTTCAATCTAATATGTTTCAGTTAATACATTTGTATACACTTGCATACCACCCAACATATTTACTTATTAGTTTATAAGCTAATTCTATCTTCTACATATAAAGGAAAGCAAAAATCTTTTTTCTCTCTGGGCCTGACTTACTTCACTTAATATAACTTTTCCAGGTCTTTCCATTTCTTTACAAATAGTACAATATCATTCTTTCTAAAGGATGAGTAAAATTCCATTGTGTAATAAACACATTTTCTTGATTCATTTGTTCATTGAGGGTCATCTGGGCTTATTCCATACATTGGCTATGGTGAATAGTACTGCAATGAACTTGGTTGTGCTGGTGGGTTTACTGTATCCTGGTTTATATATTTTTTTTGATAAATGCTCAGGAATAGAATAGCTGGGTCATAGGTCAGTTCTATGTTTAATTTTTTGAGGCATTTCTATACTGTTTTCCTGAGTGTTTGAACACATTTACATTCCTACCAATAGAGTGTTTTGGCTGAAATTCTGGCTGACATCTTTTATTTTTAGTTTTCTTGATAATGTCCATTCTAATTGGCTTGAAGTGGAGTCTCAGTGTTCTTTTGACTTGCATTTCCTATTTGGCCAGAGTTGTTGAGCATTTCTTCATATGTTTATTGGCCATTTTTACTTCTTTTCAATTACTAGTAATTATAAATGCAATTTATTTTTACATATTGATCATATACCCTCCGGTCTTGCTAAAATAAGCATAAAGGTTTAAGGAGATTTTCTGAAAGTTCCATTGGATTTTTTTTTTTGTATAGATGATCATATCTGTGAATAAAATCAGTTTTGCTTCTTCTTTTCCAGTGTAGGTATGTCTGATTTATTTGTGCTTCCTTATGGCCCTGGTTAGAATATCCAATATGAGGTGTGGTGCTATTTTTCTTGTTGGATATTTTACCAATAAGTATGATATTAGCTGTAAGGTTTTTGTAGATAGTCTTCATTAGATTAAAGAGATTTTCTTCTCTTTCTACTTTGCTGCTGAGAATTTATATCAGAAATAGATGTGGGAGGGGCTGGGAAGATGGCTCAGTGGTAGAGCGCTTGCCTTGCATGCATGAGGCCCTGGGTTCGATTCCTCAGCACCACATAAGCAAAAAGAAAAAAGCCGGAAGTGACGCTGTGGCTCAAGTGGTAGAGCGCTAGCCTTGACCTGAAGAGCTGAGGGACAGCACCCAGGCCCAGAGTTCAGGCCCCATGACTGGACCCCCCCCCCCAAAAAAAAAAAAAAAAAGAAATAGATGTTGGATTTCATTAAGTCCTTTTACTGCATTTTTTATTTTTAATTTTGTTAATATCACAAATTACATTGAGTGATTTTTTCAAATATTTTCAAACCAGCCTTAGAATAAGCCCCACCTAATCATGCAGCATTAGTAATGTGTTAAATTCAATATGCTGAAGGGTTAAAGTCTTGAGGCAGTGACCACTTGTTGCTTGTTTAAACTAAGCCTAAGAAATTTTTTTTTTGAGAGAAGTTTTTTTTTTAATTGTGAAAATACTGTACAGAGGGGTTACAATTACATGGGCAAGATAATGAGTACATTTCTTATCAAGCATTGCAGCCTCCTCCTTTGTTTCCCCTTCCCATCCCTTCCCATCCTCCCCCCTCCCCGTCCCCCAATCCTCTCCCCTCCCCCCCCCACCAAAGTTGTAAAATTCGTTTTCAACATATTGACTTGTACATCTCATTGTTGCAATGGGTCCACCTGTATCGCTATTTAAACGATTTGTTTTTCCCCTTTCTCTCCACAAATTATACCGACATCAAATACAGTGAAAGCAGGGGTTATATCGTGGGGGAGGGACATCCAAAGCAACAAAGAAATAATCTTATAAATTAAACCTAAGAAATTCTGTCTAGCAGAGCAACATGTGGTGGTAATCCAAATACCTGGTTGGTTGTGTGCCTTTATAACCCCTGCAAATCTTTAGCTCTGGGCTCTCCTCCTAGGTTCCGCTGTGTCAGAGTGTAGGAAGAGGCCCAAGCTGCAGCCCTTTTAAATAAAACCTTAAAACAGCTGTAGAGTCTGACTCTCGGTGGTCCTCTGGGGGTCCTGCTACCTGGGCACAACACTTTTACTGCATTTTTTATTTTTAATTTTGTTAATATCACAAATTACATTGAGTGATTTTTTTCAAATATTTTCAAACCAGCCTTAGAATAAGCCCCACCTAATCATGCAGCATTATTAATGTGTTAAATTCAATATGCTGAAATTTTTTTCAGAAAAATGACCAATGGAGTAAATGCTGGTTTCATAGAAAATATTTTGTTATCAAGATAATCAGATAGGAAATATTTGCTACCCATTGATTTTTTTGAAAGTGTTCCCGTAGAATTTATGTTGTTTCTCAAAATTTTGGTAGAATTTTTTAGTGAAGTCATCTAGGATCTGACATTTTTTTGTGGGAAGGTTTTACATTAAGAATTCAATTCTATTGTTAGATATGGGACATTTAGATTACCTAATTCTTCTCTTGTGAGATTTGATAATTACTTTCCTAAAACAATTATCCAGTTCTGAGGGCATAACTTAATGGTACAATACTTGCTTAACATGTGTGAGGACCTACGGAGTGGTGGTTGGGAAAATATACTGTGGTAACCCTCAAAAGAAGTTCAAGATACCTAGTTTTTATGCTATGTCAGCATTCTTTTAATATTGTATGGAGCTTGTAGTGATTTCATTTTTCTCATTTCTAATAATGGCAATAGAAGTCTCTGCTTTTATCTTTTTTTGTTTTCATTTTTTGGTCAGTTTGATTAGAGGCTTATCAGTCTTAACTGATCTTTGAAAAAACTGATTTTGATTTAATTGATTTTTGTTTTCCTGCTTTCTATTTTTAAATTTTATTTTATTGTAAAGATACTATACAGAGGGGTTACAGTTAGATGAGTAAGGTAATGAGTACATTTTTTGTCAAACAGTTACCCCTTCCTTTGTTTTTCTCCTACTATCCCTTCCCTCTCCCACCTCCTCCCACTCTCCCCCCAGAAGTTGTAAAGTTCATTTCCAACATAGTGTCTTGTGAGTATCATTGTTGCAATGTGTCATCCTGTGCCCTTGTTTCAGCATTTTGATATTCCCATTCCTCTCCCAAAATTAGGTAAATGTTTATACAAGATGCAGGACACCAAAATCAAATACAATGGCAACAGGGGATATACCAGAGGGGGAAGAACATACAAAAGAAACAAAAAAAATCACATAGTACATTAAAAATAACACTTTTACTACGGTCTTTATTGCTACTCATTTATCTTTTCCTTTTTGGATTACATTTGTTCTTTTTCTATTTGAGATAATTTTCATTCGACCCTTTGTTCTTTTCCAATACAGATGTTTTCTTGCTATCATTTTCCCCTTCTTACTGCAGTCACAGCATACCATAAATATTGATATGTTGTATTTTCATTTGCATTCAGAACATATCTTAATTACCCCTTAGATTTATTCTTTGACTCGTGAGTTATTTAGAAGGATTCTATTTGTCTTCAAATATTAAGTATCTCAAATACCATGTATTTTTGTTATTGATTTCTAATGTATTTCTACTGTTGAGAAAACAAACACTTACTTTGTATGCATTAGATTATCTTAATTTTCTTAATTTAATTTTAATTTTCTTTTAAGTTTCTTTTATTGCCTTACTGGCCTACCTTGATAAATATTCCATGTATTCTTGAAAGGGATGTGTATTCTTTTGTTATTAAGTGGAATCTTCCATAAATACCAATTAGGTCAAGCTGCTTAGTTACATTAGTTCATTTGGGCTGCTATTAAAAAATATATATCGCACTAATTTGTAAGCAACAGAAATTTACTACTCTCAATCAACTAATAAAAAGCTGGCTGTGGTGTTTCATCCCTGTAATCCCAGTTACATATGAAATACAAATAGGAAGGTCGTAGGCTAGGCCAGTTAGCACATAAACATGAAACCCTATTGGAAAAATAACTGAACCAAAAGAGTCTGGAGGCCTCGCTCAAGGGTAGAGAACTTTTGTATCTTTATTTTTTTTTGTCGGTCATAGGGCTTGAACTCAGCCTGGGCACTGTCTGTGAGCTCTTTTGCTCAAGGCTAGTCTCTACCCCTTTGAGCTGTAGCTCCACTTCTGGAGGATAATTGAGGGTAAGTGTCTCTCCAGGACTTTTCTGCCCACACTGGCTTTAAACCACGATCCTCAGATCTCAGCCGCCTGAGTAGCTAGAATTACAGGTATGAGCCATCAGTGCCCAGCTGGTAGAGTACTTCTTGGCAGGCTCAAACTGTGTTCTAACCCCAGCTATTTGAGGATGGGAACCAGTGGGAGTGGAAGTGTGAAAAGAGAGGATGAACCAAGGAAAGAAAGTGTGTGTGTGTGTGTGTGTGTGTGTGTGTGTGTGGTGAATATGATCAAAATACTTTATATGCAATAAGAAACCCATTATAATTTGTTTCAAAAGGGACAGGGAGGAGAGGTAAGAAAGAGTAATAGAAGAGATCGCTTTGGTCCAAATATATGCATGTTTGCCAATATAACAGTACAATGTTTTTGTACAAATGCATTCTAATAAATACTAAAAAAAAAAAACAAAAACAAAAAACTAGAGAAACAGGCTAAAATTGTCTTCAGGCAGTCAATAAGGTTTTTTTTTTTTTTTGTTTTTTTTTTGGGGGGTCCAGTCATGGGGCCTGAACTCTGGGCCTGGGCACTGTCTCTCAGCTCTTCAGCTCAAGGCTAGCGCTCTACCACTTCAGCCACAGCGCCACTTCTGGCTTTTTTCTTTTTACTTATGTTGTGCTGAGGAATCAAACCCAGGACCTCATGCATGCAAGGCAAGCGCTCTACCACTGAGCCACCTTCCCAGCCCCTCAATAAATTTTTGAAGGACAGATTTCTTTGGATATAGAGGTCACACCTTTGGTGGTCTACTGGTAGACTTTCTTCTGTCTCCCAGGGAAATCTCAGCTCTGCTTTACAGTCTTCAATCAATTCATTCAAGTCTGTCCAAGATAAAATTCCTTACTTAAAGCTACCTGATTAAGTACTTTATCCACACCTGCAAAGTATCTTTACTGTAACATCTACATTCATGTTTGACTGAGTAACTAAGGATTGTACCCTAGCCAAGATAGCACACTGAAATAGTTCTTACAGTTGAGTCTTGCTGTTTTATCTAACCTGACAGTTTCTACACTGTAATTGGGGTGTTTAGACCTTTTACATGTAATAGAATAACCACTATAGTTAGAGTTAAATCTAGTATCTTGTTATCTTGTTATTTCTCTTTGTCCAGTTTTCTTCCCCCTTTCCTATTTCCCTAGTTTCTTGGACCAAGTACTAAATAATTTTATGATTCCATTCTACGTCTTTTGCTTGCATATGAGCTGTAACTCTTTGTCTTGTCATTTTAGTAGTTGTTTTAGAGTTTATAGAATATATTCTTCAATTATCACAATCTTTCAGTGGTTTTATGGATCCTCACAAATAGTATAAGAATTTCATTGGCTTTGTGTCTATGGGGGTGGGGATGGAACTCGGGGTCTCACACATGCTTTGTTTTCATTTACATTTTCTCTTCCTAATTTTGTGTTATCATAATTTTATTTTTTATTTAATTTTATTATCAAGGTGATGTACAGAGGGGTTACAGTTATATACTTAAGGTAGTGAGTACATTTCTTGTCAAACTTGTTTTTAAGAATGCTTTAAAACCCATGAAACATTGTTATTATTTTTGGCTAAACATTCAATTACCATTTAAATAGAATTAGATAGCAAGGAGTCATAGTTATTTATCCATGTAGTCAGTATTTCTAGTGGTACTCATTTCTTTTTTTTTGGGTCCGGTCGTGGGGCCTGAACTCTGGGCCTGGGCGCTGTCCCTCAGCTCTTCAGCGCAAGGCTAGCACTCTACCACTTGAGTCACAGCGCCACTTCCGGCTTTTTTTTTTTTTCTTATGTGGTGCTGAGGAATCGAACCCAGGGCCTCATGCATGCAAGGCAAGCACTCTACCACTGAGCCACCTTCCCAGCCCCATTGTGTGATACTCATTTCTTTTGGTACATGCCACTAGATTGATTGCATATTCTACTTGGTACCACCTTCCTTTTCCTGAAGGACTCCATTTTATATTTCTTGTACTGCAAGTCTGCTAGTGATGAATTCTTTTGACTTTTAGATGTCTGCAAAGCCCATGTTTCATCTTCGTTTTTGAAAGACATATCCATTGGGCAATGATTTCTAGATTGGCAGCTTTTTTATCTTACAAATCTTTTAAAGTCATGGCTCCATGGTTCTTGTATTTGCATTTTCCAGGGAAAAATTCACTCATTAGTTATCCCTTTGAATGTATGGTGTCTTCCCCCCCCGCCCCCCACCTCTTGTTGCTGTTAACTGATTCATCTGCATTTATGGATTTATTTTTCGCTCTAGCAGCTTTCAATGCTTTCTCTTTATCAACAATTTTCAGCAACTTGATTATATTGTGCCTTGGCTTGGTTTTCTTCATGTTTCTTGTGGTTCTTTGAGTTCTTAAAACTGTGTTTATATTGTTTTCAACTAATTTTGTAAATCTGGGCCATTCTTCCTTCAAATATTTGCTCCCTCCCCTTTCAGAGATGCCAGTGATTTCTTTCATTGCTTGAAATTGTCTCATGGCTTGCTGGTGCTCTTTCAGTTTTTTCAAATTCTCTTTTCTCCACGTGTTTCATTTGGGATTGTTTCTATATTCATGTTTAAGCACTAATGTACTTTTTTTCTCATACATTGTAGTTTCCACTCCAAAAGTTCAATTAGGGTCTTTGGAGTAGATTTGATGCCTTGAGTTAATTCTCTGAACATGTGTAGTAGAGTTATAATAAATGTTTTCATGTGTCTTCTGCTATTTGTAACATCTGTGTTAGTTCTGGGATGGTTGCAACTGATTGATTAGTCCCCACATTAGAAATTGTCTTTTTCTGCTTATTTGAATCAGGTAACCTATTATTGGATGCCAGATACTGTAAATTTTACCTTATTTGTGCTGGATATTCTTGAATTCCTATAAATCTGCCTAAGAGTTAGTCTGGGATATAGTTATGTTACTTGGAAAAGTTTAACCATGAGAGGTCTTGCTTTTATGATTGTTATGTGAATATGGAATAGTATTTGTTCTAGAGTTAATTCTTTCCCACTCTCATAGTAAGGTTTTCCTGAGTACTCTACCCAATGTTTGGTGAATTAGGAGTTACTCTATTTTAGCTGGGAAAGGGAACAGTAACTATTATAGTTCTGTGTGAATATATTGGATTCCTTTGAATCTTTTTGGGTGTTTATAATTTTTTCCAGCTTGGAGTACTTTTCCTCCCATGTATATGCTGATTAGTACTCTTGTTGAACACTGGAACTTCTGCACATTTCTAAGAGTTTCTGTGCTGCAATATCATCTTTAGTGACCCTGAACTATCAGTACCATCTTCTCACCTTCAATAGTGTACTAGGTTCTACTTGGATCCCCCCTAATGATGTTGTGGTCTAAAAATCCTCATGGCAGTAACCGAGCAACCATCAGGCTCAATTGTCCGCCTTTCCTCAGTGATCATTTTGTTTTTTGTTGCTGCTTAATAGCTAAACCTCAAAAATACTTGTTTCATGTATTTTCTCTGCACTTTTAGAGGAGTTGTTTCGAGTGGGAGGGTAAACTTGGCTGGCACTTCTCCATTTTGGCTCAAAGCAAGAAATATTATTTAATAACTTTATTTTAACAGGTTTTTAATGTACATTTACTTATCATTGAGTAGTTGTACAGATGAGTTGCCAATTAACAAAGCCACGTATGAATACAATATATCAGTTGAGACTTATTGAGATAGTTTCCATATTACACAGCATACCCATTAAAAGTATAAAAGTCAAGTTTTCCATTTAGTCATAATTGTGCCAGCACTACTATATGCAATTTTAGAATATTCTCACCTCCTTCACATGAAATTTCATGCTCATTAGTAATTATTTCATATTTTCCTTACTCCTGCTTTTCCAGTCTAAGGCAACTATTCATCTACTTTCTGTCTCTACAGATATGCCTGCACGGAGCATTTTATGTAATTGGGCTTATATAGAATATGGTTAGCTTATATAGAATATGGTTATTGTGACTGGCTTTTTTCACATAGTATAGTATGTCTTTTTTTGGTGGCAGTGGTGGTATGATTTGAACTCAGAGCATTGTACCTGCTAGGAAGGTGTTGTACCACTTGATTCATGTCTCTTGTCCTTTTTTGCTTTAGTTACTTTTCAGGTAGGGTCTCACATGCCTGGGGCTGGCCTTAGGCGTGATTCTCGTACATACACACACATCATGGAGACCACAGCCATGTGCCTCCATAACTGGTTTATTGGTAGAGAAAAGGTCTTGCTAACTTTTTTGACTGGGCTGGTCAAAAACTGACAATCTCCCAATCTCTACCTCTTAAATACCTGTGATTACAAGAATGAGCCATTGAGCCCAATTCACATGGTATAGTATTCTCCATATTTGTCTGTATTATATTACCAAATAATATTCTATTACATGGAAACATCGTATTAGCTGTTGATTCATGTTGATGGCAATTGGATTATTTCTATATTCTCATCAGTCCATAATATTGCTATAAATATCTAAGTGACAAGTTTTGTACATAGATACACGTTCATTTCTCTTTAATGCATGTTAAAGAATAGAATTGCTGGGAGTTACCATAACTCTGTTATTCCTTGAGACTATCTGATTTAACTTCAGTCCTCACAAGCCTGCGAGGAAGGTACCATTGTCTCCATTCTGCAGAGTTAGAGTTCATCTAGGTTAATTTGTCTAAAGTTACACTATCCAAAAGTAATCAGATACAAGACCATGTTGTATTAGGAAATAGCCACTTTCATCCAATATTGATGAGATGATAGATTATTGCAGTTGTTTCAATTTCACAATATATGGTCAAAATGTTAAATTTGAGCACATATAACCCAATAGTTTTAGATCTAGGAATTTATCCAATGCATATACTACAACTTCTAATAAAATATCTATAAAATACTGTAAATTCATTGAAATCAAAACATTTCAGACACAGAAAAGGTCAGCAGTAAGGGATTGTACATCCATACAACTCAATACTAGACAATTGTTAGAAAAAATGTGATAGATAATACACTGGTAGAGAAAATGCTCAAAAATAGTAATAAAAAGTCCAACAGCAGGATAATATATGTATTCAGGATCAAACTTGCAAGGAAACTCAAGGGAACATCCATACTTATATATGAACAGGAAATTACTGGAACACAACAAAAATATTTCCAAAATGCGAGAAATGGGAGTGAGAGCTGAATACTTTATTTCTTATGTTTCTGTGTTGCTTTAGCATATGATTATGACTTTGTATAACTTCTATAACTTTAAAAATTATTTTAAGGGCTGGGAAGGTGGCTCAGTGGTAGAGCACTTGCCTTGCATGCATGAGGCCCTGGGTTCGATTCCTCAGCACCACATAAGAAAAAAGAAAAAAGCCAGAAGTGGTGCTGTGGCTCAAGTGGTAGAGTGCTAGCCTTGAGCTGAAGAGCTGAGGGACAGCGCCCAGGCCCAGAGTTCAGACCTTACGACTGGACCAAAAAAAAATTATTTTAAAGTATCAGGTATTCTAACTCCAACTCCAGTGCTCTTGGTCATACATCATAACAGTTTTCCATTTTCCTAACTCCTACTGAAGTCCAGCATGCTTTCTTGCATCTAATAAGTACTACAAGTATTCAAAAAAGGTAACAAATGTGGTCCCTTTAAGAAAAAGCTAATTGGTGCCACAAAGCATTTATAAAAATGATTCCTAAACTTGTCTCAGAAAAAGAAACTCATTCGGTTGTAACAGAAAATTGGTAAGCGGGATTAGAGGGAGTTAGAAGTGAGACATCTGGTTGCCAGAGCAACCTTTCCCTGATTGGAAGGAACCCCTCACTTGAGAGGGGTTGTCCATGCAGAAGCTGCTGCCTCCATTTGTTTTGTTTTCACTTATCAGGCAATAAGCACCGTTTGAAGGAGTTCTGGGAATCTATTTCAGATCCACAGCAACAGGCATGTGGGATCATGACAGGCACGAGAAGACTGAATAGGCTGACAAGTAGCCAGGGAGTCTCTGTGGTACAGGCCCAACTTGAAGAAGGGAGGTGACCAAAAGCCCACGACTCAGTGTTCAAGGAGATAAGACTAATTCAAGTTTTATTTGCACTGGCTGAAGAGTCAATTTAGTGCCTGAGAGCCAGGATCAGTAGGATTTGCATAGAAATTAGGTAGAAGATTCTAGATTCTTAGGCTTGGTCTGCTTTGAAGAGCATTTCACCCCAGAGCTGAAGGGGAAGTGGAATAGAGTTCAGGCCAGAAAGGGCCATAGAATCTTTTGAAGAGTAGACATCTCTTATTCATTACTGTATTCCAAAGACTGAGAATAATTCTTGACCCATGCTTTGTGAGATAGATATTTGTATTGAATGAAGTGCAGTTCACAAATTTTGCCTCTCTAAAAAAAAGGCTTTTTCTATCTACTATAGAAAGCAAGCAGGCCCCTTGTCACTCAACAAGTTATTTTTCTGCTTCATTCCTACACTGTGGTTTCTTGGCTGAGGCTATCCAAGCTTTTGGTCCATGGGTTTAGTGACTGTGTCCCTTGCTAGAATACAAGCTGCACAAAAGCAGAAACTTTGTCTCATTCATCACTATATTTCTGGCACCTAGAACAAGTGCCTGGCACATAATAGTTGTTTCACAAATATTTGTTGAAATCCAGGCCAGAAGAAGCAATCTAATATAAGAACCACTTCCTATTGTTTCTCAAAAGAGAAAACGAATCCCAAATTTAGTCTATAAAGTGATTCAACAATTGAGTTTAGGGATGAGGTCCAAGGTCGTTTCTATGTTTCTATTTCTTTCCATTTCACTGCAGCTACATAATTTATAACATATATAGATATAACATCTACACAGCATAACATATATGTAGATATGTGATATATATGTAACTTATGAATATCCAGGATGTAACTTACAACTTCTCTTATATATTGCTTTTAGTGAGCAGATATTTTCTATGCTATTTTATTTGATTATTTTCTTTCTTTTGTTTCTTTCCTAATTTTTGGTGGTACTTGGGATCAAACCCCGGATTTCCCACAGGTAGAAAAGTGATTGACCATTGATCATCTTCAAGAAGCTCTCATGTGATTCTTCTCAAGCACTCTTAAAGCCTAAGCTTACAAGCTAAGTTAGCTTGTTATGCTTTTGTGGATAATGTAGAAGACATGAAACTCCTGAGTCCAATGAGTCATCATCATCATCATCAATATAATTGTTTATGCTGCAGTTATTATTCATACCAATAGCAATAGCCAATGTCCACATGTGTGCCAGTGTCTTGTGGCCCAAATCTGACAGGTGGAATGAAAAGGGATCAAGTTTTGCAAGTGAGGCAGTGAGTCAGAGTTGGAGAAAGGACTCCTAAGCTTAAGAAGTACAAATTTTTGTAATAAGTATGATTACAAGAAGAGCTTATCTTTATTCTAGAGGATGGAAATAAGTTTGCCTTTTATTCTGGAGGAAGACAGTACCTCTATCGCTCAAGGATATTTGCTTTACAAATACCCTTGAAGTTATAGTCTGGAATGAAGGAGACATGTAGAAAATTAATGCACAGTGGTTCTTCCTTTTCAAGTCTTGGGGCTTGAACTCAGGGCCTGGGCTCTGTCCCTGAGCCTCTTTGTGCTCAAGGCTAGCGTTCTATCACTTGAGTCACAGTACCACTTCTGGCTTTTTCTGAGTGGTTTATTGGAGATAAGACACTCAGAAATATTTCTGCCCACATTGACTTTGAACTATGATCCTCAGATCTCAGCCTCCTAAGTAGCTAGGATTACTTTTGTGAGCCACCAGAACCCAGCTAGCAGGGCTATTCTGATATCCACTCAGGTTTGGGAATCCTTGCAAGTTCATCCCAGCCTTTTTCCTTCAGCCATGTTACCTACAGCCAAGTGATCTCTATTGCATTGGAACTTGACCTATGACCTAACTCAGAGTCTTTGAAAATTCTTACTGAAGAATCTGCTCTAAAAAAGTAGCAAAGTATCCAGAAGAACAGGATATAACATTCATACCAGTGGCTTTCACAATTGTTAACAGGCATTTCTGGACCACCTACTTTTTCTAACTCTTCACTAGGCACCAGGGCTGTTAGAAGTTATTTATTTAAGTCACAATGAAACAAAATGAATACAGGAAGGTGGTACTTGAGATGTGTGGGGAAGGTTAATGAGAAGAGGGTAGAGAATGGGTGGGATATTCAATGAATATCCCTTGAACCTAGGAAAACTGAGGGGATGGATGGGGTTGGGAGGATGGGAGAGAATGTTGAAAGGGGTGAGGTCAATCAATATGCACTGTACTCACAACTTGAAATGTTTAGTGGGAACTCCATTATACAAGTCCTTAAACATATATTTTTTTTTGTCAGTTGTGGGGCAACTTTTTCTGTTTGTGTGGTGTTGCGGAATCAAACCCAGGGCCTCATGCATGCAAGGCAAGCACTCTACCACTAAACCACCTTCCCAGCCCAAATATAAAATTTTAATGTAAAAATAAAACTCATTAATTTAATACATGGTTTCAGAGTAGCAATTGTGTAACACTAAAAGTCACAGTAAACAATATTTTTGAGACAGGGATCTCAGTATATATTTGGGAAAATCTTGAACTCAAGTTCCTCCTGCCTCAGCCTCCCCCATACTGAACTTATAGGGATGAACCACTATATTTGGCCTTAAAAGTAAACTTTAAAGAAATAAAAATCTCTCCAGGTACTAGTGTCTCATCCCAGTAAGCTTAACTACTCAGAAAGCTGAGATCTGATCACAGTTCAAATCCACATGAGGAAGACAAATCTGATAGACTCTTCTCCCTAATTAAGCAGCAAAAAGCCAGAAACAGAAGTGTGGCTCAAGTGGTAGAGTGCCAGCCTTGAGGAGAAACAGCTAAGGAACAGTAAGAGACCCTGCATTCAAGGCCCAGTACCAGCATACACACACACACACACACACAAAAGAAATAAAAAATACAATTTACCTCAAGTAGGGTAATAATAGAAACAGCTATATTAAAAATAGTTGTGCTGTGATATGATAAATGCTATTGTGGAAATGATATACAAATGTATTACAAACATTGAGGGAAAAAAATAGACAAACAATTGGGCTCCAAAGGAGGCATAGGAAAACAGAGCAATGAACATTCTCTACAGAAATCATGGCAGAGTCTTCTGTTGATCAATGCCAAAAGACTGAGAAGTGATAGCACTGGACTATAATGTAGGATTCTTTCAGGTAGGTATGGCTTCCAAATAGGAGGAAGAACATAGACAAAGCCTGGAGGTGGGCAATAGAGCTTGGGAAACTTCAAGGCCTTTAGTATGGGGAGTTGTGTGATTTGAAGCAAAAGATGAACATGTGATGTCTGAGGGGTAAGCAGGAGACAGATCTTGCATGACTTTGTGTGCTACGTTGTGTGAAAAATCTGGGTATATCTGAGAGGCAACTGGGCCTCACTGAAGGGCAAATCATGAACTGAAAAACGAGACTGGGACTTTAGCAAAAAAAATGAGCAGGGGAAAAATGATGAATGAGAGGCTTCCAAGGAGTCATGAGAGTGTTCCATGGAGAGGAGAAGGTATGAGAAAAGTGATAGAGCTGCAAAAGAACATGTTATATCTAGGAACTAGCAAATCACCAGAAAGCACCTGGGTAGACTGATGAAATCATGATAGCTGTATGCCTGGAATTCAACGCTTGGGAAGCTGAGGCTGGAGGATCTGAAGTTCCAGAGAAGCCTAGGCTACCTAGGAGGGTCTTGTCTCAAAACAAGACAAAATAAACAAACTTATGTGGGTCTAGGGCTTTGGCTCAGTGGTAGAGCATGTGGCTTGGCACAAGGCCTTCATGTTCAATCCCCAGCACATACATATACACACAAAAAGAAGAAAAGCAAAGGAAAATACAAAAGAATACAGCTATTGCAGGTCTTTGGGATGGCAGATGATGATGGGAGCTGTCAAATAAGGACTCTGGAGCTGCACTGTCCTGCTGGTGTTGGACTAGAGTGACCTCCCTTCCTTCAGCCTCCTCAAATGCCAAAATGACAAAATGAATATAATTACTGAAAGGATCTTTCAGGACCCTCCCAGGGGACCACACAGAGGCAAGCTGGCATTGGAGAAACATTATTTATTAGAGGGGCCACATCTCCCCAGGAGAGGAGCACATGGTGTCTGGAGAGGAGCACATGGTGTCTGCCCCCATCCAAGTCTCAGGTCCATCTGGGGGAAGTGAGGGTGGAAGTGAGGTAAAAATGAGTGCACAGGTGGGTCTGGCTGGAGAGGGAATGGCCAGCTGTAGGGCAGGAATACCAGGACAGGGAGGAGCTCAGGTCTAGGAGGAGTTGAGGATCAAAGGTGGGGATAATACTAACATTCCCCACTTTGTTGTTTAAAAAAATAGGAGATACCAAGCCGGGGGTAAGGGCAGAGGTCCTTTTTTCTGAAGCTACTTCCTGCTGTAAAGGCCCAAAGCATTCAGAGGTCTCTGATTTGTTGCTCAGCTGGGTGCCCTCCAAGAAGCATTTGCTTGACGGTTGGTTATCAAAGACAACAGGTGTCATGGGCTCTTCAGGCTACTTCCTGCTGGTCTGGGTGCACTGAGGAGTCCCTGGAGCCAGGCAAGGGAGGGCAGTGTAAGTGAAGTCTCCAGTCGCCTGTAGTAACAGGATGGCCTGGACTTGTTGGTTGGGGGCTGTTATCCTGTTAAAAGAAACTTTTGGAAATGTCAGGCAAAAAGCTGACAAAGTGATAAGGTCAGTTAACAAGAATGACATAGAACACACATTGGCCAAGGGCCAGAAAAGTTCTATTTGGAGCATAAGCCCAGTTGTGGCCCTTTAGAGGGAAGGAGAAATAACTGTACTGGGGGCAGGAAGCGAGTGTCTAGAGATTTTTGGCAACTGTGTAGGGGACAGTATAGTGGACTGGTTGGGAGTGAGCAGTCAGAGGTTACTATAAATAGCATATGCAGGGGATTTAAACTATCCTCACATTTTATAACCTTACCTTTTACTACCCAGTATCACAGAAATCAAATCACATTTTTGTCTGACTTGTGGGATTAACATTACCGATAGGTGGAAGGGAACACAAACAAATCAGGATGATATAAAGGTCTGAGCTTCAGTGGATCTGAAGTGGCTGTGGATCTGAAAAGCTGTGGTCATGTGTGGTGGAGCAAGGCCAGGGTCTGAGCTAGGCTGTTGCATATCCCAGCATGTATGCATTGTCATACTTCCTGCTGTTTACCAGCAAAATCTCTACGCATACTGGTCAAAGACCTTTTAGCAGGCAGAACAGTAACTTAGCTAAAGTTCCTCTTCAAAACAATGCAATAATCTTGGGAGTTCCTTAATGAGCTTACATACACATATCATTCTTGCACAGATATTAAAAGTGTGCAAAGGAGAGCAAGGAAGAGAGCAATCTACAGAGAGAAGGAGGGGGCAGAGAGGAGAGGAAGAGAGAAAGTTTTATTTGCCTGAGTGCTCACAGAAGTGGAGTTTTAAATTTGGGGCCAAATTTAATTGCAAAGAAATTTAGTTGTGTCCTTCCCACAATCAGAACTTGCTCCCAAGTGACTTCTGATGGGGGCTTGGTAGCCCACCAAGGCCGAGGTGGCTTTAATACTCTGATGGTGGCTCAGCAGCCCACCAAGGCCCCCGTGACCTTAATATGGCAGAAGTTCAGATCTCCCAAGGCCCATGTGGCCTTAATACGGGGCCTCAGCAGCCCACCAGGGCCCAAGTGGCCTTATTATGGCAGAAGCCCGGATCTGCGGTCACTTACTGGGCAGCAGGAATGAATTAGCTGGTGCTGGATGGGCAGGAGGTAGAGCGTTAGGTCAGGAGAAAGTTATCTTGGTGGTCCTCTGGTGACAGTATTGTAGGACTGTGACTAGGTCATGGGGCAGCTGGTCGGACCAGGTCTAAAGTGGAGAGGGGAGCAAATCCACTTGGGAACCTATTCCTTGTTTCAGCACCATATGAAAGGATCCTTCAGGATCCTTCAGGTCCTCCCAGGGGACCACGCAGAGCCAGGCAGCACAGGAGAAACATTACTATAAGGTTTATGAGAGGGGCCATGTCTCCTGGGAGAGGGAGCACATGACTTCTGCTTCCATGCAAGTTGCAGGTAGGTCTGGGGGAAGTGAGGGTGGAAGTGAGGTAAAATGAGTGCTCAAGTGGGTCTGGGCAGAGAGGGAGTGGCCACATGTATGGTGGAAACTCCAGGGCAGGGAAGAGCTCAGGTCTGGGTGGAGCTGAGGACCAAAGGTGGGGATAATACAAACAATTACCAGCAGCAGCAGCAAAGTTTCTTCAGTGACTTGAGACATATAATATATTAAGATCAAAAGTTTCTGGAATATAGTAAGTACCATAGAAAAGTTATCAGCTCTTGGTATTTGAAACAGTGCTAAGAAATGTGAATTTAGGTTTTTTTTCTTTCTGACGATTGATTCAGAGACTTCTGACAACCTCTTAGAAGGAGACTTGTATTCACAAAGCAGTGTTTTAACCTCAATGAAAGCTATGATCAATAAATGAGAGGGTGGGGCAAGAAAAGAGAAACTGGCTGTTTTGGGGAGTGGGTACTAGTGGGAGGGGGTTGGGCTAGCAAGGAATGTGAAAGAGGATGAACATGGTCAAAGTAGATGGTTTATATGTATGAAGCTAGAACATTGTATAAAAGTAGAACAATGAAACCTGCTGAAAGGGGGAATGGAGAATAGGACAGTAATAGAGCAGAGATTGACTGCAATACATATTATAAATGCATGGAATGCCACAATAAATTTCTCCCCTGT
The DNA here is from genome assembly GCF_019054845.1 of Dipodomys spectabilis. Classification (NCBI taxonomy): domain Eukaryota; kingdom Metazoa; phylum Chordata; class Mammalia; order Rodentia; family Heteromyidae; genus Dipodomys; species Dipodomys spectabilis. The sequence continues at coordinate 3,766,027 of NW_024870853.1, forward strand.
AGAACTAGTAATATGCCAATAAAAAGTTGCATTTTAGGAGCTAGATATCAGTGGTTCATGACTGTAATTCTAGCAACTCAGGAGACTGAAACCTAAAGGATCATAGTTTGAAGCTAGCCTGGGAAGAAAAGTCTGTGAGACACATCTCCAATTAATAAGCAAAACACTAGAAGTAGAGCTTTGGCTCAAGTGATAGAGTGTCAGTCTTGATTATAAAATTCAAACAGCTGTACAGGCCCTGAGTTCAAGCCCCAACACCACACACACACACACACACACACACACACACACACACACACACGTGCACGTGCATACACTGAGTAGTGTTTAAAGGAAACCAACTCTTTGTCACACTTGTCATGGTAGCATTTCAGAAACATTAGGACTAGAGGGAGAATATCTATACATGAAGAAGAGGCATAGAGCCCTTTCAGAAGAATATTGTAGAAACCTAGGCAAAGATAATAAGGGCTTGACTAGACATAAAAACAGCAAGAAGAGGAACATAAAACTTAATTTGGGGTCAAATTGACAGAACATGGGAAAAGTTGGATCAGGAAAGTGAAGGAAAAGAAGGTTCATATGATGTGCAGTTAGAGATTACTGAGTGGTTACCAATGTTTGGGTGGACCATGCCAACTTCCCTTAATTTATGTTCTTTTTTCCTGGTCCTAAAGTTGGTGACTGTCCAACTCTGTTAGGTTTCTCTGCTTTCTTACAAGGGCTGTGTTGTTCCAGCAGGAAAGGAATCAAACTTCAAATGCAAATTTCCTAAAGTAGCAGCCAAAGAAGGGAAGTGAAGGCCTACTACAGAGCTCCAAGGATCCTGACCACTATTCCCACCCCAGAAGCAGCACTTAGGGAAGTCAACACAATCCTAGCACTTAGCGATCACTGAAAGCCACCAACTTGGAAATAAAAACAAACAAACAAACAAACAACGGAAGTGTGGCATGAGAGTTAGAAGGTGAGAAGTTGCATTTGTAGAAGAGTCTAGAAAACAGCTTCGTGAGGATAGGCACAAACACCATATGACTGCAAGGTCTCAGCTAATGCAAGGAGAACTCCAGGGCCTTCTGTTTCCTAGAGGCTCTCTAGCCCCTACTTCTTAGGAGCATTGAGCCAGAGCTTTGGGAGGGGAATATACTTCTGGCAGGTGGAAATGAGCTATGAACTTTTCATAAAACCTCAGAAAACAGATCCAAAGTCAGGATCCTTCAACAAGAACATGAGCTGAGCTTTCTCCTTCCCACAATTTACCTTCAGGTCTCAGAGTCGTCAATTGGAATAAATCTTCTAGTTTCAAAGATGACCTCAGAAAAATGAGAAAGGGTACAAGGTAAGTTCAAAAGGTAACATGGAGAATTTGATTGAGTCTGTTTAAATCAAATAGATGCTCTGGCCAAACATGTCCATGCTAAAAATGCAGAGAGGATGCTATGACTACCGTGCAACCACTATCAAAACCAAAAGAAAGCTGGCCACCAGTGGCTCATCCCTGTAATCCTAGATACTCAGGAGGCTGAGATGTGAGGATCAAAGCCAGCCCAAGTAGGAAAGTCTGTGAGACATTTTTCTTCAATTAAACACCAGAGAGAGAGGGAGGGGAGGGAGGAAGGGAGGTAGAGAAGGAGAGAGGAGTGGATATGTGCTTAAGTGGTGTTCTCAAGCACTAACTTTGAACAAAAAAGCTCAGGTACAGTGACAAGGCCCTAAGTCCAAGCCCCAGGACTGGCACAAAAAATAAAGAGAAAGGGCCAGGTGCAGGTGGCTCATGCCTGTAATCCTAGCTACTCATGAGGCTGAGATCTGAGTATCAAGGTTCAAAGCCAGCCCTATCAGGAAAGTCTGTGAACCTCATCTCTAACAAACCACCAGAAAAACCAGAAGTGGCACTGTAGTTCAAGTGGTAGAGCGCTAGCCTTGAACTAAAGAGTGCAGGGACAGTGCCCAGGCCCAGAGTTCAAGCCCCACAACCAACCAAAAACAACAACAAAAAAAGAGAAAGGAAAAAAGGACATAACAGGCAAATGTGAGATGAAATCCAGATGGAGAAGCAATTGCAGTCTTGGGCATTGATCCCAGAGAAATGAAAATTTGCACTCACACAAAAAACCTGTGCACAAATGTTCATAGCAGCTTCCATCAAGCAATAGTTCCAAGCAGGAAACAACGGTGGTCTATCGATAACATGGAATACTACTGGGCAGCGACAAAAAATAATGAACTGCTGATATAAACAATAGATAATTATGGAAGTTGCGCTAATTAAAAAAACATTCAATTCCACCTGACAGCTACTCAGGAGGCTGGGATTTTTTTCTTTTTCTTTTTTATTGTGAAAATACCATACAGAGGGGTTACAATTACATGAGCAAGATAATGAGTACATTTCTTGTCAAGCATTGTTGCCTCCTCCTTTGTTTCCCCTTCCCATCCCTTCCCATCTCCCGCCACCACCTGCCCCCCCCCCCCGCTCCCACCACCCCCATTTCCCCGCCACTCCTGGGCCAAAGTTGTAAAGTTCATTTTTCAACATAATGTCTTGTACATCTCATTGTTGCAATGGGCCCACCTGTATCCCTATTTAAACAATTTGTTTTTTAGGTTCATGCTCTAAAGCCAGCCCAGGCAAGAAAGTCCATAAGACTAACCAGTAAATTATTCAGAAAAAGCCATAAGTGGCACTGTGGCTCAAGTAGTACAGCACTAGCCTTGAGCAAAAATAAGCTTAGGGACAGAACCTAGGCCTTGACTTCAAGCCTCAGGGGACACACACACACACACACACACACACACACACACACACACACACACACACACACACACAATTCCTAAAGGTAATAAACTGTGATTCTGTTACTACAACATTCTTTTATTTGCTTTTGTTGTTGTTTCAGTACTAGGGTTTTAACTTAGTTTCTGGCACTCTCATTTAGCTTTTTCACTCAAGACTGGAACTCTACCACTTAAGCCATGCTTCCATTTCTGCCTTTTTGACTGGGTTGACTTTGAACATTGGTCATCAGATCTTAGCTTCTTGAGTAGATAGGATTATAGACATAAGGCACTGGTGCTTGGCTGTAACATTTTTGAGATGACAAAGTTGCAGAGATAGAGAACAAACTAGTGACTATGAAAAATTAAAGAGGTGGATAAGTGTAATTATAAAAAGACAACATACAATTCAGCATAGTGTCACAGGCCTGTTATCTCAACAGGCCTGAGGTTGGAGGGGTATGCATTCAAACCAAGTCTTAAAAACCCCCAAATCAGCCTGTATGTCCATCAACAGATGAATGGATAAAGAAAGTGTGGCATATATACACCATAGTGTATTATTCACCACAAAGAACAAAATTGTGTGAATGGTGGAAACATGATAGAACTAGAGATCATCATATTAAGCACAATAATCCCAACTCAGAAAACAATGATGGGCTGGGAAGGTGGCTTAGTGGTAGAGTGCTTGTTTGCATGCATGAGGCCCTGGGTTTGATTCCTCAGCACCACATAAGCAGAAAAAGCTGGAAGTAGTGCTGTGGCTCAAGTGGTAGAGTATTAGCCTTGAGCTGAAGAGCTGAGGGACAGCGCCTGGATCCAGAGTTCAGGCCCCATGACCAGAAAAACAAAGAACAAAAAACAAAGACAATGATCACATTTTCTCTCATTTGTGAAATCCTAAAAATCAAACCAAACCAAACATGAAAAACTATGAAAAAGAAGTGGTACTATTACATAATAGGGAAGGGACCAGTGGGAAAAGAAAGAGAAAAGTAGAGTTAAAAGGGGGATAAATAAAATAAAACACATTATATACAGGGATGAGAATGTCCTAATAAAGCTCAGTATTTTGCATAATTAATACAAATAAAAATAAAACAGGGTAAGGTAAATTTTCAAAAGCAACAAAACAGCTCCTGTGGCATTAGAACTATTCTGTATCCTGACATTGTGCATCCTGGATATACAAATCAACACATGTGACAGGTTGCAGAGGTAAACACACACACATTTCATCAATGTCAAAATCCTGCTTGTGATTTTGTATGATATCTCTATAAGTTGTTATCTTTGGGGAAAATTGGATAAAAGTAACATAGTCTTCCTTCCTTCCTTCCTTCCTTCCTTCCTTCCTTCCTTCCTTCCTTCCTTCCTTCCTTCCTTCCTTCCTTCCTTCCTTCCTTCCATCTTTTCTTCCTTTGTTATTTTTCAGGGTCTTAAATTTCTGTATGGGTTTGACACAGGATCTTCAGACTCCTTTGTTTCTTGAATAGCTGAGATTATAGGTCATTTTGCTTAGTCCTCTCCTCCTTGTATTTTTACAACTACATGTGAAGCTACAATGAAAATCACAATTAAAAGAAAACATATGGAAGAAAACATAACTGAAGAAATACAAGAACATTGAGTATTTTGGTGTTAGAATTCAATAAAATATGAATCAATAAACAAGAACTCAAAAGGCAAGATGATAAAAGCATGAGAAGATGGCAGTGCTAAAGAATTATAATAAGAAACTGCTAGACACTGATGGCTGTCACCTGTAATCCTAGTTATTCAAGAGGCTGAGATTTGAGGATCCAGGATCAAGGCAAACCCCCAGCAAGAAAGTCTATGAGACTTTTATCTCCAATTAAAAAACACCAAAAAAGCCAGAGGTGAAGCTGTGGCGTGCGCGCGCACACACACACACACACACATGCACACACACACAAACACACACACACACACACACAGAGGAATAATAGTAAGAAACAAAATAACACCCTTTCAGCATGGCACAAAATAGTCTTAATTGAAAGTTGGATCACTAACATACAAGAAGTATTGTGGTTAAATATAGTAAATTAAAGGCAGAGGCTGGATAGGGCCCCAGACGCCTATGGAAAAGTCAGTACTATACAGAAAAGTAATCTGGGAATATAATAAAGCAGAAACTTCCCTAAACGAAAGAAATGAATCGTTAGACAGAAACTTACATACTGTGTCCAAGGAAAACTTTGAAGAGTGACTTTGAGACCTATGATAAAATAAACATTAGAACTTAAAGAATAAAAAAATTAATTTTCAGCCTGGCACTTGTGGCTCCTTCCTGTAATCCTGGCTACTCAGGAGGCTGAGTACCAAGGAACAAAGTTCAAAGCCAGTTTGGGCAGAAAAGTCCATGAGACTCTTATTGCCAATTAATTTCTGGCAAAAAGCCAGAAATGGTAGAGTGCTAGCCTTGAGCAGAAAAATCCCAATGAGAGAAAGAGGCTCTAAATTCAAGGCCTAGTATCAGCATAAACATATAATTCTTAACATGTATAGACACAAAACATAAGCTGTTTGGGGCTTTTTTGTTTGTTTTTGGTCAGTCATGGGGCTTGAACTCAGGACCTGGGCACTGTTCATGAGCTCTTTTACTCAAGGCTAGCACTCTACCTCTTTGAGGCACAGCTTCACTTCAAATTTTTTGGTGGTCAATTGGAAATAAGAGTCTCACAGACTTTCCTGCCTGGGCTGGCTTTGAACTGCAGTCCTCAGATCTCAGCCTCCTGAGAAGCTAGGATAACAGGTGTGAGCCACCAGCACCCCGCTAAAACAGTAAGATGTTTTTATGGTTGAAAAATCAGCTGAATCTTTGGCTTCACAAAAATATACAAGATTAAGAATGAAGTAGATCAGGATCTGAGAGACAAATGGTACATGTTTTCTCTCATATGTGGAAGCTAGATCTAAAATATAAACATACATAATAATATATACAGTGTCATATGCATATAGACACAAATGAACTGACTAAAGGATCATATAATTAGGGAGAAGTCCAATGGTGTAACTCTTTTGGACAACTAACAGACCACTTAACAAAATAAATACCAGGAAGATAAAATGTGTTTTGGCATGAAAGAGTAATGGGGTGGGGACATGGAGAGATGAAATTGGAGCAAATACAGCCATTGTATTCAATGTATATTATGTATTAATTGAATGATGTAACTTGAGAGTAGGGATTGGATGGGGAAAGATGGGAGAGAATGATGGAAGGGGTGACATGGATCAAGATGCATTATACTCATAACCTGACTTCTGGAATTGAAACCCCTTTGTGGAACTGCTTAATAAACAAATAAGCAAAAAGGAGAGAGACAATGAAGGGCTGGAAGATTGTCTCAAGTGGTAGAGCCCTGAGTTCAAGCCTCATTACCAAAGGCAGGGGGGCAGGGCGAGGGAGAGGGAGGGAGGGAATGAAGCCAAGTATAATACATTGTGATGCAAATATATCACACCCAATAGACTAATTTTTCAAAGAAAAAGACAACTGCCAAAATTCAGAATTAATGACATCTTGTCAGGTATCTATTCTACCATGAGAACATTCAAATTAAAAAAAATCTGGTCAGTCAAACACCACTAATGGCTCTGGTCTATAATTCTACCTACTTAGGAAAATGACATCACAGTTTAAGGCCAGCGACAGAAGAAAAGTTTGTGAGACCCTATCTCAAAAATAACAGCAAAAGTAAGGATGAGGCATGGCTCAAATAGTAGAGCAATTACTGCCTAGTAAGATTGAGGCTCTGAATTCAAATTCACGGCCATAAAAAAATCTTGAAATAGAGAAGCTTTAATAAAGGAATAAAAATAGATTCATTTAAATAAATAAATATGTATAGTCTATGTACAGACCCTAAACTAGAGTGATCTTGACACTGGAACAATATGTAATAGTTAACAATATTCAAGTGTTTTTTTTTCTTTCTTGCTATTGTTTTTAACATACTTATAATGTACTATGTGATTTTTTTTGTTTCTTTGTTATGTTCCTCCCCCATGGCATAACCCCTGTTTTCACTGTATTTGATTCCAGTGCCCTGCATCTTGTATATACACTTTTCTAATTTGGGGAGGGGAAGGGAAATAACAAAATGCTGAAATAGGGATACAGGTTGACCCATTGTAACAATGAGATATACAAGGCACTATCTTGAAAACGAACATTACAACTTGTGGTGGGGAGGAAGGGAGGAGTTGGGGAGGTGGTGAGAGAAGGGAATGTTAAGGTAAAAAAGGAGGAGGTAACAATGCTCAATAGGAAATGTACTCATTACATTGCTTATGTAACTGTAACCCCTCTACACACTTCTTTTACAATAAAAATGTATTTAAAAAATATGAACACTCTGCTATCCCCGCTGGTACAAAAAAAAAAAATATTCACAAAGGAAAGTCTGGAGTTAGGGGAGAGAAGAAGAGAGGAGGTATAAGCAGTGATAATAGCCATGCACCAATGGCTCACTTCTGTAATTCTAGCTACTCAGGAGGCTGACATCTGAAGATCATAGTTCAAAGCCAGCCTGGGCAGGAAATCCTATGAGACTCTTACCTCCAACTAACCAGCAAAAAGCCAGAAGTGAAACTGTGGCTCAAATGGTAGAGCAGCAGCTTTCAGCAAATAAAGCTCAGGGACAGCACCCAGGCCCCTCACTTTAAGTCCCACAGCCAGTGTGCATGCGCACACATGTGTGCGCAGGCGCACGCACGCATGCACGCACACATACACACAAATGGTAATCTTACCTTCCACAGTGTGCAATTAATATCTGGAGGTAAAATAATATTTATCCTGAGGTTGGCAAATTCTGTGGTTTCATTTCAGTCTTTTGTTAAATTCAAGTAAAAGTAAAATACTTTTTAATAAAACTGGCCTGCATACTTGGATCCTATTTTCATGAATTCATTTTATCTACACAACCATCTCTTTTCTGAATATGCACATGGAGATGGGCCTGAAATGTTCAGTAAACATTAACAATGATTTTTTCTAATGGTGAGATAGGAGGTGATCAATTTGTTTTTTAATATTTTTTTGTAAAAATAGTTACATCATTTGCTTTTTTCCAAAAGGGAAATAATTACTTGATCTTAGGTTGCTCTGTAATCAAATCTTATTTGACATGGTATGACATGAACAAATCATATTAAAACCTTGTAAATGTTGAGTTCAACAGAAATATTCATGTGTGATTGCATGGGCAGGTAAGGCTTGAACTCAGGGCCTAGGCACTACCCCTGAGCTTTTTTGCTCCATGTTGGTGTTCAACTACTTGAAGCACATCTCTACTTTCAGCTTTTTAGTGGTTAATTGGAGACAAAAGTCTCATGGACTTTCCTGCTCAGGTTGGCTTCAAACCACATTCTTAAGATTTAGTGTCCTAAATAGAATTACTGGCATGAGCCACCAGGACCTGACATAGAAATATGTTTTAGGATGTGAGATGACATCTCCTCTCACAGGAAAATGTGCATTCATCATGAACCAGAGTGCAGTGAGTCCCACAGTGTTTGGGCCTGAGCCACTGGGGCCCCCTCACAGAGAATGACTGATATCTACAAAACAACCTCCCATTTACTTGAAGAGGTATGAAAAGTATGGGATAACTTTAGAGGCCACTTTCTCTAGCAGTATTCCTTCTACTATTAAAATATGTCTCCAGCCTTTTTTTTCTGGTCATGAGATTTGAACTCTAGGCCTGGACACTGCTCCTGAGCTCTTTTGCTCAAGGCTAGTGCTTTACCACTTTGAGCCACAGCACTACTTTCCAGTTTTTTTGATTGGTTAATTGGAGATGAGAGTTTCATAGGGATTTTTCTGCCCACTCTGGCTCTGAGCCGCAATCCTCAGATCTCAGCCTCATTAGTAATTAGTCATGCAGGCGTGAGCCACTGGCACCCAGCTACCTAACCCTTTTTTAACTTTAAAATTTTAAGATCTGGTGGCTCATGCCTGAAATCCTTAACTACTCAGGAGGCTGAGATCTAAGAATCATGATTTCAAGGCAGCCTGGGCAGACAAATCCAAGACCCTTATCTCCAATTAAAAAGCAAAAGGCAGGAAGAATAAGTGTGCCTCAAGTGGTAGAATACTAGCCATGAACAAAAGAACTAAGGTAGTCATGAGACCCTGAGTTCAAACCCCAGTACTGGCATACTCATGCACGTGCGCGCGTGTGCGCGCACGCACACACACACACACACACACACACACACACACACACACAGTTTTAGTAGTCACATTATAAAACTAAAAAGTAGTAGGTGAAGAAAATAATAATAATAGTCTTTATACTATTTTTAGCCAACATAGCCAAAATATTGTTTCAACATGGAATGTGCATACAAATTATTTAGATATTTTGCATTCTTTTTTCATATTAAGTCCTTTGTATACATAACTACAGTGCATGTCAATTTTTCTGTGGTGCCCGAGACTGAATTCAGGGCTTTAAGCATCTAGGCAGATGTTCTACCACTGAGCAATGACTAGTCCCACAAATGTCAGTTTGAACTAGCCACATTTCAAGTGTTCTGTATTGCTACCATGTTAGTATAGATGTAGATTAAAATGTTTAGTAGAGAAACTTGAGCCAAACCCATTATTTCCTACCAAAGGTGGATATGTCAAAGTAAATGTGAAGAGACATGTGTGGTAACTTATGCCTTTAATCTTAGAAACAGAGATTGGAGGAATGATGCTTTGTGGCAGGCCCTGGTGGCTCACGGTTTATGGGTAGTTACAGGTGGTTCACACCTGTAATCCCAGCTAACACAGGTGGCATAGGTCAGAGGATCCAGATTCTAGGCTAACTTGGTTAAAAAATGAGACTATATCTCAAAAATAACCACAACAAAAAAGAATTGGAGGCATGGCTCAAGTGGCAGAGTGCCTGCCTAGCAAGCACAAAGCCCTGAGTTCAAACTGTAGCACATGAAAAAAATGAGGGCAGCCCAACTGTTAAAAAAAATGGAATGGGTGTATATATGCCAAGCATTGCTCAAGGTATAGAAGACACAAAGATGCATAAAGCATATTCTCTTATTCAAAGAATTTATAAGCCATTTGGGGACACTAAATATGATCAAACGTATTATAATATGATAATTGCTAAGACCCGCGAATGCCAGCGGTGCAGTGTGAACAAAAGAGTAAGTGAAAGAGGCCACTGGCACAGTTACATGGAGCAGTAGAGACAGAAATTTATGAGTTAGCCTTGGGTTATGTTTAATTCCACCAATGTTTTGGTGCCAGCATCTCCTCTTGCTATTTCTCACATTTTATACCATGTAACATTGGACCTGATCCTTTGTCTGACACAGCTCCTGAAAGTGGCCATCCTTCTCCAACAATTCAACTTGGCAAACATTGGTGGCCCACCATGTGCCAAGTCCTGAGCAGGAGATTAAAAAATAAAACCATACCTAGTTGAGGACAAGGAAGTAGCCTGAAATAAATATTCAAGCCCCGGGGACTCCTTTTCATTTAATTCTTGCAACAACTCCTATCAGATAGAATATTATAATATTTTTTGTCATCCATGGGGCTTGAACTCAGGGCCTGGGCACTGTCCCTGAGCTTTTTTGCTCAAGGCTAGTGCTCTAACACTTTGAGCCACAGCACCATTTTCTGGTGGTTAATTGAAGATAAGGGTCTCACAGTCTTTCCTGCCCAGGCTGGCTGTGATTCTCAGATCTCAGCCTCCTCAGTAGCTAGGATTACAAGCCTGAGCCACCAGTGCCAGGCTTGTATAATTCTTTTATGGGAAGGGATGCTAAGGCCCAAAGAAGTCAAATAAGCTAAAAGTCACACGAACAAAAAAGCTCAGGAACAACACCCCACCCAGGCCTTGAGTTCAAGCACCAGCACAGGCACGAAAAAATCCTCCTGGAAGGCAATCTTATCACAGCTCTAGGCTACAAACCTTTCTTTCCTCAATATTCCAAGAGATGCAGGTATCTTTTCCTTTCTTCCAGATTCTAAACATTGCCCTAACAAGTTCATCCCACATATACTCAGCCCAGCACTCTAACATCCAATTCACATGCACTTGTACTACCTCCCCCCACCCCAGATTTGGAAGCTGTTTCAAGAAGGATGGTAGCTTTCTGGCATCTAAGTTAGAGACAAATCCTGTCAACAAGTGACCTACACCCAACTTCTACCCTGATTATATTTATATCTTGGGACTCTTTTTAATTATGTAGTTCACTGACTTGTTTAGACAAATGGCTCTCTTTCTTAGAATCTAAGTTCCCTGATGTATCTTATTCCTTTCTGAATCTTCATCACCTAGCATGGTACTCAATACATATAAATACTTATTTTTGTTGAAATAATGAATAAATGAATGCATTATGACAATTTTCTGGGCTTTCCTCTTCTCTCTTTTAAAACCCGTATCCATTCTTTGATTTGTTGTGTTTCTGGATCTCTATTAAGAAAATTTCAGCCTGTGCCAAGGAGACCTAGGGTTTCTCCTACTCCTTCCAGTAATGTTTGCAGTGTGTCTGCATTGACTCCGAGGTCTTTGATCCATTTGGAGTTGATTCTGGTGCAGGGTGATATACAAGGATCTAGCTTTAGTTTTCTACAGGTGATTAATCAATTTTGCCAGCACCATTTACTGAAGAGGCTGTCTTTCTTCCATTCTATTTTTTTTAGCTCCCTTATCGAAGGTTAGGTGGCTATAAGTCCATGGGTTCATTTCTCGGTCTTCAGTTCTATTCCATTGGTCCTCAGGTCTGTTCTTGTGTCAGTACCAAGTTGTTTTGATTACCATTCCTCCAGCACTGTTCTTTCTGTTAAGGATTGTTGTTGCTATTTGGAGTCTTTTATTGTTCAATTTGAATTTTTGGATTGCTTATTCTATTTCATTGAAGAATGAGTTTGGAACATTGATAGGTATAGCATTGAATTTGTAGATAGCCTTTGGAAGTATTGCCATTTTCAAAGAAAGGTTGGACAAATGCGATTGCATTAAACTGCAGAGCTTCTGCATGGCAAAGGACATAGCTAGCAAGATCAATAGAAAGCCCACAGATTGGGAGAAGATCTTCACTAGCCATACAACAACCAAGGGTCTCATATCTAAAATATACTTAGAATTCAAAAAAATAAATCTCCCAACAACAAATTCTCAAAGAAACAACTGCCCGATAAATAAGTGGGCTAAAGACTTAAAGAGAAACTTCTCTGAAGAGGAAATAAGAATGGCTAATAGACACATGAAGAAATGATCAACCTCCCTGGCCATAAAAGAAATGCAAATCAAAAAAACATTGAGATTCCACCTCGTGCCAATAAGAATGGCTATCATCAAGAAATCTAATAACAACAGATGCTGGAGGCGATGTGGCCAGAAGGAACCCTACTGCATTGTTGGTGGGAGTGTAAACTTGTTCAACCACTTTGGAAAGCAGTATGGAGATTTCTCAAAAGACTCCACATAGAGCCTCCCCCTATGACCCAGCAATCCCACTTTTGAGCATTTACTCAGTCACAAACAAGGCCATACTAAGGCTACCAGCACAACTATGTTTATTGCAGCATTATTTACCATAGCTAAGATATGGAACCAACCCAGATGCCCCTCAGTAGATGAATGGATCAAGAAAATGTGGTATATATATATACAATGGAATTCTATGCCTCCATCAGAAAGAATGACATTGCCCCATTTGTTAAGAAATGGAAAGACTTGGAAAAAATTATATTAAGTGAAGCAAGTCAGGCCCAAGGAAACTTAGGTCCTATGGTTTCCTTTATTTGCAATAACTAGTATATGTCTGGGACAAGCAGAAAAGGTCAAAAGCTATGTACATATGACCATATAAGATGATGATAAGTGAAATGAACCCCAACATAGGGACACAATTTTTTTCTTGCTTGCTATTTTTTCTAACGTATTTATAATGCACTTTGTGAGTTTTTTGTTTCTTTGTATGTTCCCTCCACAGTATAACCCCTGTTTTCACTGTATTTGATGTCAGTGCCCTGCATCTTGTATATATACTTCTCTAGCTTGGTGGCGGGGCAGGGAGGGAAAAAACAATACATTTAAATAGGAATACAGTTGACCCATTGTAACAATGAGATATACAAGACACTACGTTGAAAACAAACTTTACAACTTCGCTGGGGGTGGGAAGGAGGAGTTGGGGAGGTGGTGAGGGAAGGGATGGTAGTGGAAAAACAAAGGAGGAGGCATCAATGCTCCATAGGAAATGTACTCATTACCTTGCTCATGTAACTGTAACCCCTCTCTACAGTATTTTTACAATAAAAACCGTAGAAAAAATAAAACCCATATCCATACTGTGTGTGTGTGTGTGTGTGTGTGTGTGTGTGTGTCTGTGTAATCCCATTTTCTGATTTTCCTTAACACAGTTAACATTGTCTAAAGGAATTTTACAAAGTTCTATGAACCAGAAAAATAATTATAGAAAATGATTACAATGTGGAGTCAAGTTTCTACTTTACAGAGTCAAAATTCCACAATCCCACAATAAGAAGCTTTCTTTATGAAGTCTTGGAACCCTCTGCCTTGAAAGAGATCCACCCTTTAGGTTCTCAGGGTCCCCTGCCTTCCTGCCTGCCATATGCATTCCCATTCACCAGGACAGAGTGATACATGACACAATGCATAGAAACTCTCTGCAGACAGGAAAGAGAGACACAATGACAGCTGATGGAACTTGACAGGTCCATGTGATCTTCCTTCCCCTCCCCAGCTTTTCTTTGCACCTTGTCTGTTGCTTAGTCATGAGACCCTCTAGATGGCTCAGGTCCCAAAGTTTCCCACCTGGGCCTTTCCATTTCCACCTAACAGCAGCTATAAACCTCACTCTGTGGCTTCCAATTTCTTAAGCCTTCAAAGGATTCACACCTAGAATTCTAGTGTTTGGCTTGCCCTCAACACCTAGCTCCTAGCCTGATTGCTAGAAAGGATTGATTGCCATTCTTTAGTGCCCAGAACTGGCCCTGGAGCCTTCTAGGAGAGTTAAGATGAGTCTCAAGATAAAAGCTGGATGCCTGTGGCACATGCCTATAATCCTAGCTAGTCAGGAGGCTGAGCTTTGACGATTGTGGCTTGAAGCTAGCTCAGGGTGGAAAGTCCCTGAGTAACCTCAAAAAGTAACCTCAAAAAGCCAGACGTGGAGCTGTGGCCTAAGTGATAGACAGTAGCCTTCAGTACAGAAGCTCAGGAACAGCACTCAGTCCCTGAGTTCAAGCTCTAGGATCAGAAAAAATAATAAAAAAGAATAGAAAAATGAGGAATCCTATCCATGAGAGACACAGAACAAGTTTTAAGCAGTTACTATGTGGGGAAAAAGTATTCTGGACTGGTGATAATGCTTGTGTGATTTACAACTCTTTGTAAAAGCAAACAGGTCTTTTTTAAAAAAAATGTGTTCACTGGGCCAGTAAACAAGCTGAGTGCTGGGCATGATGGTACACATATAGACTCAGCCTGAAATATATTTGCCATCTGATAATGAGACTCTCTTGGTTGCAGAAAGAGGCATGAATACTATTTCAAAAGGCAAATATAATGTACTGGTATAATGTAATGTATATATATATTACATGTAATGTAATATATATGTGTATGTATATACATATATATATTTATATATTTCCTGTATAGCATATAAGGAAAACTCTGAATGCACCTTGATATGATATGTACATATGAATATGGGTGTATGTATATATACAAAATCTTATATAGGTGTATATCATTCTATATACGCACATATATTAATATTTATACATACATACACACATGTACATCCATACTCACAGCTATGCACTAGAATAAGGAACATACATTGGAGGAATGGCAGTACAGGGAAGAAGATAGTTCTTTTAAATTTGGGCATCTTGATTTCTAAGCTGGTATAATACCAAGAAGCAACAAGACTGCAGAGAGGTGGTCCGCTTTGTGTATGTGTCCTTTGTTCTGGGTCATTCGTTTCTGTAATCACTGTATAGCCATCTTGAAATAAGGAGCAAATCACCTGCCAGGCATCAGTGACTTCTTTATCCTAACTAGGCTGCTCCCCTCAGGTAATAAAATGACAATGATTTCTTTGGAACCCTTCCTAATACACGGACTAAACCACCAGGACATACCCATGACTGGTCCATTTATGTATATTTCTGTTCCTCTGCTCCCAGTTCTTTCTCTATTTAAACCCGTAACTCATATCTGTACCAGGAAGATGGCTGAAGATGGGCTGAACTGCTAAATTGTCATGGCTGCCTGAGCCACAGAATAAATCTTTTTCTGCCTTTCTCCATGTCTCTTTATTTGGCATATAGGGAAAAGTAACAAGACCTGGCATGTAAAAGTTCTGGAGTTTGAGCTTGAAGTCTAAAACTCCAATCTAAAATTTACTAAGAGGGCTGGGAAGGTGGCTCAGTGGTAGAGCGCTTGCCTTGCATGCTCAAGGCCCTGGGTTCGATTCCTCAGCACCACATAAGCAAAAAGAAAAAAGCCGGAAGTGACGCTGTGGCTCAAGTGGTAGAGCACTAGCCTTGAGCTGAAGAGCTGAGGGACAGTGCCCAGGCCCAGAGTTCAGGCCCCACGACCGGACCCAAAAAAAATAAATAAATAAAATAAAATAAAATTTACTAAGAATATTAAGTTTTACTGAAGACAAAGCGGAATCATAAGAAAAAGGATAGAGTTGAGAAATTCATGTACCCAAACCATAGCTTTTTGTGTTTTTGAGCCTTTGGATATGCTCTTTATTCTTTTTTAAGTTTTAGCAAAGATTTATTTAGTATAATAGGGTAAAACAGGAAGAAATTTTAAAAAAAGAGAAAAACATTTCCTGTTCTCCATGAAGGAAATAGGAATTAAAGACTTCAGCTCCTTATTCTTGAAATGAACTTTTCTTCCCCAGGCTTTCTGATGATTTCTAGCTATCTTTCAGAATCTACCCCGTTTGCCCTCCTCTATGAAGCCTTGGCACTCTTCTTTCCCTATTCCAAGGAGTGTTAATTATCTCTAGTTGAATTCTTTCTGTTTCCTTTCATTCATTCAGCAATATTTGTTTTCGCAAGTCCTGGGGCTTGAATTCAGGGCCTGGGCACTGTCCCTGAGCTTCTTTTGCTCAAGGTTAGCACTCTACTACTTGAGCCACAGCACCACTTCTGGCTTTTTCTTTTTATGTGGTACTGAGGAATTGAACCCAGGGCTTCATGCATGCTAGGCAAAGTACCACTAAGACACATTGCCAGCCTTCATTCAGCAACATTTTTGTGCATTTACTGCAAGGTAGATTGTGTTCTTATTTTTTACCTTATCCTTTGATAAACAGGATTCCTCAAGGCTCTTTCTTCAGTGATTTCCCTCATCCTCTGTCTATATACCTTTGCCAGATCATCCCATCCTCCTTCATGGTTTCAATAACTAGCCCTAGTTAGTTAACATTCAGTTATCATTTGTCTGATGTTCAATTTTGAATATTCATATATCTATTTGCTTTAAGACACATTTAAAGATCAAGATGACTAAGCTGGGCACCGGCAGCTCACATCTATAATCCTAACTACTTGGGAGGCTGAAAAAGGAAGGATAATGGTTCAAGGCCATCCTAGGCAGAAAGCTTGGTGAAACCTTCTAACCTTTAGCTGGGAGCAGGTTATGTGCCTGTCAGCCCAAGCTGATGCGTTCCAGGCTAGCCTGGAGAGAAAAGTCTATGAGACTTCAATTCCATGGAGGAAAACCGGTCAGGGTGGCCCAAGCCAGTGATCCCAGTAATGATAGAGTGCCTAAAAGTAGGCTCAGATGTGCTTTGGTGAGACCCCCCATCTCAAAAAAATTACAGTAATAAGCAGAGCTGGAGGTGTGGTTCATTAGTTTTACATTGTTTTTAGCAAGCACAAGGCCTTGAGGCCCTGAAATCAATCCCCAGTACTGCTCCTCTCCCCCCAAAATGAACTTGCTCAAATCTAAATGAATTCTCTTCTTCCTTCCTGTACCTGCCCCTCCTCCAACATTCCTATCCTAGTGTAGGTGGCTAACAAATCTGAGAAATTACACCCTTTCCTTCTCCTTAGCCCCCACATTGCTGACATCAACCTAGCTTTGTCAGTTCTGCTACTTAAACCTCTCTTTTGTAGATCTACCCTGTTCTACCCCACATTGATCACTCCAGCCAGCCCACTATTCCCTTTGTGGGCCTTTCAGCTGTTTTACTTGTATGCAATCCTTGCTGCCCCACTCCTTCAATCTGTTTCCTATAGAACCATGAGAAGATTTGGTTTTTTTTTTTTCTGGTGCTGGGGCTTGAGCTCAGGGCTTGGGCGCTGTCCCTGAGTTTTGTGCTGAAGAATGGCATTCCAGCGCTTGAATCACAGCTCTACTTCCAGCTTTTGTTGTAGTTAATTGGAGATAAGAGTCTCACGGACTGGACTTAACTGCCCTGGGTGGCTTTGAATCTCAATCCTCAGATCTCAAATTCCTGAGTAGCTAGGATTGCAGTCGTGAGCCACTGGCGCCTGGCACTGAGAAATTTTACTTTTCTGTAGCACTAGGAGTTGAACTCAAGGCTTCACACTAGCTGAGCTTGCTTAGCTAGCATTCTCTGACTTAAGCCATGGCTTTAGCAAAAAGCTGGCTTTGTGTGTGTGTGTGTGTGTGTGTGTGTGTGTGTGTGTGTGTGTGTGTGTGTACACGTGCCAGTTCTGAGACTTGAACTCCGAGCCTGTGCACTGTTGCTGAGATGTTTTACTCAAGGCTAGTACCTTACCACTTGAGCCACAGCTCCACTTCTGACTCTTCTGGTACTTTATTAGAGATGACTCTCACAGACTTTCTTTCATGAGTTAGCTTTGAAGCATAATCCTCATATCTCAGCCTTTTTAGTAGTTGGGATTACAGGCATGAGCTTACAGTGTTCAGCATTTATTATTTGTTATTTTGAGATGGAATCTTGCAAATGTTTTTGTTTTGTTTTGTTTTGGCCTGAACTGGCTTTGAACTGTGATCCTCCAGATCTCAGCATCCCAAGTAGTGAGAATTAACACACATATTTCATAAGCACCTGGCTTTAGGAAGATTTTTTAATGATATGTTACAATTGAAGTCTTCAGTGATTTCCTATTTCCCTGGGAAGAAACCAAAAACATGGCTTGGAAAATGGCTGGTAGAATCAGGATGCTTCCTTTCTCATCTGCCTCATGCTCTATGAACTATCAACAACCTCTCCCCTCAAACTCTCTGTTTCATGCCATCTCTGAAGAATAAATGCCATTTCTGTGCTTGAAAAAGTCTCCCCCCATCTCATCTGATTCCTAGTCATCCCCTTGGCCTGTACTCAGCACCTCTGATACCCTGGCCCATCATCCCTTGCAAGAGGCTTCCTTTACCACAGAAATTTATGCTTTATCTGTGATGTGTGTGTGTGTGTGTGTGTGTGTGTGTGTGTGTGTGTGTGTGTGCACTGTCACTGAGCTTTTGTGCTCAAGATTAACACTCTACTACCTGAGCCACAGATCCAATTTCAGCTTTTCAGTACTTAATTGGAGTTTCAGGGACTTTCTTATCTGAGCTGGCTTCGAACCATAATCCTCAGATCTCAGCTCCCTGGGTAGGTAGGATTACAGGCATGAGCCACCAGCACCTAGCTTATGCTTCCTTCAAATGGTGGACTCACCTTGGCCTCAAGAGTCTGGGAGCATCCTGAAGCTACAGCCTGCAGTTGGCCATCTATTCTCACATGACCTGGCACATAGTAAATGCTCAGTAAGTATCTGTTGGCTACATGAGTAACTGCAACTCCATCATCATGTTTCTTCTAGACTGGGCAAGGGCTTTGGAAAGTTGATAAACAACTAGCCTTTGAAGTAAAGCTTCTTTATACATGTGGTTATTTGAAAATGTTAATGTATGACTGGCAAGAGGTTGACTGGAAGGAGAACAATAGGTGAGAAGCAAATTGTTCCCTGGTGTGTGCAGAGCACAGAATGAGTCAGGAAACAATGAAAAAGTCAGGATTGAATTAGCTAAAACAAAAGGCTAGCATGAAATGGCCTGCAGGAAGCCGGAGAGTGGACAAGTAAGAAAAAGGCAAAGTGAAGGGCGGGTGGGCAGGCTAAGAACAGCTAAAGGGAGTTATGGTACTTTCTGCCTTCCAAACCCCTTCACATTTACTGCTCACTGAGCCCTCACAACAAATCCAGTCAGATAACTAATATGATCAAGCCTCCCCCACTCTTCCGTTTTAGCACAGACGGAAGAGAAGCTCAGAGGTTAAAGTGAGCTGACAAAGTCTTACAACAATCTAGTGACAGAGCCAGGACCTCAAGTGCATCATTGCTGTACTTGTACTTGTTGCCCTTTGAACATCCCCCTCCCCGCCAGCAAGGAGAACAGCAGCATCACACATGAGTTATGGCAGTTTCTACTCTTGTGTAGGTTAGGGGCCCTTAAGAGTCCTAGGATTAAAGCAGGGTCATTTTTCTCTCTCTCTCCCTTGCTATATGGATCCTGGCTTAAAAAAAAAACTGATAGCACAGCAGCCTTAGTGGCTGTGCCTAAGGAGTGAGGACTAACAGGAAATTGCTATATGCAAAAGGTAGAGCAGGCAGGCAGGCAGGGGCAGGCAGCTTCAAGCCAGCAATTGTTCAATCTCTCCAGAGAAAGAAAAATCCATTCAGTTCCTTCAAAGTCTTCCCCTGTGAAGCCCAGATCCACATAGCCAAACAGAGGGAATCTCTTCTAAGAAACGTAGAATTCCCAGGCCACTGGGTGCTCAGGGCCCTGCAGTGGCCATTCAAACGAATA
Organism: Dipodomys spectabilis; assembly: GCF_019054845.1. Classification (NCBI taxonomy): domain Eukaryota; kingdom Metazoa; phylum Chordata; class Mammalia; order Rodentia; family Heteromyidae; genus Dipodomys; species Dipodomys spectabilis. The sequence continues at coordinate 3,785,649 of NW_024870853.1, forward strand.
ACAGACAGCAAACAGACCATAAACATAGGCAGAGGAGACAAACAAAAGCCATAAAGCTGGAATGGCCTCTTTTCTTAGGCAGCAGAGGACAAGGCAGAGGGCCTCTAAGAGGGAGGGAATTAAAGAAGAAAACACCTTGGAGTCTGATGTACGCTGAAAAAGGCCCTTCAAAATATAGCTACATCCCAATCCCTTGAACCTTAAAAAATGTGTGTGTGTGTGTGTGTGTGTGTGTGTGTGTGTGTGAGAGAGAGAGAGAGAGAGAGAGAGAGAGAGAGAGAGAGCTTGCAAATGTGATTTGAGTTAAGGATCTCAACATGAGATTATCCTGAATCATCTGGGTAAGCCCTAAATGCAATTATATTTCGTTATAAAAGAGAGTTAGAGAAAACTTTCACATGTAGAGAATAGAAACAGGCAATGCAATTATGGAGATCTTTCTCTAAGAGTGATGTGGTCACAAGCCAAGACCTGGCAGCAGCCACCTGAAAGCAGATTGCCCCCTAGAGTCACCCACAGGGAGCACAGTCCTGTCACTGCCTTCATTTCAGCCCAGTAGAACTGATTTTGGATTTCTGGCCTTCTGAATTGTTGAGAAAATTAATAAATGCTGGTTTTACTCAACAAATTTGGGGTAATTTGTGATTGCAGCCATAATAAATGAATACAGATGCTCTTTGACTTATGATGACATGATAGCTCAATAAATCTCTATGTTAAAAATATTCTCACGTCTGTAATCCTAGCTACTTAGGAGGTTGAGATCTGATGGTTGCAATTCAAAGCCAGCCCACGCAGGAACGTCTATGACACTCTTATCTCCAATTAACCACCAGAAAACCAGAAGTGGTGCTGTGGCTCAAGTGGTAGAGGGCTCACTTTGAGCTGAAGAACTCAGGGACAGCGCCCAGGCCCAGAGTTCAAGCCCCACAAATGAAAAAAAATATTGTCAAATTGCACATGTATTTACTACACCTGCCCTATCAAACATTACAGTTTAGCAATGTGGCACACTGATGAGAATTGTGTGGCCCATTGGGAGCTGTGGCTCACTATCCCTGCCCAACATCCAGATAGGATTGAGTTGTATATTGCCAAACCAGGAACAGATTAGAATTCAAAATTTTAAATATGGTTTCTACATATTCTTCAGAATATTGTTTTCATACCACTACAAAGTCAAAAATTCAAGTTGATCCAGTGTAAATCAAGGATGGTCTATACAGAGTACAAAACATTTTTCAGTTTTGTAGATACTATGTTACAAATGTAGGTTTAATACACAGGGAAGACAGATGTCCAGGCTCTTTCTGCAACTTTCCCATCTTCTCATTAGTCTAATAAATCTGGGAAGGAAGTGATTTGTCTTGACTTATTTATGGTCCAATGTTCCAGAAAGACAGCGTGTACTAATCTGGAAGCTTTACTTTTCAAAGATGTCTCAGAAACAAGATTTGGGGTGGATGAAACCCAATGGGCAAGGTGGAAGTGGAAGTAGGCAGATGGTATTTGGCCTAACTGATGGAATCTGGGGGATAAAGTTTAAACAGCTATCAAAAGTGGCTCATGCCTGTAATCCTAGCTACTTAGGAGGCTGAGATCTGAGGACTGTAGGTCAAAGCTACTGTGGGCAGGAAAGTTCATGAGATTCTCACTGCCAATTAACTATGCAAAAAAGTCAAGTGTTTAGTTGTGGCTCAAGTGAGAGTGCTAGACTTGGGCAAAAAGGCTCTGGGACAGTGCCCAGGCCCTGAGTTCAAGCCCCAGGACCACCACATACACAAAAAGTGGGACACAGAAAACAGTAAGCCTCACCGGGCACCCGTGGCTCACGCCTGTAATCTTAGCTACTCAGGAGGCTGAGATCTTAGGATTGCGGTTCAAAGCCAGCCCAGGCAGGAAAGTCCGTGACACTCTTATGTCCAGTAAACCACTAGAAAACCAGAAGTGCCACTGTGGCTCAAGCGGTAGAGCGCTCGCCTTGAGCTGAAGAGCACAGGGACAGCGCCCAAGCCCAGAGTTCAAGCCCCACGACTGACAAAACAAACAAACAAACAAACAGTAGGCCTCCATGGTGATCAAGTGGGAAAGGGACATATGAGGTTCCAAGAGAAAACCAGTTTCCACTGATAAATGCCAGCTGTGAAAATTATACATCATCAGGAGGTGGAGACCGGAGGATCAGTCTGAAGCTGGTCTGAGCAAAGTTAAAGTAAGACCCTATGTGCAAGACAAGTGAATATCAAAAGGGCTGGAGGCATGTCTCAGGTGGTGGAGTACCCGCCCAACAAGCATAAGGCTCTGAGTTTAATCCTCATCACCACCAAAGCTACACAAATGTATGTAAAGGACCCAAGTCCAAGGTATGGGAACATCTGAGTAAAGAAGCCAGTCATGGGGAACCTGGTGTTAAGAGAGTCCATGCAAGGGTGATTATATATCAACTCCAAGGCCACACAGTTGGGAAGTGGAGGAGACCACTTTTTTTGTCATGGGACTTGAACTCAGGGCCTAGGTTCTGTCCTTGAGCTTTTTATCTCAAGGCTAGCACTATACCACTTTGGGCCATAATGCCACTTACAATTTTCTGGTAGTTAATTAGAGATAAGAGTCTCATGGACTTTCCTGCAAGGGCTGGCTTCGTACCATGATACTCAGATCTCAGCTTCCTAAGTAGGCGTGAGCCACCAGCACTGGGAAGGAGACACATTTTAATCTTGTATTTGAAGCCAGAGCTATTTAGCCAGAATCAGAGCCCATTTTACTGAAGAATCTCAACCCTAGCTAAAAATTAGGAGTTTTGAAAATTACCTCTGCCTAGGCTACCCCTAAAGAGATTTTGTGAGTTTTTTGTGTTACTGGACTTTGAACTCAAAGTCTTGTCAAGTGCCCTGTCACTTAAGCTATGCCTCGGCCTTTTTAAATTTTAGGATTTTTTTTCCCAAGTCACACATTTGCCTGGGGGCCAGGCCTTGGATTGAGATTCTCTGATTTACACCTCTCAAGAAGCTGGGATTATAGTATGTAATACCACACCTGCCTCGATTGTTGAGATGGGATCTTAACATTTCAGCTGGGCCGGCCTTGAAATATTATCCTCTACGTCTGCCTCTAAAGTACCTTGAATTATAGGTATAAGCCACTGTGTCTAGAGTACACTGTACTAACTCTTGAATGGTTACTCCTTTGAAGTTTTTTTAAAATAAATTTCTTATGGATGGAATTTCACACCAAATTGGCAAATATAATAACTGTAATTATGATCATAATGACACCAATATCTCTTGATAGCTATTTAGGATTCTCCATTTACAAAAGGCATTCATATGCATTGTCTTTTGCTTAATGCATATACCAACTCTGTGAGGTAATGATCATTAACTCTGCTTTATACATTCCCAGCCATGGCACAGGGCAATTCATGAATTTGCCTAACAGATGACACTGTTAGATAAAAGCAGAACATCAGTCTTCTCATTTCAATTTGGAAATGTGAAATTCCCTACTCTCACAGCAAAGACAGGCCTGCCACTTCACAGATGTCAGAAGTAAGCACAGACACACAAAGGGTACATAACTTCCCAAACTTACCCCTTCATTTCCAGGCCATCAGCCCTAGCCCTGGCCTTCTTTTATCTAGGGAAAAATGGCTCTGTGGGATCCTTATTTCTGGTACTGATAGTCTGGCCAACTATCAAGGTCATGGTTCAGTTTTTCTTCTATCAAATTTAGCTTTTCCTTTGTAGTGCCACAAATAACATCAACATAAACATAAAGAAACTAATAAAATAATTCACTGGCAATGCTGCCATCACAAAGAGTTATCTATTTTCATTTTTTATATTCCCCTTCTCCTAGGCTTGGCCATATGCATAGATCATTTTTACATACTTATGATCATAGAATAGACATGATTTTTGTATTTTGCTTGTGTCACTTAGCATTATATCATAATCACTTGCTATATTGCTACAGTGTCTTCATAATTATCATTTTAATGGGCACATAATATTCCATTGAGTGGATTCACTGTCATTTACATAAGTATTTCTAATTCTTCACTATTATAGATAATGCTGCAATAAACATTCTTACACACAGAGAGCGTTTTTCTTCAATTGAATGGTTTCCAGAAGTGTCTCTCAAGTTAAATACATCTCTTCTCACTCAGTTCTCTAATCACCCAACCATTGATTCAGTCTCTTAACAGTATCAACAGTATCAAGGCACCTGAGCACATGCGTAGAAGAATAAAACACAGTCCTGGGCTCAGCCTAGCATTGTGACAAGTGCCACAGCAAATGATTTTATTATCCACAGTGTTAGCAGTGTCCAGTGGGGGAGCTGACAAATCCTGTCTCTTTCTGCTAGCGTGGTTTTTCATTGTTCTCTTCTAAGGACTTTGTCTTCTACCTGCTAGCTCCAGCTAATCTCATTTGCCATCTGCTTTCTCCCTTGGCTTCCTCTCAGTCTCCCAGTTTCCTTCCCTGCTCCTAAGTTTGCTTTCTTCTGTAACTCCAGTGTCTCTGATCGCCATCTCTACCTAAGAAGCCTTAAAGGTTACAAGGCGTGACCCGCAGACCATAGTAGGCCTGAAGTTCCATTGCATGGTCCAAGTGTTATTAAATGCCTGGATTCGAATGTCTGTGTATTGAGCCCCACTTTTTGCTTCCACACACCTCTCACTGCTACCCTGTTCAACTAGGTCAGCTCTATCCAGGTGATTTCCTGGCCTATCTGAACTGAAACTCAAATTAAGGTCTCTTCCAATGAACCTGTACTTGCCTTATCTTTCTTCACATTCCTGGCCTTTCTGATTGGAATTTCATTTCTTCTATGTATGCATGCTGCTTATTTTGAGTATGTACATTTGCCTCATGCACTTATTCAGTTAGTGATTGGTCAGAGGAGGGAACCTTGTTGTATTGTATCAGATGCCCTACTGGGTGCTAGATACACAGAAATATGTCCACAGATATGTGGTCCTCTCCCTAGTGGAACTCATCACTTAGTCTATAGGTGTAGTGAGTGCTTTCAAGGAAGAATTGAACAGAAAGATCCAATTGGTTGAAACATTTTACTTAGGGTCCTGCATAGAAAAATCCTTATTTGGTATTCTTTGATGATGGTGATGTCTTTGCCACAGCAAAAGAAATTTTTATTTGAGAGCCATTTTACTTCACCATCCAATGCCTCACTCTTGTTGAGCTTTATAAGACCAAAATTCATGATAGTTATGAGCCAAATTGGCCATCTGGAAGAAACAGAATGATTATTCTAAGATTTCTCATCTGCCCCTAATCTAAACAAGCATTTCTTCAATTCACTCATTCCCAAGCTTTTGTATAGAACATGTCAGTCAGTTTTCTATTACTGTGACAAGAAACCTAAGATAGGGCTGAGATTGTGGCTGAAATCATAGCACACTTGCCTAGCAAGTACAAAAACCTGAGTTCAAACTCTAGTACTGCCATAAATAAATAGGGAAACAGCTTATTTGTGCATATAGTTTGGAAGTCTCATAGGTTTCAGTTCATGGCCGCCTGGCTCTGTTGTTCTGGGCCTGTGGTAACAGAGGTGGAAGAGGCCTGTTCACCTCAGGAAGCATAGAGAGTAATAGGAAGAGACTAGAGTCTCAATAACGACTTTAAGGCAGATCTGAATGATCTAACATCCTTTCACTAGGCTCCACCTCTTAAAGGTTCTACCACCTTACAGACTGGGGGCTAAGCCTTCAACAGGAGAGTCTTTGGGGATAGTCAAGATTCAAAGTCCAGTAGTAGAGGATGTCAGGCCTGAGTGTGAGAGGTTCCACACTCTTTCCTTCCAAGAAGATCACAGCTAAGGTATCTTTATATGGACAGGAAGAAAAAGAGAAGTAAGTAGACAGGAATTCTAGACTTTGCATGACTTGTCCTTTGTTCCCTGATCCCTGTCCTGGAACCCTCTCTTGATTTGCTTCTACTTCTTTGCATCTGACCCAGTTACTTACTCTTGGTTATCCTAGTTTTAAGACTTATTTCTTCCAATTTCTTCTGAGGGCCTTTCTTTTTATCTATCCATCTTTTCCCTTAAATTTTAGTAGCATCTTTATAGAGATATAATTTGCATACCAAACAAGTCACCTACCTAAAGGGTACACTTCAGTGGGATTTTCGTGTATGTATAAAATTGTGGAAACTTCATCACTAATTCGAGAGCATTTGATTATCATAAAAAAAAAAAACCTATGTCCCTTAGTGATCCTTCCCCAGTTCCTCATTCCTTACCTTCCCTAAGCAGTCACAATTCGAGTTTATATCTCTCAAGATTGGTCTATTCTACAAATTTCACACAAACAGCATTATAGAATATGTGACTTTTGCAACTGATATATTTCACTTAACACATTTTCTCAAAGTTCACCCATATTTGAGTACATATAATACGTTATTCCTTTTTATGGCTGAATAATATTCCATGATATGGACATATCAGTTTGCCCATTTATTCATTGACAGACATATGGGTTATTATGAAGAGTGCTGCTATGAGCACTTGCATATGAGTTTTTGTGTGAACATGTGTTTTTACTTCTCTTGAGTATATATACTCAGAACTATTGGGTCAAATGGTAACACTATGTTTAGCCTTTTGAAAAAAAATAGCTGTGCTGTTTTCCAAAATGCCTCTATCCACATTTTCAATACTGTCATTCTTCTTTCCCTCTTAACTACCACTGCTATTTTCTAAATTCCTATTTCATGTTCAGATTCCCTTCTTAGTTGCCTATGAACATCTCCACATGAATACCCCACAAACACTTCAATCTAACATTTCAAAGTACAACTCCCTATCTTCTCCCTGCCCCACACTGTTCCCTCCCTTTCCCACATTTCCTATCCTCCAGAGCAATACTAGCCTCTTCCCTCTTACTTGCCTTCCACATCCAATTCGATTCTCAGGTTCTGTCTTCGCTATAACTGTCTAATCTGTCTCCTCTTTAGCTCCATTTCCAATTAAGATTGTTAGACTTTCATCTAACCTCTCATCTTCAGGACCCTTCATATCAGCTTAAATATGTCTGCTATCACAAATAAATTACTTTCTTCATCAAAATCCTTCCAAAGCTGTGTACTGGTACCTCACGCCTGCAATACTAGCTACTCTTGAGGTTGAAATCTGAGGACCATGATTCAAAGCCATCTCAAGCAGAAAAGCCCATGAGACTTATCTCTAATTAACTAGCAAAAAACGGAATTAGAGATGTGACTCAAATGGTAGAGCTCCAGCCTTGAGTGAATAAAAGCCAAGGAAGAGCACAAGGCCCTGAGTTCAAGTTCTAGTACTGGCATATACACACACAAAAAAATCCTTCCACAATATGATCCAGAAGAAATATGTCTTCTTTGATTAAAAGAATACACATAATGTTATGGCAGTATTGAAGTAGATAGGCCTCTCATCCCTGTAGGGCTTGTACATGCTATTTCCTCAGCCCTAAATCCTTCCCAGAACTTTTCCACTGAGTAAACAAACCCTTTCTCCTCCTTCAGAGCCCAGATCAAAGCTACTTCCTCACTGAAGCCTTCCCAGACTTAGACTTGGTCACTCTTCTCCCATATGCTCATTGAGTCTACACACACACACCCTTACTACAGGCTTTCCTGTAAATGATGCTCCCGAACGTAGCTTCTTTTCTAGACTATAAGATTCTTGAAGGCAGCTCTGAATATATTATACAAAGGTGTGTATAGAGGATACTCAAGGACAACCTTTATGGCGTTTTTGACTTTGACCACCTACTCTGGACCAAAGATGTTAAATACTTTGCTTATTATCTCTAACCCTCTTAATCTTCTACTTGACATCATATTGAAATTAGGATGATAGGGTTTATGAACTTTAGGGAATTTTCACAATACCAGCCCCTCTGGAGTCAGTGTTTTCTTAGAGGTGAACCCCAACCTAAATCTTCACCAGTTCCACCTTGCATCCAGGCTAAAGCCCTGGAACAGAGACCACAGCGATCTCCATTCCCTGTCTAAGAAGCAAAAATCCGGGAAGAAACTTTGTTATCTGATAGAAATGTCACCACATATATTATTGGTACTGGGGCTTGAAATCAAGGCCTCACACTCAAGCTCAGTGTTTTGGTTCAAGGCTCACACTCTACAACTTGAGCCATAGCTCCCCTTCTGGCTTTTTGGTAGTTAGAGATAAACAACTCCCAGATTTTCCTGCCTGAGTTGTCTTTGAACCATTGTCCTCCAATCTCAGCCTCCTGAGTAGCTAGGATTAAAGGTGTGAGTCACTGGTTCCCAGCTATCATCTATGGATCTGACATGGCTCCATCCGTTTAATCTGAACTTTCATCTGAGCTCATCCTATCCTTTTTCATTCCTCCTCTCTGGGTGTTTGATAATCTTAGTTATCTTGATTCTCCTAGGGATGAATGCTTTGCACTGGAATTGATCTAAAATGAGACGACAATTTAAAAAAAAAAAAAAGAACTTTTCTCCAAAGCTGAGGGGAATACCACAACTTAAAAAAAATTAAACGCTAGAAGTAAATGCATTTACAAAGCACTGACTCTTTTTGCCTAATGGATCTCAGATCTTTCCACTGATGGCCTTGGTTGGCACAGACGATAGGGCACTCAATCCCTGTTCCTGTTCTTGGCCTCAGTCCTGTCTTAGTTGGATGATCTACCACGTTACTCAGACTCTGCCTGGAATGTTTGGGTTGGTGCCACATTAGAGCTGGTGGGATTCTTTGTTCTTTTCAGACTGTGCTTTATTTATCTTTGCAAGGGGAGATGGGAGCACTGAGCCTGGGAAACTGCACTTTTTCTGAGAAGCTTTACTGGACCCTGAGGGAAATTACCCTGGATCCTAGTCCCATGAGTATGGAAGGCACTACTTTATGAAGCCTTTCTTGCACTTCAGGTTGCCTAGCAGGTGTTTCTGCCACTCCTCAATGGTCTTAGTGGCTATCTTCCTCCAATCTATTTCTCTTGTCCCACTTGGGGTTGCCACATGTCTCTTTCAGTAGTGGCCTACAACAACACCCCAGGGGGCTGCCCCTGTTGATTATATTTTCAACAGCCATTGCCCATTGGACAAGTAAAACTAGTGGAAATACGTTAAGGCCTTGATGATTTTCCCAATCCCATGTCTCCCTAACCCCAGGGTGTGTTATTGATGAGACCAATGGATTTTCCTTGTAGTGTGCATTGCGTCATGGTATATGTTCAAATGCTCTTGGCTGAAAGCATCTTGATTTCTACTCAATGGAAATATCCCCATTCATAGACCCAGCCTGCAGTGACCTGTTATGTGATCTTGTCTTGTCTCCATAATTTATTCTTCTAGTATTTTAAAGTCCATTCCAGGTTAGCTCAATAGACTTTCCAGGTAACTTGAAACTGGTACTAGGAGATAAAGTGAGGCAACCAGGCACTGCAGCTGACTCTCATGAGAAGGAAGGACACTAATTTGTGTCATGTCTACAGATCAATTCTGGTTCTTACTCTTCCTGAAAGCAAGTCTTCTTTCTGTTGTTTGTACCCAAATGAACTTAAAGCCAATTAGATGTGAGAACTATAAATGGTCCTTGACTTGGGATGATTCAGCTTCCCATGGTTCAGTTTTCCATGACTTCTCAGCTTCGCAATGGGGCAGAAGTAATATGCATCCAGTGGAAACTGGATTTTGAATTTTGACCCTCTCTGGAGCTGATGACACGTAGTATGTTACTCTCTAGTGGTGCTGGGCAATGCTATAGTTTTCAGTCGCCAGGCTATTACAAAGGGAAGACAACCCATAATATTCCAAAGTGTACTGTGGCATACATGGCTGGCTATCTTTTCGTTGGTTAGATATATTAAATATATTTTCAACTGGCACTATTTTTAAATTAAGATGGGTTCAATCAAGATGGAATCCCATCATAATTTGTGCAATCCCCACTTAAGTCTACCTTCCTGTGACATGATATCTTAGGCTTGAAAATACAGATAATTTCCATTTTCCAGGGCAGGGCTGGCCCACTGAGAGTGGTTGCCTGTGTAATCTGTTAAGAAGGACTTTGAAGTAGACTTAGCTCAGAAATTAGCGTGCAATGTCCCCTCTGTTTGCCAAGAATTTCCAGACCCTATATAAGCTCTTACCTGAGCCTTATTGTCTCTAGTAGCCTGAATGGCCTCTTTCTGAAGCCTGTTTATCTGCTTCATTCATTAACTCTGTGACCTTGGAAAAATGACTTCCCTCCTCTGCAGTACAGTTCTTTGAGTGTAAAACAGAAGTTGGATCAGATGATCACAAGATCCTTTCTAGTTTTGAGACTCAGTTTAGCCCCCTTCAAAGTGCAGACTTCCTGCCTCTTACTATTTCAAAACTCCCTCCCCCTATGGCAGCACTCACTGAGTCCCAGTGTCTCAGGGATATGTTCAGTTCTAAGTCCATTGGCAGAGTGGAGAAGATAGACAGATCTTTTTATTTTATTTATTTATTTATTTATTTTTTTGGGTCCGGTGTTGGCGCCTGAACTCTGGGCCTGGGCGCTGTCCCTCAGCTCTTCAGCTCAAGGCTAGCGCTCTACCACTTGAGCCACAGTGCCACTTCCGGCTTTTTTCTTTTTGCTTATGTGGTGCTAAGGAATTGAACCCAGGGCCTCATGCATGCAAGGCAAGCACTCTACCACTGAGCCACCTTCCCAGCCCAAGATAGACAGATCTTGAGCCCAATGAATTTCTAGACCCTTCCCAGTTCAGATTATAAACTCCACCTGCTTCTGCAGGATTTTTCTGATGATTCATTCAGGTGCACCTCTCTTATCCTTGAGAATGACCTTCCAGAAGTTTCTCCCCAGTTTTGCAATTCAAAAACATATGTCACTTGCTGAGTTGTTATAACAGACACAATATCCATCAACAAAAAAAGCTTTGTTCTCTTCTACCTTCTCCCCTCTGCCCTACACAATGTGTGATTCCAACTAGGCCTCTCTCCCCACCCCTCAGCTGTCCCTATCCTTCCCCATAATTTTACTCTAGGAGGCCCTAACTGCCTACATCTCATACCCTGTCCTCACTAGGCTCTGGTCTTCCATCCTCTGTAGAAACCCAGCCATTATCATCTCCCCACCCTGCCACCCAGCTCCCTACTCATCATCCCCTCTTGTGGGCCTCTCCCTCTGCAGCTGCTGCAGTCTAATAAGCACCAAAAAAATTACCACATGTATTAAAGTGAAGCGCTTGTTGGACAACTGTGGATTTCCCTGGGCAGGATTTCAGTTTGATTTCCTCAGGGTTCCTACAGAGCCTGAGTTCTTGCCCAGACCAACCCTGCCCCCACCCCAGATGTCCAGGCCTGCAAGGAACCAGAGCGTCTTGCTTCCCTGGCTAGTTCTTCAGGACCAGACTCCCCCCCGCCTTCTAAGCCCCTTCCTTGTCTTTCTGTCAGGGGCCTAAGGAACAGAGGGCAGAGGAAAGTCAGCCAAATGGGGCAGTGTATCTCTCATGTGGGGTGTTGAACTCAGACCTGGGGCCTCAAGGGCAAGGAGCCAAGCTCCCCCTCATTGAAGCAGAAACCAGTCTTACAAATAAACACATAAACTGATTACCAGTGAGTCAAGAAAGGCTGCTATGGAGCTGGAGAACTGAACTGTACCTGGCCCCACCCCTGGCATTTTCCTCAAAGCTCAGGCTCCAGAGTTGCCCAGGAGGGCCTGAAAGAGGGACTGGATCTCCACAGACTAGGCCCCACCCCAGCATCTCTGCTGAGCTGAGCAGAGTTGGGACTTCTCCTTTTGCCTTTCCCCTTTCTCCCTGGCCTCTCCACGCAAAACACACTCTAGCTCTTTCTGCTTTACAGACCTGGGCTCTTACTCCTGTTGAATACCTCTCTCATTCTTGCCAAGCACATTCGTTACCATAAGCCTCCCCTGTCTTGGCTTCCTTTTCAAATGCCCACTTCAAAACTTGAAAATAGCTCCAAGTGATACTGACTTCAATCCTACCCAACCCTTGGCCCTCAACTCCCTCTTCTACTCCTCTTTCAGAAGCCCAAGCAGATCTTTCGATTTAAGTTGTTCGTACTTCAGCCTGTCCCAAGATGTTGAAAACACTGCTCAATCCCCACCACAATGCTTCTGGGGAATATCTACAACATGTAGACTTTTGGCTTTCTTCTCTCTCTCTCTCCCCCCCCCTCTCTCTCTGCCTCTCTCTCTCTTTCTCTCTCTCTCTCCCCCCTTCCTCCTCTCTCTTTTGTCAGCCATGGGGCTTGAACTCTGGGCCTGGGCGCTGTCCCTGAGCTCTTCAGCTCAAAGCTAGTGCTCTACCTCTTTGAGCTACAATGCCACTTCCAGTTTTCTGGTGGTTAATTTGAGATAAGAGTCTCATAGGCTTTGCTGTCTGGTCTGGCTTTGAACTGCAATCCTCAGATCTCAGCCTCCTGAGTAGCTAGGATTACAGGTGTGATCCACCAGTGCCCTGTGCCTTCTTGTCTTTATCTTCCTGCCACTCCTAGTATAGACATTAGAGGGTAGAATCAAGCATTTGGAGACTTAGAGAGACCAAAGGGGTCCTTAGAACAGGTCAGAGCACTCTACTGGAAATCAGGCTGCCCTTGGGTAAACAGAGAAAACACTGGCCCAGTCCTCGGGCTAGGCTGGATATTTCATAGATCCACCTATAACATAGGAGCCCTCAACAAATACGCTGAATTTGTTGGTACAGAAATAAATCTCATGGGAACATATTTTTAGGAATCTGCCATGGTTCTAAAATCCTAAATCTATGTGTTTGTTTTGTAGGCCTGCTGTAATACATTATCATAACGTTCAAAACTTAAAACACTTACTGATTGAAGTTCTATAGAGCAGGGGTCTGGGTGAGCTTAGCTGGTTTCTCTGCTCAGACTTGTTAATACTAAGGTTTCAGCTGGAAGCTGAATGAGAATCGTCTTGCAAGTTTATTTAAGTGGTTAGCAGAATCCTCTTCCCTCTTCCCTTTGGCTAAGGCTCCATTTCCTTGTGGGCTGGCGGGGCGGGGGGGGGGGGGGGCACTGACTGCTTTGACAGAGGTCACCTGCATTTCTTCTCAGACGTCCTTCTTTATCTTCAGAGCAACAACCATGCCTCGGGCAGTTGATGTCTCTCTGGCTTTCCCTTCTGCCCTTCTCTTCTGCTACCAGCTAGAGGAAAGTTTACTGCTTTTAAGGGATCCTCTGATTACATTAGATCCACCCAGATAATCTCCTATTTTTTGTGACAAAATACTGAAACTATATCATTAAATACCTATGTGTGTATGTGTATGGGTGTACATGCACGTGTATACATGTGTGTTGGTACTAGATCTTGAACTCAAGACAACATGCTCTCACTTAGCTTTTTTGCTCAAAACTGATGCTTTACTACTTGAGCCACACATCTACTTCTAGCTTTTTGGTGGTTTATTGAAGATAAGTGTCCCACTGCCCAGGCTGGCTTTGAACCATGATCTTCAAGCCTCAGCCTTCTGAGTAGCTAGGATTACAGGCTTGAGTCACTAGCACCATTAAAACATTTTGAAGTGTATAGTTCAATGGTATAGGCTTTTTCTATATTGTTAGGTAACCATCATCACCATTTGTTTCCAGAACTTTCTCATCTTCCTTCCCCCAATGTGAAACTCAGTAGTCTTTAAACAAGAATTCCTATTCCCCATTCCCTAGTGTGCCTGGCAACTACTGTTCTACTTTTAAGCCTTGTCAATTACACTATTCTATATAGCTCATATAAGTGGAATCAAATCATAACTATTGGTTTTATGACTGGCTTCTTTTACCTAGTATAATATTTTAAAGGCTTATTCATGTTGTAGCATGTGTCAGAATTTCCTTCTGTTTAAGGTTGAATGGTATTCCACTGTATCTCCTTTTTATAAGGTCAGCTGGACTATAAAACATAACAGCTGTGAGAGAGATAGCTTATTACATTTACAGGTTCCAGAAATTAGGACATGGAATCCTGGGGTGATTCTTGGAAATTCTCTGCCTACAGTAGCCTCCAATATAAGGATTCTGGTCTGGGCTGAGCAAAGAAGTTCAGAGTGGGTCATAGTCAGAGGATGCATTGGACAGGTGTGGGGAATGGGTATGGGAAATAGCCTGAGTGGTCCAAGAGGGAAAGGCTACTAAACTGTACCATGTATTTACCCTGACCCAGATGCTGACAGTGACTTTCCAATGCACTATTTTATATTCTGAAACATATGCATCTGACAGATGATCAAACCAAGGTGTGGAAACTTAGCCAAGATCTCACAATCAGTAAGAGTAAACATTTATTTGACACCAAAGTCTGTGCTATAGATGGAATCATTACAAATGAGATTGCTCTTGAGATGGCTCCTGCTCATGCCTCTCACTAACCTCACCCACCTGTACTAGAACAGAATTTGCAACTGCTTGTAGCACAGTTGATGGTGAATAGGATGATTGAAATATTGTGTCCCACCCAAATTCATATGTTAAAGCTCTAACCCTAACGTGACTCTATTCAAAGACAGAGATTGTGAGGAGGTGATGATAAAAGTTAAGTGTTTTTGTAGAGGTGGGGCCCTGATTGGATAGGATTGTTGCCTACCAGAGCAACCTTTCTTACTACCATGTCAGGATGTATTGAGAGGACAGCCTGAAAGCCAGGAACAGAATCAGCCAACACATACATCACGGACTTTCACATTCCCCCAGAAGTGTGAGAAAAGAAATCACTCTTGTTTAAAGCTATGCAATCTGTGGTATTTTGTTGTGGCAGTCCTAGCTGACTATTACAGCCACCATGACACACAGCAGCCAAAGCTGAGATGGAAAGAAAGCTTCCAGCCTATTTATGCAATTCTACTCTGTCTTTTCCCTTTCTGGCATTCACTAAGAGCCAGGCTGGGTGTCCTGCTGGCCCAGATCATGGTGCCTACAAGAAAAGGAGAAAGTGCCAGGGTCTGAGGCTCAGGCTGGCTCAATACAACTGCCTGTGAACTGGGTAGAGCTGCTAAAGCAGCTGGGACTCTGGATGCAAGGCCACCTCCCCAACTGAGGCCAAGAAAGTTGCAAAAGGAATTAGATCCAGCTGAAACTCTGCAGCAAGAAGCAGGGCAAGTGCATAGTGCCATCAATGTGCAATTCATTTGAGATTGTGAACAGCATATTTGGGATGTGACAGCAGACTGCAGGGTCAAGCAGCCAATAGAGCTGGGTTAGTTTGGAGGCAGTTCAAAACTCTGAAACTGAAAAGTCAGTTTTTTGGTGTGGAGGGAAACCATGAGCATCTGTTTCAACTCTGAGACTGGCTCCTCTCTCCTAATGTGGCTGCTTTCTTTTGTCCCAAATATGGCCCCCAGAAGCAAAGTTCTCAGTTGCTAAATGAGTTGCACAGCCTTTAGGGTTATGCATTAGTTGTCTATTGCTAAGGTAGTAAATTGCCATAAATGTAATGGCTCAAAACAATGCAAATTTATTAGCTCATGGTTTTCATACATCAGGAGTCACAGCACAGTTTAGCTGAGTCCTCTGCTCAGAGTCATTTCCCTGGGCTTCAAGTCATCTGGCTTGAGATTTTCCCCCCAAGCTCATTGGTTGTTGGCAGAATTCATTTGCTTGTGGTTTTAGAATCTAAGCCCCCATATTTTTCCTGGGTATTGGCCAAGGATTACTCTCTACTGTTCAAGGCCAACCTGAGATCATTACCACACTATCCCATCCTTAAACAGTTACAGAATGATTGTTTCTGCAAAGTCAAAAGGAGAGCATCAGTTGGATGCAGTGTTGCATACCTGTAATCCTAGCTATTCTCGAAGTGGAGGCAAGAAGGATTGGAATTTGAAGCCAGTCAAGGCAAAAGTAATGTAGATCTTCTTTTAAAAAGACAAAATACAAAACAAAAGGGCTGGGGTTGTCATCTTCCAGTGGTTGTCTAGCGTATTCTAGACCCTGGGTTCCATTTCCAATATTGAAGAGAGAAGGAAGAAAGGAAGGAAGGAAGGAAGGAAGGAAGGAAGGAAGGAAGGAAGGAAGGAAGGAAGGAAGGAAGGAAGGAATTTTAAAATAATTAGAATCACAGGTAATTGTAAAAGTAGTACCAAGAACCTATGAATTCTTCATTTCAGGTTCCCCAGTAGCTGCGCCTTGTATATCTATAACATTTTTTTGTCAGTTGCGGGCCTGGGCACTGACCTTCAGCTCTTTTGCTCAAGGCTAACACTTTGAGTCACAGTTCCACTTCCAGTTTTCTGGTACTTAATTGGAGATAAGAATCTCACAGACTTTTCTGCCAGGGCTGGCTTTCAACTGTGATCCACAGATCTCAGTGCCCTGAGTAGCTAGGTTTACAGGTGTGAGTCACCAGCACCTGACTCCTATATCAAATTTTGAAGATGGTGCTATTTCCTGGCTTTGGAAATTTCCCTGGTACCATTTTGTTGTGCTCACAACTACCTCTGCCACCCTACCTTCCCTAACTCCTGCCCACTACTCACCTACTTCATCATTGCGTCATTTTGAGAATGTTCTATAACATGTACTATGAAACCTTTTGAGATTGGCGTTTTCATTTTTTCAAATATTTTTTTTTTTGTGAAAATACCATGCAGAGGGGTTACAATTACATGGGCAAGGTAATGACTACATTTCTTATCAAGCATTGATGCCTCCTCCTTTGTTTCCCCTCCCCATCCCTTCCCATCTCCCACCCTCTCATCCCCTCCTTTCCTTCCCCACTCCCCCCCCCCAAAGTTGTAAAGTTTGTTTTTCGACATAACGACTTGTTTATCTCATTGTTGCAATGCATCCACACTATTCAAACGATTTGTTTTTTCCCTTATGCTCCCGAAATTATACCAACATCAAATACAGTGAAAACATCAAATACAGTGAAAACAGGGGTTATACCGTGGGGGAGGGACATACAAAGCAGCAAAGAAATCATCTTATAAATATTTAGAAACAATCACAAGAAAGAAAAAACATTTTAATACTTATCTTGGGGTTCATTTCACCTAACATCAACTTATCTGACCTTTTCTGCTTGTCTCAGACATATACTAGTTACTGCAAATAAGGGAAACCATGAGGCCTATGTTTCTTTGGGCCTGGCTTACTTCACTTAATATAATTTTTTCCAAGTCTTTCCATTTCCTAACAAATGGGGCAATGTCATTCTTTCTGATGGAGGCATAGAATTCCATTGTGTATGTATACCACATTTTCTTGATCCATTCATCTACTGAGGGGCATCTGGGTTGGTTCCATATCTTAGCTATGGTAAATAATGCTGCAATAAACATAGTCATGCTGGTAGCCTTAGTGTGGCCTGTTTGTGAACATTTGGGTAAATGTCCAAAAGTGGGATTGCTGGGTCATAGGGGAGCTCTATGTGGAGTCTTTTGAGAAACCTCCATATTGCTTTCCAAAGTGGTTGAATAAGTTTACACTCCCACCAACAATGCAGTAAGGTTCCCTTTTGTCCACATCCCCTCCAGCATCTGTTGTTATTAGATTTCTTGATTATAGCCATTCTAACAGGGGTGAGGCGGTATCTCAATGTTGTTTTGATTTGCATTTCTTTTATTGCTAGGGAGGTTGAGCATTTCTTCAGGTGTCTATTGGCCATCCTTCTTTCTTCTTCAGAGAAGTTTCTCTTTAAGTCTTTAGCCCACTTATTTATTGGGCAGTTGTTTCTTTGAGGATTTAAACTCCTCCAAGCTTTTTTGTATATCAATAGTTCATTCCTTTTCTGTGCTATGTCATGTTCCATAGAAGGAATGTGGCAGTTGATTTAACTATTCATCTAGTGAGAGACATTTTGGTTGTTTTTAATTATGGCTATTACAAATGTAATTGCTATGAACAATCATGTGCCGATTTTGATGCCAGCATAGGTTTCCATTTCTGTGACATAAATGTTTAAGAATGTGTTTGCTGGGTGTTAAGGTAATACCTTTGATCGTCTCCAGAGTAGCTGTTCTGTGTCTATTCCCAAGAAGCATGATGTCCATCACATCCTCACCAGCATTTGGTGTTGTAACTATTTTTTCACCTTTTTGGATGGTGTGTGTGTGTGTGTGTGTGTGCGTGCACATGCGTGCGTGTGCACATGCTTATCCTGGGGCTTGAATTCAGGGCCTGGGCACTATTGCTGGATATGTCTTGCTCAATGTTAGCGGTCTACCAGGAGCCACAGTTCCACTTATGGCTTTTTTGGTAGTTAATTTGAAAAGGGTCCCAGAGACTTTCTTGCCTAGGCTGGCTTTGAACCATGAACCTCAGATCTCAGCCTCTTTAGTAGCTAGGAATACTGGCATGAGCCACTGGCACCTAGTTCATCTCTATTTTTATTGGTTATTTATAGGATAAGGCTCATTTCCTGTCATGGTGAGAGCCTGAGCCATGTTCCTTATATTTTAGGCTTCTTGTTGTCAGTAGATTCACAACCATGAGCCACTGTAACTATCTGTGGAGGTGAAGCCTTGAAGACTTTCCTGCTAGATGTGGCCTTGAACCATAATCCTCCTGTTTTCAGCTAGAATTATAGGCATGAGCCATCAGTGCATCTGCCTTGCAAATCTATTCTCTATACTTTATCAAACTCAGTGTTCTGTCAGCTAGTAAAGATGAGATGTCTCTTAGTTGTGATTTCTTTGAGCCCTGACATTCCTCCTGTCCTGAATGCCTCTCTGAGATTCTAAAACATCTTTTCTGCCTGAAAGGATCCTTCTTGTGGAAGAGAATGCCCAAGCACAGCATTGTAGCCAGTGGCTCTAACAGCTTCTCAGAATCTGCTAAAATCAGGCTCTTCTTGGACACAGACTTTCTGTATAACCTAGTCCCTCCCCTACCTCTGGCAGTACATTACTTGGAAATGTTGGCTGTACCCCTAGCACCATTGTGACTGTTTCCATACAAATTCTATCTGGGACTGTGTATAATCTCTTCTTCCAGCTGAGATGAGCATTGTTTATCCTCCTCTGTCCATCACTGTTCTCCACTTTGTCTTCATGTTCACGAGATTTCTCCATTCCAATTCCTATAGCCACAGTAAATGATTACTTTCTTTCATTGTTTTTGTTTATTTTTTGTTTGTTTTTATTTTGTGTTGGCACTGGGACTTCCAAGCTGGGTTTTCTACCACTTGAGCCACACCTCCACTTCCAGCTTTTTGTTGACTAAATGGACATGTGTCTCACAGACTTTTCTGACTGATCTGGGTTTGAATCATGATCCTCAGATCACAGCCTCCTAAGTAACTAGGATTACATGCATGAGCCAACAGCACATGGCATAGTGTAATTTCTATACGTAAGTGGATGATTCTACCCAGATTTTTTTTTCATTGTTTTTCCATCTCCAATCACTCAGAAAAGTTTTTTTAAATTACCAATGCTTAGGACCAGCTCAAACAGACTGAATCCTGTTCTCTGGGGTAATGATCTGATTGCAGGTTTTTAAAACCCCACATAATTCTTATGTGCCAAGAGTATCATAAAGAATTATAAGATTTTCACTGCTACGTCATCAAAAGCTAAGGTTGGGGTCTACTGTTCTGGTTTCACAGATTCATAGATCCTGGATACTAGCAACTCTAAAAAGCATTTGTGGACCTCTTTCACACTATATAAAACTGGTTTAAACCAAATTGTCAACTTTGAATCCATAAGGAAACTTACCTTCCCCACTCTTCTGCCAGGACTTTCTAGAGAAAAATTGAATGCCATTCAGATGAGTGCTGCTACAAATCTGTTGTTTCTAATTTTAGTTATTTTCTAAATACTGGTGACCCTTTGACTTCTATTTAACTCTCTCCCAGGTCCCTTAGCAGTTAGACTAAACCTTTGTCTCTTCTTAAAAAATAGAGGCCATAGGATATGAACTCCCTTCTCACAATGACAGGCTTGTTTGCATCTCCTATTGTCCTTTTGCTCTTCTCCTGAACAAGAGTAATTATTCTTTCTATGGTCTGAGTCCTACCAACTTCTCTTTCTTTATTAAATCTTCAACTTCTGCCAGCTTCTTTCCCCTGAAAATACACACACACACACACACACACACACACACTTGCACACAGAGACACACATGCACAAGTCTCCCATCTAAAGTTTCTCCATTGAGCTTGCATTTCCCTTCAGCTATGCAAGCAACTTTCTCTATCTCCTCACCTTCTCATTACCAATCAACCAATCAACAGTTCCCAGGATATTCCATTATTTCTCTAACCATAGCAACACTGTTCAGGGCAGTCTGTATGGATATTTCCATGTCTTTCTTTGATAGAATGCTACACTTCCTTTGCAAGCCATCACTGCCCTTTCAAAACCAGCCCTAGTTTCCATGATTTTCCTCTATCATACCTCACTTTCTACCTCCCTGACTGGTTGCTTCAAAGACTTCATTGTTGAAAAGAGGCTGGCAAATATGACAGTCCTCTCCTTTCGTCTCTGCCTTCCCCCTAGATGGCCTCAAAAGTAAGAATTCCTCAAACTCTAAGTCCAGCTACATGTTTCAAACCAATGTCCTTTTCTTTCAGAATCTTCTGTGTTTGTTGTCTTTATTAGTAGCATTTTCTACTCTGTCTCTCACAATAGAAACTAATACTGAGTTATCCTAGCCTGGCCTCCTTCCCTGAACCTTCACATCCAATTAGTCAAGTCCAATCAGTTATTTTCCTACTCTTAATGTGTCTCCTTCTCTCCATTGTTCCTGCTTTCTTCTCTCACACCTTGTCTTCAGTTCTCTTTCTTCATGATTCCTCACAGCCAGTGTCCAGAGTGTATATAGTAGATATTCTGTGAAGTTTTGTTGAAAGAATAGATGTTCAAATGCTCTCAAGAGTGACATACAAAGCCTGTTCCTGTTTCTGATCTCATTTCTCCCCTCTCTTGCAATTTAGATCCTACCCCCTGAGTACAAGAGAAGATCTTGAAGGAGGTCTTCTGCTTCCAGGTTCTGTGTTTCTTTACAGACCACATGGTTCCCTTCACCTTCATTTTATGAAAGTCTTAAAAAGAAACTTTGAACTGGGTGTGATAGCTCACATCTGTAATCCTGGCTACTTGGATGGCTGAGAGCTAGAGAATTACAGTTCAAAGTCAGCTGAGGAAAAAAGTTCATGGAGACGCTATCTCAAGAAATAAAAGTCTCGATGCAATGGTGCACGCATACCATCTTAGTGGGAAGTATAAGTAGGAGGATCACAGTGCAGGTCCACCTCAGCTTAAACGCAAGAACATAGTTGAAAAATAATGTAAACAAAATGGGCTAGGGGCATGTCTCAGGTGATAGATACACTTTCTGCCTAGCAAGCACAAAGCCTCGAGTACAAACTCCAGTACAGAGAGGAGGAGTGGAGAGGGGAGAGGAGAGAGGGAGAAAGGAAGGAAGCAGCGAAAGAGGAAGGGGGAGGGATGTTGAGGGCAGGATGATGAAGGAAGAAAGGAAGGAAAGGAGGGGAAGAAGGAAGAAATGGAAGGAAGGAAAAAAAGAGAAAGAGAGAGAAGGAGAACAAATTTCTGCTTTGGAACATTTTCACATAGTCCCAACCAGACTTAGGAGAGATCATATGACCTCCTTTTCTCTTTTCCCATGAGAGAATCCCATGATGTTAGACCCATGACAGATGGAAGGAGCTGGATTCTGTGGAGGCTGACTGTACAGGAAGATTCATACTATAACTACGTTTGCTAATTTATTCATTTACTCAGCAGGCATTTTCTTGGTGTCACACCTTGAGGGTATGATGGTGGCTCCACTCCCTTGCATTGATGGGCAGTGACAGATACTTCTGGCATGTTATGAAGTAGAAGAAGATGGGCCTGTGGAGCAGGACCTGTGTGGAGATGAGCCAGTGGTTTCCATATGCAGTGACAATGGCAAGGAGCTATACCAGGACATGTGTTGGACCACTGAAGTCAAGGTGATGGTGAACAGAGAGGGAATTCTGAGCCTGCCAAAGCATTACTCCCACAGTCCCTTGCTCCTTGCTCTAGCTCTGCCTTTGGGAACTAATTAACCTACCTCTCTGGAGGTCTAGGAGGTAGCCAATCCCACTTTTCTGGCTCTTCCAAGATGGCTGACAGCATAAATTTCTTTGGGAAAAAGATTTTATGTGGAAATTGTCCAGGATGCCCTTCATTCTGATTCCCCTTAACACACACACACACACACACACACACACACACACACACGAATCCCTAGCTCTTTTCGTAACTCACTCCAGTGTTCCCAAGGGAGTCTCTTTTATCCAGAATCCTACAACTTTGACAGTATTTGAAACAAAAAACACTTTACATGCCAGACAATTGCTGCCAACACACACAATTGCTGGAAGAAGGCTGTTCCCTCACACAGCTGCTAGCCTATGAGGGTGAAGCAGGTGGTTGCGACCCTGAATGTCCCATTCCAAGACCCTCTGCCTTCTCTCCGTGGGTCTACTGGGCTGTCCTCTTCTAGACTCTTCCTCACCTACCCCCTTTTGAGGGCAAGGCTGTACCAGACCAAGAAGACACTGCCCCAGGGGCTCATAATCTGAGCGAGACAGTCCAATTATCTACAATTTATGGAGCTCAATTGGAGTGAGTTCAGAAACGAGCAACCTGAACAATTAAGGGACCAGAGGGCTTGGCTTCTGGGGCAAGATAAAAGGCAGGTCTCCAACAGCAGTAGTGGTTTCAGCAGGGAGTGGGGACCAAGGGGGAGAGCCTGTTGAGGAGGATGTCTGCCAGCAAGGGAGTGTCAATGGGGCAAACACCTTCAAGGGAAGGAGTGAGCGAGCAGAAACAAGGCCTGAGATGTATACCCCCAGGAAGTGCTCACAGGAGGCACACAGCCTCTGGGAGTCAAGCCATGTTGAGCAAGTAGGAAATTTCAGTTTTCCTGGCCCAGGCCCTGGCTTGAGGGAGTCCCAGGAAGCCTCAGAGAGAAGATGCCAACCAGGTGGTGCCTCTGATAGAAGAAAGCCTGGATGTGGGGCCTAGTGAAAGTTTAGGTTCCATGACATATTTACGTGCTGATGAAAAATGGTGTCTTCATTGGAACTTCAGAGTACACTGGGACAGTCACTCCAGTTCTGCAAAGACCCTGCTGGGAAGAAGTCCTTCACCCAACTTAGCTCTTCCTTGAAACTTGGTGTTAATACTTGGGGTGTCTACAGGTTGGGAAAAGTCCCTGGTTAAAGGCCAGGCTCTACTTCTGTCAGCTTGAGTGACTTTGAGTAAGACAGTTCTTTTCTGTGGATCTGTTTTCTCATTCATCAAACAAGGGGATGTTGGGTGTTTTGGTGTGTGTGTGTGTGTGTGTGTGTGTGTGTGTGTGTGTGTGTGTGTGTGTGCACATGCAGACACACATGCAATCACACATGTACACATGCATGTGCATGGGTGCACTGGTCCCGGGACTTGAACTCAAGATCTGGGCACTGTCCCTGTGCTTTTTCACTCAGGGCAAGCACTCTACCACTTGAGCAACAACTCCACTTCTGGCTTGTTGATGGTGAATTGGAGAAAGGAGTCTTATAAGAGTCTCATGGACTTTCTTGCTCTGCTAGTCTGGCTCTCTTTGAATCACAATCCTCAGATCTCAGCCTCCTGAGTAGATAGGATTGCAGGTGTGAGACCAGGGAATGTTTTGAACCATTTGAACTCGCCCCTCTTTACATAGGATCTTACTACACAAAACAGAATTTTTAAAACCCATGCTTTATTAATGGAAATATTTGCTGAGTTGCAATTAACACCACTTACCTTATAAGGCAAATCAGCTGGGTGCCAATGGCTCTTGTCTGTAATCCTAGCTACTCAGGAGGCTGAGATCTAAGGATCTCAGTTCAATGCCAACCTGGATAGAAAAATCCAAGAGATTCTTATCTTCAATTAACCACCATAAAGCAGGCAGTAAGTAGAACTGTACCTCAAGTGGTAGAACACACCAACCTTGAGTGAAAAAGCTACTGGATAGTGTCCAAGTCCTTAGTCCAAGCCCCCTGTACTAGCATAATAAGCAAATTGAATCAACAGAATCAAAGGACAATTTTGGCCAAACAGTGGTTGAAAGCTAGAGCTCTAGTTCTTGCTCGGTGAGCTCGGCCAGCATGTGCCACAACTGCTGAGTTCCCAAAGTCTTCCATGAAGTCTGAGGCACCATAGAACTCCGGGCAGAAGCTACTTTGTCTCAATTTCTCCATATTTTCTCCAATTTAGATTTTTTCCAGAATCTAGTATGGGTGTCCCTGAAGGATAGTCACTGTATCATTTTAGCTTGTGTCCACTGTGCCCTGGGGCCTTTTATACCAGTCCTGGGAGTTTTCAGAGTAGGTTTGTCTTCAAGTTTGTTGCATAGAAATGAGCAACTTTGTTCAGGAGAAAGATCTGTGCCTTGGTTAGAAGAGTGCCCTACCCAGGTGCATGACTTCTGCCTGCTTCATATTTCACTCCCCACATTACTGGGAGAAGCAGTTTTAGAGAAAAAGGGCTTAAGATCTGGTGTTTGGGCATTCTGTCTTGCCCAAAGCTCCTTTCCCTTCCTCTGAAGTCTCCAGAAGGGGGACTGGTAGTTACTGTTGCTAGTCAAGTACATGGCCTATGCCAGGAATTTCTGGAGCATGAATGAAAGCAATCTGACCACAGCAGCAGAGGTGGCCTGGACAGGAAGCAGAAAAGCAAACCTGACTGAAGTGCACTTGCATGTGGAAGGCTGACAATTACTATAACCTTACAAATCAAGAGTTTGGGTAGGACACCCAGGTGCTCCTCATGCAGCTCTCCTTGGCTGTCATGTAAGGAATATGAAGTCATATAGTCAAGAAGAAGTATGTGTCCTTCCTTCTCCAGCTGCACAATCATTTCTCCTCATAGTCAGCAAGTTCTACTGCTTTCTTCATATATCTAATCCTGGATATGCTAAACCTGTATAATATTCATAAATCCTTTCAGAAACATTACATATAGATGAGTAAATGTTATCTCTATGTTTATAGTTCTTATCCCCCTTTCCATAGAAATGAAAGTATGTTGTATACACTGCTGTTCACATTCTTTTTAGTACTTGTATAGTATTCCATGAAAATTCATATAAGTTATCTTCACTTGATGATATTTGAGGTCTTCAGAGACTTTCAATTATTAATAATACTGCAATAACTGTTATTGTACATACATGTGGCTATGTATATCTTACTATTGAATCTATAAGTCAGATTATAAACCCCACTATGAGGCTTTAGGAGACAATGCTCTGGAAGGTCTCATTTTGCCTTCCTTTACAAACGTTTTTGTTGGTTTTCTTGACCTTCAAGCCACTACGGCTAAGTGCCATTGTTGAGACAGTAAGAAGGCAAGCAGAAGTTTGTGACTGGCCTGGTGGGGGTCCCCTGAGATGGACCCACTGGCTAACAACTTCTTGGTGACATATCATGCCCCTTGAGACACTCGAGAAGCCAGAGATGACAGACTAGTTTTAGAAGGCCAGCAGGTAATGAAACCTCTGAAGCTAGTTACATGTACAATGATAAATGGCAGTTGACACCTGGCTTCAGTGTCAGGGAGCAAATGGGAATTTAAGGAACAAGGCTGACAAGGAGTCTGCACATCCCATCCAAGAGCATGAGTATACTTCTAGCTGGCCATGATGGCCACTGTTGTCAGATCTTTGTGCAGATTATTTTATGAAGAAATTTGGGCATTATATGAGCTCTTGACTCATATACAACAATAATAACAGTAAATAAACACCCACAAAGCATTCATCACTGTGTGTCAGGCACTGTTTTAAGAACTAAAGATATAACTTAACATTCATGGTAACCCAATGACATAGAAAGTATTTTTTTTCAAGCCTGTATTTTCTTTGTTTTTTCTGTTTGGGTGCTGGGTAACAGACCCAGGATATTGCACTTTCTTTTTTTTTTTTTATTGTAAAGCTACTATACAGAGGGTTACAGTTACATGAGTGAGGTTATGAGTACACTTCCTCTTGAACATTGTTACCCCCTCCATTGTTTTCCCCCTACCATCCCCTCCCTCCCTCCCTTCCCCGAGGTTCTTTTTTTTCTTTTTTTTTTGATTGTGATTAAATGATTACATAATTTCAAAGTCACAAGTTCATTCTAACTTCCCTGGAGCAAATTGTCTACCACAGTCTGTAATATATAACAGTGTTCACATGTTATATACCATATTTGTGATCAGCAGCATGAGGATATTTAGTAGTGGTTCAACCAGATGAGCGGGAGTTCTTTGTTTCTTAAGTCCTGTTAGTTTTGTCGTATCACCTAACCTTTTGGATTTAGCATCCACTTATCAGGGAGACCATGTACCGTTTGTCTCTTCGTTCTTGGCTTACCTCGCTCAACATGATTCCTTCTAGCTCCATCCATTTCCCTGCAAATGCCATTATTTTGTCATTTCTAATGGCTGCATAATATTCCATTGTGTATAGATACCACAATTTTTGGATCCATTCATCTGTGGTGGGGCACCTAGGTTGTTTCCATATCCTAGCTATTGCGAACAGTGCTGCAATAAACATGGAGGTGCACGTGTCCTTGTATATTGGTTCCTGTTGTTCAGGGTAGATGCCTAGAAGTGGTATGACTGGGTCGTAAGGGAGGTCAATCTTTAGCTTTCTAAGGACCCTCCAGACTGCTTTCCAAAGTGGTTGTATAAGTGTACATTCCCACCAGCAGTGTAATAGGGTTCCTCTTTCTCCACATCCCCTCCAGCATTTGTCGTTGGCTGATTTGTGGATGTGGGACATTCTGACTGGGGTAAGGTGGTATCTCAGGGTTGTCTTTATTTGCATTTCCTTCACCACCAGGGATGATGAACATTTCCTCATGTGTTTCTTAGGATATTGCACTTTCTAGGCAAGCAATTTCCACTCAGCTACATCCCAGCCTGAAAGCTGTTGTTTTTAATGTTCATTTAACAGATGAGCACAGAGAGTTTATGTAACTTTCCCAGGCACACAGATCAAGGGACAGAGTAAGGATGCAATCTTGAGTTCTGCATTTTTTTTTTTTTGTTGGTCCTGGGGCTTGAACTCATGGTCTAGGCGCTATCCCTGAGCTTCTTTGTGCTCAAGGCTAGCGCTCTGCTGCTTGAGCCACAGTGCCACTTCTGGCTTTTTCTGAGTAGTTTATTGGAGATAAGACTTTCATGGACTTTCCTGCCTGGGCTGGCTTAGAATCGTGATCTCCAGATCTCAGCCTCCTTACTAGCTAGGATTACAGGCGTGAGCTGCCAGCACCAAGCCTGGATTTTACTCTTAATAACTACACTATGCAACCATTTATTAATGAAATATAGCTCAGATTTAAACACTGAATAGATCAATGCAACCAAGCCAAACCAGTTGGAGACTTTTGCCATAGAAGAGGTCACACATGAGGCTGGCTATCACTGTAAGCATCCTACAGACCTCAACACTGACTCGAGTTCCTTTTCCATCATTTCACCCAGACCAAGTCTGGCTCAGAAGCTAAGAAAAGCTCTTCACTTTGCTTCAGTTTATTGTCTGATTTTCAACTGCTCTTGAGAACAAGGTGAGGCTACATTTGGCTTAAGTTTTTGTCTTCAAGAAGTCAGGATACTGGAGCTCATAAAACTGGAGATTACAAAACTAGAGTTCACAAATCTGGGTGCTGGTCTTGGAACAGAATTCTTAGTTTGAAATTCTGGCTTTTTTCCCATTGTGCTGGACATTGAACCCAAGCCTGGCATTTGCTAGGTAAGCAGCCTAGAGATGTTTATTTAAACAATCTTTACTCATGAGCACTTTGTCCCCAAGCTGAAGAAATATACTTTATGCCTTCTCTAGAGCAAGGGAGTACATTCCTGCTTACTCCTTTACCTAGTTTCTTATTTACTGTCCTCAGGATTGCCCTCAGTTACCATCTCCAGCTACATCCCCTGCCATTGCTTTTTGTGTGATAAGGTCTAGCTATGTATCTCAGACTGGCCTTGAACACTCAATACTCCTGTCTTGGCCTCCAGAGTCCTAGGGTGATAGGCACATGCCATACCTAGCTAATTCTGGCTGCCTTCTCTGTGGCCTGTTTGAGGTGGGTGGATCTTTTGGCTTCTCTCAAGTTTTTTCACTTGCAAACCCAAACTAGTGATCTCTATTGCACAGGTGTATTGTGAGGCTCAGCAGGACCCTGTGTATATCTGTGCAGCACACATTGAAGAGGATATTCTTAGCAGTAAGGCTCATTTGGGGACAGGAAGCTGTCATTTTCCAGGCAAAGCTACCTTGAGGTGGAGCCAAGAAAGATGAGCTGTCATCACACCTTTCTCAAAGCTGTATGTTTGATTCCAATCTGTTTCATTCACCAGGTCACTTACAGGGCCATGAATGGACTATATCTGACCCTGGGCATTGAGCCCTGTGATCCAAAAGGCCTTGCCATCTTGAAATTCACTATAAATGCTTTGTTTCTGGATAAATCTGCCAAGTTTCTTGTTCACTTTTATGCTTTCCTGCTAATTTGGAGGTTTGCATGCTGGCCTCAACAATGCAGTATGTGTGTGTGTGTGTGTGTGTGTGTGTGTGTGTGTGTGTGTGTGTGTGTGTGTGTGTGTGTGTGTGTGCGTGTACCTGTATGTGTAATATATAGTCTTTATAAAACTTTTCCTCATGAAAAACTACCAATGGTTTTAGAATCTGTAAATATTAAGCTTTAAGAAAAACAAAGTAACCAACTGGTGAAACCTGGTCATGCATGTCATCAACTGCTTTGTGACAAAATGGTGTGTGCTTGTTAAGACTAAGCCTCCTATACTACCAAGAAGGTCAGAAAGGACAAAGCAGAGGGGAAGATTGGACAGGAAGGTGGCAGGAGGACAGATTCAGGGACAGGGAATAGGAGAGTAAGGGATAGGATAAGCAGTGATGGGCTCCTGTGGTTTAGAAAAGACACTCATATATTCCCCACATCTCTCAAATCTGAGGATTAGGTGCTCTGTAGTGATGACTGAACAAATAGATGCCTCTTCTGCTCAGGACAACCCACCAGGAGGTAGGCCTTTGACTCTGGATGTGAGTCAAAGGGTGCTAGCCAAAATGGTGAGGTAAGAGTGTGGGAGAGCCTTGAACGCTAAAATTTGCTTCCCTCCCCCCCTCCCACTCCCCAAGCACCAGGAGGCATTGCCCAGGCAGAAAGCCAGATAAGTGCTCCTGTTCCTGCTCTGGGAGCTCCTGGCCTTGTGCCAGGCTGTCTGGGCTGCAAGGGCAGGAGGCAAGGGCCACAACAGCAGCAGCGGTGGAGGCATCAATTTAGGATGTAAGACATATAAACAACGAGGGGGAAGGGGGATATCTGGGCCATAAGCTGGGAGACTGGAAGGGGCCAGAGGGCATCCCAGGCGATGGCTTCCGGCTCTACAGCCCCGGAGGAAAGCCAAGCTGTTAACCCAAACGGTGAATTGGTCCCTTAATGGCTCTGTTTCCTTGGCACCAAAAGGCTACCAGTGCATCCTAAGCCCCTTCGTTAGAGCCTGGCTGGACGGGGCGGGGAGGCCTACAACCTGTGGTCCTAGTGCAGCAGGAGCCCATTCGCGTATCCACAGAGGCTGAGGAGACAGGGGCTAGAAAGAGGGGGCATTGCTGCTCCTCCTGCACCCTGCTACTGGCCAGCCTTTGGCTTGAGAGAGGCGAAGGGGAGCAGGCCAGGGCGGTCGAGCTGCTGGTACAGTGCGGGCGAGAATGGGCCTAGACGTTGGGGAAGCGCACGAAGTGCCAGAAGGCGTCCCTGGGGAAGAGTCCGCTCCGCAGGCGCCCACAGACACAGACCCTGTGTCAGGCCGGGTTAGTCTGCGGCTCCTCCGCCTCACTGGCGCCTCCAACACGGGTAGGAGGGCCCACAGCGCCACCCAGCGGCCGGTGTCGAGGACTGGCAGTCAGGTCTCTTCTGTGACCCCAAAAGGACAGGGGAGCTGGGTGGAAAGTGAACTCCTGAGAGAAAGTGAATATGAAGGAGACCTTTAACTGGTTGGTGGGCTCTGAGACCAGGCCTCCTATTGACTTCACCCACTAATTTGTGTGGCACGTGCTACTACACGAATCTTAATATGTAATAAATATATCAGCTCATAATATTCCTCTAGAACTCAACAATCTTCGCGGCTCCCAGTGAGTCATGACATAAAAGCTCAAATTCCTTGGGCTAACATTCTATGTTTTGATCTCAATCTTGGTTCATCTCTTCATATCCATTCTACAAATCCTGTACCACTGACTCCTGCCCAAATGAACCAACCACTTCTATAGCCATTTCCTCACTGAACACTGACTAAGACACTGGAGAGACAGTGAACTTGACACATAAGGTCTTCATCAGATTGGAGCTAACATTAAAAGGGAGAGATGCATGCAACAAACAAGAAAATTAATGAAAAGCAAGATCATTGCCGGGCTCCAGTGGCTCACACCTGTAATCCTAGCTAATCAGGAGGCTGAGATCTGAGGATCTTGGTTCAAAGCCAGCCGGGGCAGGAAAGTCCGTAAGACTCTTATCTCCAATAAAACACCAGAAAACCAGGAGTATCGCTGTAGCTCAAGTGGTAGAGCACTAGCCTTGAGCTGAAGAGCTGAGGGACAGTGCCCAGGCCCAGAGTTCAAGCCTCATGACTGACAAAAAAAAAGCAAGATCATTGTGAGTACAACTGCTACACAGTATAAAAAGCAGGTGGTGCACTAGAGTACCTGAGTACTCTTCCTTCTTTTAGGAAGAGGAAAAGAAATCAGGCAGAGTAGCTGAGGAAAATAAAGGAAGTAGTGTACTGGGTGAGAGGGGCAAGGAAAGAAATTTACAGGCTGTGCACATGGGCCTTGTGGGCCATAGGAATTTAGATTTCATTCTGATTCAGGTACAATAGTATATGAGAGGGTGTTGGTAGAGGAAAGACATTATGGTCTGGTTTTGCAGTTTTAAAAGATTGCTCTAAACCAGTCACGAGTGACTCATGACTATAATCCTAGCTACAAATGAGGCTGAGATCTGAAAATTGTGGTTCAAAGCCAGGCTCGGTAAGGAACGTGCATTACATGCTCATTGCCAATTAATCAGGAAAACCAGAAGTGGAGCTGTGTCCCAAGTGATAGAGTATGAGCCTTGAGCTTTTGGAAAAGCTAAGCGACAAGGCCCAGGACTTGAGTTCCAGCCATTGATCTCCATCTTCCAAGTCCCCCCCCCCCCCACCTGTAGTGGGGCTTGAACTCTGGGTCTGGGTGCTGTCCCTGAGCTCTTCAGCTGAAGACAAGTGCTCTACCACTTGAGCCACAGTGCCACTTCTGGTTTTCTGGCAGTTAGTTGGAGATGAGTCTCACCGACTTCCTTGCCTGTAATGGCTTTGAACCATGATCCTCAGATCTCAACCTCCTGAGTAGCTAGGATTACAGGTGTGAGCCACCGGTGCCTAGCCAAGTTCATCTTTTGATACCCACTTTACACATCCTATGACACTGTCTCCTGCCCAGATGAACCAACCACTTCTATAGCCAGTTGCTCAGTGGACATTCACTAAGACATTGGAGAGAAAATGAACTTGACAAAGTTTCATCTGCTTGGTGCTAACATACCAGCACGCAAATACATACATACATACATACATACATACATATTTCTGTAAGTACAGTATAAGGCTGGAAGTGGGGAGACCACTTGGGATGCCATTGCTGGGCCCAGGAGTTGATGACTGCCTGGACTATGTGGCCATAATGTACAAATTCTCAGATTTGGGGGGGGGGGGGAGGATTGGGTGGAAGGGCGGGGGGAGGCTGGGAAGGGATGGGAAGGGGAAACAAAGGAGGAGGCTACAATAAAAAATTTAAAAAATTCTCAGATTCTCGATTCTCCAAGTATTTTGAGTGATCTTGTTTCAGTGTTTTCTCCCAGTCCAACCTCGAGTTTCTTGAGGGTAGGTACCATGTCTGAGTGATCTGGATTTCCATCTTAAACCCGTAGACAATCCCATAGGCATTCATTGTTCAATGAATACATTGTACGACCTGCCATGGTGAATGTGATAGACCATAATGGCAGTAGAGTAGAAACCTGAGCCTAGATCAGTTCTGGGACTTCCTTCTAGTTGTTCTCACGGGATTTTCCCTTTTCCTTTTACCCTTTTCCCTTTTTTTAATCCCTCATCATCTTTTAAAAGAACCTAAAATGTTTGGAAGGAAAAAAATCAGGAGTTTAGTAGTTGCTTTCTGAGTTATCAACTGAGCTCAATGCCTTTGCATACTTCATTTGAGTAAACATCTTCAATCTTCATAACAATAATCCTAGCCATTCATTTTAGAGATAATCCCCAAAGAAAATGGGCTTCACAAAGCTGGGCAAAAAGGCAAAGTTGTGGACTAGAACATAGCTCAAGTGTCCAGCATGCATAAGGCTCAGAGTTCAAATTCTAGTACCATCAAGAAAGGCTAAGTTGTCATAAAAAATGTTCACTTTTGTTGTTTCTTTTTGAATTCATAATATTTGATGTATATCCCATAAAACTAGGAAAATTGAGGGGAAGGGTTGGGTTGGGAGGGATGAGGAGAATGATAAAAGGGGTGATATCAATCAAGATGCATTGTACTTATAAACTGAGTTGTTGAACAATAAACTCTTTGTACAACTACTTAAAGATCATGAAAATAGTATTTTTAGAGCTGGGCAACAGTGGCTTAAGACTGTAATACTAGCTACTTAGGAGGCTGAGATCTGAGGATTATGATTCAAAGCCAGTCCAGGCAGGAAAATCCATGAGACCCTTATCTCTGGTAAGCTATCCCAAGAAAGTCAGAAATGGAAGTATGACTGAAGTGGTAGAGCACTAGCTTTGAGCCAAAAATCTCAGGGATGGTGCAACCCCCAGGACAGTGCTCTCCCCCTCTCCCTCTTTCTTTCTCTTTCTCTGTCTCTCTCTCTCTATATATATATGTAGTATAAATAGTATATGTAATTTTTAAGATAATGTTTTCATAACATAAAAACCCTCACTTTTTGTTGTTTTGTTGGAACCAAGGGCCTCACACATGTTAGGCAAGTGCTTCGCCACTGAGCTTTGTTCCCAGCGCAAATATTCACCTCTTTAGTCCTACATATGCCCCGCCCTCCTCCCACTTAACACCTGAATTTTGCTTATCTACATCCATTATACTAAGGTCATTTTTAGTCTCTTTTAATTGGTAGTATTATACACTGCAAATAAATCTCAGAGTGAAACTTTAGGTCTTGAAAAAGATTCAAGATGTTATGAAGTCAATGAAAGTGATGTTGAAGACCATTTTAATGTTATATAAAGTCCTTGATAAATGAGAGTTTGGCAGAGATGGACCAGTTACCACTGGCAGAAGAGAAAATTGACCTGGGTAATGACAGGATCAAGGCTTCAAAGAGAATGATTCAACTCTCAAAGGCTTACAAGAGGTCCTCGGGATAATTGAAGCAGCTCTCTAATTTTGGAAAAAATAAAACAAAAACTCTGGTTATGACTGTGTTGCAAAAGTCAATATTCTGCTCTCATGCATTTTGGTCAGGAAAATTACATTATCTTCTCCTGTTTGATTCATCCCTTATTCATTCTAAGAGTTAGTGCATGTTGGCAATTATTTACATATTGTCTAAATGACACTATTTTTCTCACATTTCCAGTTTTATGTTTCAAGGTAAAGTCCTAATAAAGTCCTAGTTTCCCCCATTCTCCTATGAAATATTAGGCCCCATTTCAAGTGGCTTCATGGTAAGTGGCCATTTCTAGTACCACTTATTCTGAAATCACAAGGACCTTGTGTAGCTGCAAGCCTTTCACCTGGCGATTGCCAAGCCTGACTGCACATTAGAGCCACTTGTGGCATTAACCAGTACTGAGGCTGGGACTCTCATTCAAACTTAATTCAGTCATACTCTGCTGGTGGGGATCCAGCTGAAACTCTCCGGGTGACTCTGATATACAGCCAGGTCTGTGAGCCACTGAAGTGCTCACTTCTCTTTCATGCTGAGCTGGAAGAGATGGAGGCTAGCAGCAGTTGAAATGACTTGAATGAAGGAAGGCTGTTGGGGTTTGGGCCTCGCTAGAGCAAGGAGCTCAAAGAAGTAGCTGTAAGGTAATATGATGCTAGCTTTGTACAGAGGTCAAAAGCATGACACAGGCTCTCATAGGCAGCAATTTGCTTGCCACAGCCATTGTATTCTCAACACTGTAGATATATACCTTCTACTTTTGTGAGACTTAGAGAAAGTCCTTAGATCCCTCAGCTCTCGCCACTATACCCAAGTCCAGGAGATTCTGGCTTATTTCTCTTGGAAATAGAGAGAACAAAATAGTACTGCTAAGTGAACACATCATGGTGGCCCAATGCTAAAGGTTATGTGATCTATGTCCTGCTGCACTGCCAGCACTCATCCCAGTGTTTGACATATCATAATTGCTCAATAGCTATATTTTTGAATAAATGAACACAGCAGTATATAAGAAATCTTATGATCAAAGTATAGAGGGAAAAATGATTGTTTACAGTTTGTGAGGAGGGAGAATGTAGAGGTGTTCATTGTAGAGTTGGTATTTGAGCTGGCCTTTTGAAACCTATCTAAGCCATGGACAGGCAGCAATGGAGAGAAAGCATTCCATGCAGAAGAAACAAGGGTGAGAGGGGAGTAAGCACAGGGTGCCTTCAGGGAACAAGAATCTGGGAGATGGGCTGAGACCTGAGTCCAGGAGTGCTATGGTGGAAGATGACACTGGTAAGATAGGACCAGAAACAAAGAGCCTTGAGTGTTATACTTAGAACATTCCACTTGGTTCTCCAGGCAGTGTGAAACCATCTGATTTTGTGTGTGTGTGTGTCTGTGTGTGTGTGTGTGTGTGAGAGAGAGAGAGAGAGAGAGAGAGAGAGAGAGAGAGAGAGAGAGAGTAGTGTAACACATTTGCTTTAGGAAGATTAACTATGTTCTTTAGGAAACTCAACCATGGCAGCAGTTCTTTTACAAAGTACCTATTGCCTGCAAAGTGCCTGGCACAATGGTAGGTGGAGTATGGCTGGGAGCAAGATTAATTGGTCAAGAGGTTAACATTGCACCATAGTTAGGCTATTGTTGTAGTTCACACAAAAGCTATTGAAAGCCTGAAGCAGCTTAGTGGGAGGCAGAGTGGAGAGGAACAGGAAGAATCTAATACATATTACAGAGGGAGAATGATAGAATTTGGTGACCGCTTAAGGTGGGGGTGACGGAAGAAGAGTGAATGACTAATGACGATGATCATTATTGGCATTTGAGCCGTTCCTTTGTGCCAGCTGTCGTGCTAAGTGCTTATGGACATCATCTACTTCTCACAATAACCCCTTTGATAGATGAGCACACCCAGGCTTGGCCAGTCACAGAAGGAGGAGCTTGTGGTATTAGAATATGAATCAGACTCTAGCTATAGGAATCATATTCTAACCTCCATGCTCTGCTGCTTTTGGAGGGAAGAGGGAGGAACTTAGGTGTTTTTTGTTTTGGGCAAAGTAAGTCAGCAGCTCAGAGCAAGCAGTCTCCTTTTAAAACATACATACATTTATTTATTTATTTGTTTGTTTATTTACCTGATAATGGGACTTGAACTCAAGGTCTGGACATTGTCTCTTAGCTTTTTTGCTCAAGTTTGGTGCACTACCACTTGATCCACAGCTTCACTTCTGGTTCTTTTTTGGTAACACTCTTGGTGCTTGAACTCAGGGCCTGGGTGCTGTCCCAGAACTTTTCTGCTTAGGCCTACAGCTTTACCACTTGCGCCACAGCTCCACTTCTGCCTTTTTATTGGTTAATTGGAGACAAAAGTCTCGTGGATTTTCCTAATCAAGCTGGTTTTGAATCAGGATCCTCAGATCTCAGCCTCCTGAGTAGCTAGGATTACAGACATGAGATACTGGTGCCCTGCTCCTGCTTCTGATCTTTTGCTGGCTAATTATATATGAGTTTCATGTACTTCCCTGCCTGGGCTGCTTTGAATCATGATCCTTATATCTCAGCCTCCTGAGTAGTTAGAATTATAGGCATGAGCCCACCAGCAC
Source organism: Dipodomys spectabilis (assembly GCF_019054845.1). Classification (NCBI taxonomy): domain Eukaryota; kingdom Metazoa; phylum Chordata; class Mammalia; order Rodentia; family Heteromyidae; genus Dipodomys; species Dipodomys spectabilis. The sequence continues at coordinate 3,821,699 of NW_024870853.1, forward strand.
TCACCTTTGAACTTTATTTTTATTCTACTGGGGTTTGGACTCAATGTCTTGTGCTTGCTAGTCAGGTGTTCTACCAGTTGAGCCACAGATACCTTAGTTCTCCTTTCTCCCATTTTGTGGTAAGTATAGTGGCACAAGACCCTTTTAGCAGCCCCTACCCCAATTCTTCCTGAGTATCCCTCACTTCTGTGGTGGGAGATGAACTTGTTGCAGTAGTGTGGAGGTGGACAAGACTAGAACCAGAGGACATGACAAATGTGGAGAAGTAGGAGTCTCCAGGTCAGGTGGGACCTGCTGATCTTGTTCAGCCCACACTGAGGTAGATTGATTGGTCAGTTGCTTTTCAGACTTGAGCCATCACTTAGGACTTAAGGAGCTTCATGTGGAAATCCTGAGTCCTGCTTCACTTGAAGAATGAAAATTTGGCAACAATGGGCCCACATTCCCACTCTTAGGGCCAAGCTTCTTTTTTAACATGTACCCTTCAGACTCAATAGCTCCTGGTTGAGCCTGCACTTTTTCCCAGCCCAGCACACTTCTCTCCTTAATTATCTGCCTGCTCTCTGGTGGTGGTTGGCTTTGTGACTCATATGTAGAATGGCCTATGACATAGTTTACATTTTCTTCTGAGATCTGAGCTGATGGGCTGGGCACAAGGTCAGCAAGCTAGACTCCACAAAACAAAGCCACAAGGGGAAGGTTATCATCAAGTCTTACCATTTATTTCTTTATGGGGTTAAACAAGAGCAGAGAGGCCTCTGCCCCACAATGCAACGAAACAGAAAGCAGTACACATACAGAGACTCTCACTGGAACACAGAGGCAGAAGTAAGAGGAAGGGCAGAGACAACTGAATTATAGCCAGGTAAGGGAGGAAAGGATGGGGACTACTAGGAAACCAGCGTGGACTCAATCATAGGAACTAGTGCAAGAAAGTCCTACTCATGAAGCACAGTGTAGAAAATGGCATAAGAAAGCTGCCCGGCTCTGCTGCCTGTGATGGAGGGCAGGGGCAGCTGGAGAGGTGGTGGAAGGTCAAGGTGGTAGGGGTAGATGGGGACAGTCAGATGACTTTGAGGTGGAGTGTGGTGCCCCTTTCCCCTGCCACTGGGCAAGGCCTTGGGCTGGTCTGAGCCAGGGGTCTCCTGGGCACTTGGTGAGGGAGAAGGGAGGATGGGAGTCTCCAAGGGCCCATTCCCTGGGGCCGTATGGTCCCTCTTTGCTGCCCAGTCCCTTTTCCCCTCCTGAGGCTGCAGGAGTTAGAAGGCAGTAACTAGGGTCTCTCTGGAGCCCGAGTGCCTATCTTTCACTTATACATAAGCACATCTGGAAAGGAGCCAGCACCTCTTCCCCTTCCCAGCTGAAAAGAGCACTCTAGGGATGGGGTATGTGGTCAGGCCCGAAGTGCTGTGGGCCAAATGGGAGTGTATGGACAGGGCACAGGGCCGGGGGAAAGGCTTTGAGATATGAGAAACTGGCAGGGAAATACTCCCCAGGCTCATTAAGCTAACTTGGGACCCAGTCAAGGAAGTTCTTCTCTCGTAGGTAGGCTTCCTATTTGTCCCTGAGCTGAGCAAGTTCAGCTTTCTTCCCCTGCCTCAATCCCCTAACATAACTCTAGGACCACCCTTCCCCACCATAGGACACCATGTGTCCTTCTATCCCTTCTGGCATTGAAAGCCCCTGGCCTGTCCCACACACTTATGACTCTTATTCTTATCAGCTTTTCTTGGCTTTTAGATATCTCAGATAATATAATCCCAGCAGACCAGTGCAAGGCTAATAGCCTTCTTCTCTCATCTAGTCCCTAGCCTAACTAAAGAGCCTAAGAAGGGACAACACCACAATGTCTTTCATCAGCTTGTGCCAGCTTGTGAATTTTCTCCAGCAAGGACAAGGACAGGGATGTCTGGGGAAAGGGACCCACTAGGAGTCTGGTTGTTCTACAGTTGGGTTAGTAACCCATGGGGCCAGGGATGGGAAGGGATAAATACTCTTTGGTAGGCTGGGGATAGGGACAGGTAGGGATGGGGGAGGCTCATCTCTGGAGAGCACTGGGACAAAACCACCAGGCTCTCCTTCATGGAGGCCTGGGCTAGGACAAGGTAAGGGAGTATGAGGACCCAGGCCAGGCCTGACCCACTTGGGCTCAAGTCCCTCCTCCCCATGGAGATCGGAAATGAAAGGTCCTTGGCCTCAAGGCCAAGATCTCCAGGGCAAGAGTGGCCCTTGAGAGTGTGTGCACCTTCTGTAAGATATGGCCCTCCAGACAGCGGCAGTCCAACTGTTGGCCCTCAGCCTTCTGTTTTCCACCAAGCAACTCATCTCTTGTGCTCTTTCCCCAGAGGGATCCTTATGCAACTCTCTGATTTGGGCCAGGTGGCTGGAGCCAATTTGGCCATTTCTTCAGGCCCCCAGTTTGAATCTTGCCTGTCCTCTTCTTCCCCTATCTTCATTCTCTTTCACCATTCATTCCATACCCCAGCACTACCCCTCATTGCCTAGAGGGTTAAGGGCACAGCTTAACCAGAGCCCCAATACAGCTGCAACTGTGCGCACCTCATCTTCCAGTCTGACGCTTCACTTCTGATAGCCCCACATGGGCCAAGGGGCGCTGAAGTGGCAGGAGGGCAATTGCACTGTCTGCCGTTGCCTGTAGGGATATGGGCAGGAGGGAATTAAGGATCTTGGCAACAAAAGGAATGCTGAGGGGGAAAAGAGTTTCTCCTCTCTATGCCCCCCAACATTCCCTGCAGGGCTGAGATTGGGTGAGCAGCCTCCTTCCCTGGGGTCAGGGCTCTCAGCGGGGGTGGGCAATTCCAGCCCCCACTCCCCCTATTTTTTTTTGCTAAGTCCCATAGGTGGGGCTTGGGAGGGGGCACCTGCTGCTCCTATCTTTTACTCCGGGATGAATTTATAGCTCCCTGGGGCCCTCTGGCCATTCTGTTGGAGCTGCTTTGGGGGTGGGGGTAGGTTGGGGGCTAATTTGACCCCCTGTTTCCCCCACCTTCCCACCTGGTCCTGCACCTCCCATGGGAGGAGCTCCCTCCCCCCCACCTGAGGGGGAGCTGGAGCTGATGTCAGTGTGTGGTGGAGGTCTGTCCTCCCTTACCCCTGTCACTCTTCTTGTGTCAGGCCCTCCTCTAGGGCAGGCAATGTCTCCAACCCCAGTCCCCCACCACCCTGGTTGCTGGAGAAGGACACCATGGTATGGAGGAGCATGAGGACAAGGACACAGAGCCGGATCCTGCTGGGGCTGAGACGGGAGCCCCCAGAGACTGGCAGCAGGGAGGGCTTGTGGCTGACTCGGCCTGGGGGATCATGGCGGGGATAGTAGTGGTGGTACTGTTGGTGGTAGTGGTGGAAATAGGAGTGGTGGAATTGCTGGTGGTGGGTTTTGGGGGTCTCAGACTCCTTGAACTTCTTCTTCTCCGATTCGCAAGAGACCCACTGCACGTCACAGCACTTGGTTTCCGGCCGCTTTGGTGAAGTATCCAGCAACCCTGCCAATGAATAAGGAAGGTGGGGTGGGGTGCTGGGGGTGGGGGCAATGGTTCTGCCTTACCTGGAGAGGAGATTTGCAAAGCTGGGACTGTTCAGGTAACTGAATGCAACTTCTTTCTCCTTGGCACTCAGTACCTTTCCTTTCTGAGCCCTTCTCTCCCAGGTATCCTAGTCAGTTTCTCTGGGAAACTGACTTCCTGGCTGAGCATATTTTGCAGAGATGGCTATCCTGGTCTTTTTTTCCTATTCCATTTGGCCCCATCCCAACCTATGGATTTTGCTGCTTACTTATCCAACCACTGATCTCCTTCTAACCTATCTCCCTTTCTGTCCTCCTCACTCCCACTCCCCTGACCTGGTTCCTGCTCTGAGTTCACACCTCCTCCCTCTTCCCCAGTGCCCAGCCTTTACCTGTACAGATAAAACCTGGGAGCCCTCCGTATACCATTTCCTCATTGTCGGGGAGGATAAAGGGGCACCGGGTCTGCACCTCCAGGCAGTATTGCTTGCAGGGCACCCAGCGCTGGCATTCCTGCTGGGTCACACTGAAGTATTCTGAGCACAGCCAGGCCTTGTAGACAGCCTGTGGGAAGAGGAAAGAGCATCAGTCCACATATCTGCCCCTTCCTACCTTCAGAGCTGAGGAGAAAGTATTTTTGGTCTCTCAAGAAAGCCCTGGCCAACTAACCCTAGGACCCAAGGAGGTGAAGAGGAAGAAAGGTTTGCATCATGATCCCTAATCTTCCCCTAAGATCTCTTATCTCATAGCCAGAAGTCCCAAGTTCCCCAACATACAGTCATCCAAGACAGAATTTGCTTCTTGGCAAAAAATCACAAAATTAGTCCTATGTCAAAGCTTTACCAGCCTCTACTTCATCCTACCCTAGCATCTTATGTTCAGTTCAAAGAGGTGTTTTGATTTATCTAAGGTTACCCATATATAACAAGGCAAATTTCAGTTGCATTCTGTTTAGCAAACATTTCCTTGGCTGATTGTACTGTTTCTAAATTCAAGAAAGAAATGGAGAGACTAATCTTGCTCATTAGGGTATTATGTGGATCAAATAATATGGTACATAAGAAACTGTTTTGTAAACTCTAAAGGGCAATACAAATTTGAGGGGTTATTTTAATAAAAACCAGAATCTGCCATACCAGGCACCACATGTGCTTTTGAGCTCCACTTAATCCATGCTCTCTCTTGTTGGCTTCAGCCCTGATGTAAGTGCAGGCATCATGGATACAATTCCATTGCTTTTGCAATCTTTCTTTTGCAGTTTCACTTTCATGGATCTACTATGTGCCCTTCATCTAGCCCATTGCTACCAGATACTGGGACCTAGTAAGGAAGCCCCCCTGCTCCAAACCATAGGTCCTATCAAGCCCCGGGTTTCTCAGCAGCAATACTATAGACATTTTGAGTCAGACAATTCTTTGTTGTGGGGGTTATCCTATGTGTTGTGGGATACTGAGAATACCACTGTCCTCTAGATGCCAATAACATTTTCTCTTCTCCATTGTGAACAACAATAAATACCTCCAACCATTGCCAAATGTACTCTTAGTGGCTTTGTGTAGGATACTATCATGTTTTCCTGTATGACAGTATCCTTCTCATGTTTCAGGTGTCAGTTTAAATATCACTTCCTCAGACTGGGTCTCCCTGACCACTTATACCAGAGGATGCCATCCTCACTATTCTTTTTTCTTTAATCCTTATTCACTACAAAAAACAAGTATTAATTTGTCTCCACTTTTGTTTTGTCTCTGTTGATTCCACTGAAAGGTGAGCTGCATTTGGGCAGACATGGGTTTATCTATTTGCCATTGTCTATTAGTCATTATGTCTTCATACAGTATCTGTGACCTGAATGAAGAGGATGAGTAGATGAGAACCGTCTCTTCCCCATGGAAACTCACATCACATAAGTAGATCACATCTAACTTGAATAGCTGGCATATGACCTGTACTATAGATGTCAAACTGTGTATCATTGGCTGGAAGCAAATAGAAAAGCTGGGAAAGAGTCCAGGGAAGTACTAATAGTTGAGCCTGAACTCAAAGGAGGATTTTACATATAAGGTAGAGATGAGACAAAGGGGCATTCCATAGTGAGGTTACAGCTTGTGCAAAGACATTGAGAAGAATGATTACATGGTATACCAAGAGAACAGAGAATGGTTTTGTATGAATGGGATGAGAAGCTACCACTTGCCTGTCCATGGATATATTTAAGTTGTTGCTGTGGTTAAACAATTCTCCACTGAATACCTTTTTATCACTTACACACTTGTCTCCAATTCTACTTATATAAATTCTTAAAGAAGATATTATTAGGATATAATATACCTGAAAAAGAATGAGAACACAATAGAGGAAGGGTGAAAAAGAATGGGTGAAGGTCAGAGGCAGTCCAAGAGAGAGCTAGGGGTAAAGGAAGCAGTAAAAGGAGCTTATAGGACAAGAGGAAGTGAAAGTGGGTGGGATAAGGGAATAAAAGAGAAATGTGTAAGAAGGTACTAAAGCATAGGGAGTAGAGGGCTAATGAATGCTGGCAATTATGTTGGTAGTGAAAAAGCAGGGTTGTCCGGTAGAAGACTGGAGAATAAGAGGGGGTTGTAAGGGCGGTAAGGGGGTGAACTATGAGTGAAAAAAATAAGAGGGGAGTTGAAGATGAGAGAAAGGTAAAAAGTAGGGAGATAAGAGCAGGTGAGGGCATAAGAAGGGGTAAGGTGAAGTTGGATTGCTAAGGCAAGAGTAAGAAAGGGAGGAAGACAGATCAAGGGTGGATGAGAAGGAATCAGGATAGCTGAAAAAGATGGAAGTATATAGAAAGAGGGAGAAGAGTTCAGAAGGGTTGGAAAAATAGAAATAAGGCAGGAAAGAGAGTAAAGTCTTCTAAAAGTAAATGGCCCTAATACTTCAAAGACTGCCCTCTGTCTTCTAAGCTCCCAAGTGCCAAAAAATTAATTGAGTCTCTGTCTACATTTGTTTGTGCATCTCTTCCAGCCTGGGCCTGGAGTCTACCTCGCTCTTAACCCAAATTGTGGAGGATCGACCCTCCACTCCATGTCCATGAGTGGAGTGGGGGCTCACAGGAACACTGGAGAATGGCTCTGGGCTCTTTCAGGTTAATATTCTTGCTCCTAGATAAAGAGGCCCTAGTGGCATTCCTGGCCTCTTCACAGGCAACTGCAATTAGCCCAGTAACAAGCTATAGTGGCTGGGCACTCCCTTATCTGCTCCCAGAGGGAGGGAAGAAGGGAGAGAGAGAAGGCAGGGGAGGGGAGAGGGGTGGCCTGACAGTGGGAGTGCGGGCCTTTCTCCTTAATTAGATGACCCCCCAGTCTCCACACCCCCAGCCAGAGTCACCATGGCAACAAGTGGGTGAGCAGATTGCCTGGGGAGGACACCAGGCCTGTGGGTGGTGAGGCAGGAACAGGCAAGGAGCTAATGAGGAGAATGGAGGAAGAATAATGACATGGATCTCAGAGGTAATCCAGTTTCTTGGCCCCACAATAGGCCACCTGAGCCATTGCTGGTCCAAATGCTTGAAGGTGGCCTGAGGTCCTTTTCAAGTAAAAGGTCTGGCTCTCAGTGCTACTCCCATCCAGGGCAATAACCCCACCTTAGATTCAATGTCTCTGTTCTCTAGATAGTCTTTTTTTTTAATTTTGGCTGTACTGGAGTTTTAACTCAAAGCTTCAAGCTTGCTAGGTAGGGGCTCTACCACTTAAGCCACATCTCCAAACTCTCAAGATGGTCTTAACCTGAGCTTGCCCTGTTTCATCAGTATAAGACCTGAACCAGGGAACTGGCTGGCTGGGATAGTCACAGGGTCCTGGGCACTCATCTGAGAGGACAGGGAGTGGGCCAGAAGGGCCAGGCTTAGGAGGGTTGTAGGGCATATTACAAGGAATAGGAGGAAATGTCTTAGAACTAGATAACAGTCAGTTGGGAGACCTGTGAAGATCTTTTATTCTCACTTTCTCAGCTCTGTGTGCATGTTAGAATCACTCAGAGAGCTTTTAAAATGCCAAGCTTATTTCACCCCTGGACCAACAAAGTCAGAGTCCTTGCAGGTGGGGGCCCACATCTACAGGTTCACAAAACACCTCAGGCAATTTTAGTATGCAGTCAGGGTGAAGAACCATTTATAGCTGGCAAAACAGATCCAGAAAGGGGGAAGGCCTCATTCCTCTACAGGTATATAAAATAGTGGCAGAGGGAAGAACCTAAAACCTGGTTTTGCCACTCTGACTCTAGGGATCTTCCTAATGAACCACCCTACCAGCAACTAAAGTCTAAACTAGGGCAGGACACAGAGGCCTGGGGGAGGGGACAGGAGCTGTGGAGAACCAGGCCTGCTCTGGGCTTCTCAGAAGCCTGGCAGTAAGGTTTCTCTATCATGCCTTATTTCTCTGAACTGGACCATCCTAAGCCCTTAAAGAAGTAGGGGGAGGCATGGGTGGGATAGGAGGCCCTGACCTAGCACTGCCCGCCTTTCCCCACCTTAGTCAGGCCACCGCTGGGCTCAATCAAGTTCTGGCAGCTACAGCCCAGTTGCTATGGGAACTGGGAGGGGAAGGAAGTAGGGAGTAACTAGAGGAAACACCAATTAACCCAAAAAGGAAGCTGGGAAGGCTGTCCCACTCTCCCTCCTAGCTGGGTGTCAGAGCCACTCCTGAAACAGGCAAGATCAAGGGGACCCCCCACCCATCTTAGGCTCTGCTGTCACCAGTTTAGGGAGAAGTGGGAAGACCTGGCCAGCCTAGCCCCGCTTCTAGGCTTGCAGCCTTAGCCAGGGTATGCTTTCTACAATCTAACACACAGAAATGCCAGACTTCACTGAGTGTTGCATGAATGCACACTCACATCCCAAAGCTGGTACTCTGGGTCAGAGAATTTAGAAAGAGGAGGCCATTCTAAGTTTCTTGGTATTGGAGCTGGTAAATCCTCCAGAGAGGAGAGCTACAAGAAGTATATAGTTTCCTTCTTGAATTCTACCTTGCTTCCCTCCCTTGGGCTGTTTCCCCATCCAAATCCTCCCTATAGGCCTTCTCTTCATGGCTGCTTGTCTTCTTAATGTACTCCTGGGACCCTTGGCCAGGAGCTATAGCAGTAATGCTTGTGGAAGCATAGCAGACATGGGGGCTGGGCCTAGGATGAAATCCATTGTCTACTTTAGTAACCACTTCACCCCCAATTTTACCCCTGGAGAAACTCAGGCCCAGAGAGAGGGGTTGTCTTGGCCACGTTAATCCCTCGCAAGCTTGTTTCTTACCAGGGGCTGACAGAAGAGGCACTTTGAAAGATAACCCGATGTCACCTTATGCTGCATTGACCAACATGCCTAGAATGATGTGAAGGACACAGTTGGCAAGTTCTGAAAAAAAACAAGTACCCCTATTCATGACTCTGGGCTTTCAAAGTAAGGTCAGTATCATTCTCTCCAACCAGAGGAAGAAGGTCATGGATATAATTCTGGGCACAGCAATTGTTCCATTGGCTTTGGCAGAATCAGAATAGGATTAGAAGCATTATAGGGCAAATCCATGAAGATGGTAGGGCTTTATTTAAGTGGCTATAAAAATAAGCAATAGCAGTACTGTTTCTTAGAAAGAGCAGTCCTGAATCAAAGTGGCCTAGTCTGGAGGAGAAAGATGGGAGAGATGAGTAGGGAGATGGGTGAGAACGTAACACCAGCCCAGTTCCAGAGGGCCTTTGTGCTGTCAAGACTTCTAGGGCAACAGCCTGAAGGCTAGCTAGGCTCAGGTTGGCTAGGGATTGAAAAGTAGTATTAGGGCAGTAATGCAGGTATGCTTCCAAAAGGGCCTTAATGACCCATATCAATTAGGTGAGCAGAGGAGACAAGTTCCTAACTGCTTCAGAATGGAAAGGACTAGGAATGAGAGCCATCAGTCCACTGCTGTAGCAATTTCCACTCCAACATCACTGAAAAGTGCTACCTAACTCCTGACTGTAAACCTTGTTACAGAAAGCTCATTGTCTCCTAGGGAAGCCCATATCTTTAGACAACCCTAGCAGTTAAAGACATTCTTGCTTCTTTTAAGCTGAGTTAATGCTTCTTGTGGCTTCACTCATGGTTCTTACTACCTCATACTTCTTATCAGAGGTCATTCAGAACAGTTACCTTCTTTCCTGCCCCAGGTCAGCACTGAAGGCATTTATGAATCTAGTCTCCTCATTCATTTTTCCATGCAATGAACATACCCGGAACATCTTCTGAGTGCCTGGCATTGTGCTGGGAGTTATAATAGGGATGAGTCAGATAAAATTCCTGTCTTCAAGGAGTGAGGAGACAACCATGTGAAAAATAATCATTATAAATTGCTATAAATTGCCTGGTACAGTGGTATCATAATGAGAGGAGTTATAAGACTGTGTTTTGAAGGCTGAAGACTGAAGGACAGGAAAATACCTACATATGAGAGAGTCGAGTTAGAACTTGAAAAAAAAGGAAACATTCAGTAGGTGGGTTAGGGAGAGAATAATGTACATTTCAAGAAAAAGGAATAAACACGTGTAAAGTCAAGGAGGCATGAAAGAGTTCTGGATTCAGACACTGTAGATAATTCAGTATAATTACAGGGTGCAAAAGTGGGGCATAGTGGAACATGGGGTTACACAAGAAGGCCATGACCATATCAATATGCTGTGATGCTGAGGAGGAAATCACTTCTTCTGGAAGGTAACAGAGAATGTTAATAAACTTTTAAGAAATGTATAATTAACAATAGTCTATGCTAAGTGTGGTAGCACAAGCCTGTAATCTCACTACTTGGTAGGCTGAGGCGGGAGGATTGCAAATTTGAAGCCAGCTTGGAACACACAAAGCAAAACAATGCCTCAAAACATAAGTGATTGTGTGTGTGTGTGTGTGTTTGTGAGAGACAGAGGGGGGGGGGATCTTAAATTCAGGAACTGGTGCTATCCCTGAGTCTTTGTGCTCAAGGCTAGCACTCTACTACTTGAGCCATAGCGCCACTTCCGGTCTTTTTTTGGTGGCTAATTAGAGATAAGAGTCTGATAGAATTTCCCCTCTGCCCAGGCTGGCTTCAAACCGTGATCTTCAGAGCTTAGCCTCCTGAGTAGCTAGTATTACAAGCATGAACCACCAGCTCCTTGACAAATTTTATTTTAATGGCTTACATTTGTAAATGACTTTTTAGATTTCTATCTGAATGGAAGTATGGAGGATAAAATATAGACATTGAAACTGGAGGCACGGAGATCAGTTAGGAAACTACTGTAACCATGTGAGTGAGAGATGAAAAGGGCTTCACTTGAGGCAGTAGCAGCAGAGGAAATAAATTGGAAGAAAAATGCAGATATGATCATAGATGTTAAGGAGATGGAACTAAAATGATTACTTACAAATGTGGAAAATGAGGGAGTTGAGAGGGTCTTAGGAAAAGTACCAGATTTCTAGCTTGGTTGACTGGATGAATAGTAATTTCATTTTTATAAGGAAACCAGAATAGAAGAAATGGTAGATTTGAGAGTGAAGATGAGTTCAGGTTTCGGTAAGATTGACATTAAAGTGCACACATGCATACACGCACGCGCACACACACGTCAGCTACATGGAAATATCAAGAGGAGGCTTGCTAAAAGGAGGCTCTAGATAAAAGTTTGGGAGTTATCAGGAGTTAAGGGGTTAGGAACATAGTAGGATTCTACTTTTCCTGTCTGAAGTTAAGAGTAGCCATATGACTTACACAAGCCAATTAAATGTGACTTGAAGTGATGCACTGATCACTTCTGGGAAGAAGATTTATGGGACAGTATATGATTTCCCACATTCTCTTTCCTCTGTTTCTGACTATGGCAGCAAAGTTGAGATGGACTTATTTTTTACTATGCTAGGTGTTTTGTTGACTGTCATAAAGAGGTGCTTCCTGCTGACCTAATTTTAGACATGTATCATGAACAAGCAATAACTATTTGTTTTGTCAGTCCTCTGGTGTTTGGTGGTTCTTTGCTACTATAGTATAACCTAGCTTACCCTGACTGATAACAGCAACACTGGAAGCCAAGGGAATAAAGAGTAGAGAGAAATAAGGATCAACACTAGAGGAAATCAGATTAAGTTGGAAGAGTAGTTTAAGAGACTGGAGAAGAGCTGAGGGTGTATCAGTGGTAAAGTATTTGCCTAGCATGCATGATGCCCTGTATTGGGAGCCTTTGTACCACAAGCAAAACAACAACCAACTCCCCCCCCCCACCCCAGATTGGATGAGAAATAGAAGAGAAAGGCATTCTGTAATTAAGAGGGGAAAGAATTTCAAATGGGGAGTAGTCAGCAGATAAGGATTTACATAGATAAGAAAACATTGGTTTGAGTCACTATCATTATGGTCAGAATAGTTTCAATGGAGCAGCAGGGGTAGAACCCATACTGCAATAAATTGAAAAGGTAATGTTAGAGAAGAAAAATGGAGATAGCTATGTATAGACTCCATTTCCTTGAAGCCAAACATCCTCAGCTTTTTGACAGTTTCATGTAGTTTCTAGTATTCACTTTTATATGGTTATTAACATTCATAAAAATTCCCATTTTCTTGTTGTTATTTTGAATGTATGTCCTATGAAAACAATCCTTAGATAGGGTTTATCAATACAGAGTATAATTGAAGTACCAACCCTCATGTCCTAAAAAACAGTTTCTGTTAATGCAGACTGAGATCCCATTTGTTCTCCAGGGGACTGTGTAATAACTCATTAAAGATAAGGAGAGGGAGGCCTGCCTAGAGTGTGAGACCAAAGAAATGGCCTAATTCCAAGTCCCAGGACAGAGTCCAAGCCTTCTTCTGGCAAGACCTCTGCATAATCACATATCCATAAGACTGTAGGCTCTTAGAGGACAGGGATTTTACTCCACATACTGCTTATATGTGCATTTTCTTAGGGTTACAAAGGAAGGGAGCTGACATACAAATAGAAGATATACACACATGAAGGTGCTTGACAAGCACATTAAAACTAAGCTTCCAGCAATTATCTCAGACTAAAGAGCTCAAGGGAAAAAAATGAGAAAAATGTGTTATAGATGTGTTTTCATGAACTTTTATAAATGATGGAGAAAAGGCATAGAAAACCAAGCAAATAGCAAAAAAGAAAGGCTGTTATTATTATTATTAGTGTATGTGTGTGTGTGCACGTGCGCATGTGTGCCAGTACTGGGGCTTGAACTCAGGGTCAGAGCACTGTCCGTTAGCTTAATTTTTGCTTAACAGTAGTGCTATACCACTTGCACCACAGTTCCATTTCCCATTTTTGGTAGTTAATTGGAGATAAGAGTCTCATGGACTTTTCTGCCTAGGCAGGCTTGGAACTGTGATCCTCAGATCTCAGCCACCTGAGTAGCTAAGATTCCAGGCATGAGCCACTGGCATCCAGCAAGAGAAGCAATTATTAACTTTAAGAAAACAAGTTGACCTAGGAAACAAATGTAATCACAGTAGTCTGCATGACTCAGCTATAAATAATATTTATAAACCTAATAATGTAAATAAATTAGACTGTTGAAACCAGAAATTGTGATATGCCAATTCTGCATGTATGAAGCACCATATGATGCTGCAGGTAATAATAGCCAAATCCTCTTCTAATCAGATAATCAGATAGGCTGGACATTGAAGGAGTACCTGCCATCCCAGCTACAAGGGAAGCATATGTAGAAGGATCAAGGTCCAAGTCAGACTGGACATAAACTCTAGACTCTAGTCAAAACATAACTAAAACAAAATGGCTGGACATATGCACATACACAAACACATAAAGATTTTTAAGACAGAAAAAAAGAAATTACAATACTGGCAGAACATTTAAAGTGTGGAGGTACGTATCAGAATACAGAATTTCAAATTATTTTGAAAATTAGGAACATATATTACTTGATAAAATAGAAACAACTCAAAATCTCCAACAGTTGACCTAACTTGGCCAGATTCAGCCCACATGGTCCTACCCTGAAACATCTACACTAGCACAAGTGTGTGAACTATGAACTTGGGCTACATGAGCTTAGCAGGGTAACAGGGCTAATGAGACGTCCCAGAGACAGAGAAATGAACTAAAATGAAAAGAGGGAAGCTTCTGGGGCTTCTCTGTACAATGGCACAGTGTTAGTGAGACAGTGGCAACTTTAGCTTCTTTAGAGTTGCATATACTCCTCACCTGCCAGGCACACCTGTTTGCCCAGAAAGCCATCTTCCGATTTCAGCAAGTTCACCATAAAACCAGCTCCTTGCCCCTGCTTCTCTTCCTTTCCCCAATACCATGCCTTACTAGGTAGATGAGAGGCTAAAAAGAAGAGACTTGATCAAAGGTGACTGACAGCTGTGCTTGTTCTTCTTTCCTAAGCCAGCTAAGCATTGTTAGCTCAAATACTGTCACTCGAATCTCCCTAGTTGCCTTCTAACCTCCAATTCTCCTCTCCCTCCCCAATTCCCCTCTCCCCAGACACTTTGCCTTCTGTTCCCAAGATATCTTTCCCTTCTCCTAAGCAGCCCAACTCAGTGTTGTGAATTTCAATAGGGTGTTAAGCAATCAGTTGGATTAAACACACCTAATTATGATGAGAATAATAGCTACCATTTATTAAGTGCTTACTATATGCCAGACTCTGTTTTAAGCACTTGATCCTGACATTTATTAATTCATTTAATCCCCACAATCACCCCCTGAGGTACAGGCAGATCTTTACAGATAAGGACAGGGAAGACCAAAGAGTTTAAATAACTTGCCCAAGGCGCACAGCCAGTAATAATATCGCGGTTATTACGGGAGCACTTCTCATCTCACAGGCACTGTACTCCTTAAGATTGGCATGATTTGTCATGTAAGCCTCATAATGACCCTATTTCTTAGCTTTGAATGTGAAGAAAGTGGGGGTACCAAGACAGTTTAAGGAATACATTCAAGTCCTCAATAACTACAGCAAAGGCAGATTTCAAAGTAGATTTTGAGTTCAAGTTTACCTATACTTCAGTGTTCAAATTCTTTTTTTTTTTTTTTTTGTCGGTTGTGGGGCTTGAACTCTGGGCCTGGGCGCTGTCCCTCAGCTCTTCAGCTCAAGGCAAGCGCTCTACCACTTGAGCTACAGCGCCACTTCTGGTTTTCTGGTTGTTTATTGGAGATAGGAGTCTCACGGTCTCTCCTGCCCGGGCTGGCTTTGAACCGAGATCCTCAGATCTCAGCCTCCTGAGTAGCTAGGATTACAGGCGTGAGCCACCAGCGCCCGGCTAGTGTTCAAATTCTTACATCCCATACTGCCCTTGGAATAGTTCCTTCAACCTGGCACCACTATGGAAGGCTATCATTCAAAAAAATTTGTTTTTGGTAGAAGTTCAAGCCAAGTTGTAAAGAGAACTCTAGACTTGGTTAGAGAGGGTGATTTTCTTAGTCTATTCAGAAAATTTGTGTGGGGAGGGGTAGCGAGGGACACTTGCATACTCAGAACTACAAACAATCATTTCCTTTCTCTTATCAAAGCACTCCTTCTTCTATTCCTTCTAAACACATACAGAGAGAGAGAGAGAAAGAGAGAGAGAGAGAGAGCGCTTTGCTTCTCCCACACCCATTAGCTTCCTACCCAGAGTTTGAGGCTATAATTTATGTGAAATCTATGACAATCCACAATTGGTATAGGAAGAGATGATGTCTCAATTGAAGTGTCGTAAGACACTTAAGACTTAGCTAAGATGAGTTCTCCTGTCACAAATACTACTATTTGCGTGTTTCTAGAATAACCTTACCCTGAAAGACTCCCAATGTCACAGACTTTTCCTTTGGAAACATCTCAGAGCAGCTACACATCTCACAAAATTGTCCCTTCTCCACAGCTTACTCCATAAATGGTCTTCAAGAATCCTTTGCTCCAGCCATATGGACAGATAGAACAGGATTTTGATTCTGCCTCTTCCACTAACTGGCTGTGTGAACTTGGACATGTCATCAACAAGAAGACAAGGACTCAGTTACTAAATCTCTGAGGAGCCAATTACTTTCCTTCTCTGTACCTCAGTCTTGATCCAATGAGATTGTCTATAGGTAGTGTTAGCCCAAAGCGCTCCCTTCCCATAGCTTAGTATGCTCCTTCCCCTCTCCACAGCTTAGCATGCTCCCTTCTTAGGCAAATGCTAGGCCCAAGTAGTAAAGGCAGTAAATAATCAACCAGTAAATAATCAGCTGCCAACCCCCCTTACATTGGGATGACACTCTCTGGGACAGCAACCACCTTATAAAGCATCAAGAGCCCCTTAGAGTGACCTTCAGGTCTGGGCAGCTGCAGGACCCCTTATCTACTATTTGGACAGCAGCCGTAAATCCTAGTCTGCCATGATGAAGTCCTGGCCCACATGTCCACAGCAAGGTCTCTGCCTCCTAGCCCCTTGTAGCCCCTCCTAAACCTCCTAGGTAATATAGATCACTTCAGACAATAGCCAGTGCTTCTTTTCACTTCTCCCTTGTGAGAAGGGGTCTTGCTGCCCCTTTCCCAGCAATAAACCTTTCTTTGTTCTCTGTACCTGGATGTCTACATGGTTCTCTGGGAAGTCCAAATAATCTAACAGGTAGACAATATAGATAGTAGGAAAACAGAGTCACACATTTTTAAACTCAGACAGCCTTGCAGTCAAAATCCCCAATTGAGCTCTCATTAGTAATACCTCAGACAGTTTCCTTCTTTGAACCATACTTTCCATATCTGCCAAATAAAGGTAATAGGAGAAACTACCCTTCCGTTTTTGTAAGTGATGTGTGTAAGCCAATAGCACAAAGCTTTACCTATAGTGTAACTCCACCAGTATATATTGGGTACGACCACTATCATTCTAGCATTCAAATCCCTGGATTTGACCTCCATTCAAATCTAAGCTCCAACTCTTATTAGCTGGATGACCTTGAGATAGTCATTTGACCTCTATGAGTCTATCTACTCTATCGGATAATGAGAAAAATGTGTATGCATTTCACAGGGCAGATGTAAGAATTAAATAAGAAAAGGGTATGAAATGCCTGGGATAGATTCCTTTCTTTTCATTCTCTCCTTTCAGCTCTAAAACACAAATAACAAATGTGATCTGGAAAAGGTCAATTTTCATACATAGAAAAGAATACATAGAAATCACTACGAAAAAGAAACAGACAATTTCACAAACAGGCAATACAAATAGTCTATAAACAAGAAAAACAAATGTCTGACCAAAGGAATGCAAATGAAAAACCAAAGCGATATCGTTTCCCAAGTAAATTAGTCTCACATTTTTGGCAAGGGCATAAACTAGAATAATCTAGTAATTTGAAAGAAATTTATAAATGTATGTCAAGAGCATTAAAAAGGTTAATACTCTGAATCTGTAACTCTAGTTTTAAAACTTCATTCTGCAGAATTAATGTTTATGCTATTTGTATGCAAAACAAAGGAAGACAAAGTCATTTTGTGTGTAGATGTTTATGTAAGCCTAGAGAGAGGGGTGGAAGAATGCACATAAAATTGTTAACATCAGTGACCTCATGGCAGTGAGACTAGGAGTGAATGAATAGGAGGATTATTAATATTTTCTTTATAGCCTCTATATTGTCAGATTTGATACAATGAACATGCATTATTTTGTGATTTGAAAAACTCAGCATAGAAAAATAAGAAAAAAATGATCAAGATAGCATGTAGTACTAAAAACTTCATAGATCTGATACAAATTTATGAACAAAGATATGTCTTATATCATTATTCATAATAATAAAAAAACTTGGAGGTAAGCTGGGCACAAGCCTTTGGGAGGATGAAGCAGGAGAATCATGAGTTGGAAGTCAGCCTAGGGTCCATAGTGAGTTCCAGGCCAGCTTGGGCTACCTAGTGAGACCCTGTCTCAAAACCAAAACCAGTCCAAAAAGTCAGAATTAATGTAAATATCTAACAGTAAGGGGACCAGTTAAATAAATTATGTAATATGTGACACAATATTGTATACTCATCAAGAATGATGTTTGCGAATATCTAATTATATGGAAAGTTACTTAATGTATAAGCCAGATGCAAAACTGTCTCAACTACGTAACAACATGTAGCCACACCAGGATGGCTATGGTAAAATGAACCCAGAAAATAACAAGTATTGCTAAACACATGAAGATTGGAACACTTTTACATTGCTGATATATATGTAAAATGGTATAGAATGTAAAGTGTAATATAATTTAAATTGGTGCAATCACTATGGAAAACAGGACTGCAGTTCCTCAAAAAGTTAATCATAAACTGAGCATTGTGTCACACACCTGTAAGCCTAGCACTTGGGAGGCCAAAGCAAGAGGACCATGAGTTCAGGGCCAGTTTGGGCTACCCAATAAGCCCTTGTCTCAAAAAACAAAAAATTAAAGCATAGAATTATATGATCCAGTGGGTCCACTCCTGAGTATACCAAAAAAGCATTCAAAGCAGGGACTTAGATATTTTCATTTATGACAACATTATTCACAATAGCCAAAAGGTAGAAATAACCCTAATGTCCAACAAGAAATGAACAAACAAAATGTGGAATATTATTCAACTACAAAAAAAGAATGAAGTCCTGACAGATGCAACAACATTAATAAACCTTGAAATCATGGTACATGAAATAAGCCAGTCAGAAAAAAATGATAGATAATATATGACTCCATTTTTATGCACTACCTAGAATAACCAAATTCAGAGTTGGAGAGTAGATTAGTGATTACCAGGGATGGAATAAAGGGAGGATTGGAGAGTTATTGTTTAATGAGCACAGAATTCCTATTTGAAAGGATAAAACATGTTTTAGAAGTGGATAGTGATGATTTCTTACAACCCTGGAAATGAACTCCGTGCCACTGAACAGTGAAAATGTCTAAATAGATGTTGCATATAATTTAACACAATAAAACAAACCTTGTATCTCATAGACCTCTTTTCCTGTCATGTTTTATGTCTTCCAAAATTTCTCAAAGATCATTTTTTGTAATTAGGAAAAAAAGATACTTGAAAAATTCAAAGTCTATAATAATTCTGAAATATTAACATGATTGGAAGATTTAGTTGAATTCAACACTAAACAGATGTGCTCACCTTTCACAAATCAGTCAGGTAGCATTCTATCTGCTTCAAACCAAGTAGGACAGGAAACGGTAAAACTCCTACTACCAAATATCCTTCTCCAGGCAGAACTTGATGGGTTGGCCCTTATTTTGAACCTCAGGAGAAGCTTAGCAGTCTAAACTTAAAAACATGGTATGGGAATTGGGCATTCAAATCCCAGGACAGGCCTCAGCAGGCTGAGGTGATAAGGTCTCAGTGCTTTTGTTTTGCCTTCCAGCTCCACCAGCACATGCTGAGGACAGGATAGGGGTCAGGCTTGCATTAGATCTGCCTAGGGCATCTTATCCCTTATTTCCCTAGTTGATCTTTTCAGATTGGAGTTGAGAATATAACAGAAACACTGTCTCTCCTGGCAAGAGGAGCCAAGAGGCTCCTCCCTTCTTTCTTGCAGCGCCTATAGTACAAGGACAGAACAAATATCTCCCATACTCATGACTATATTTCCATCACTTTCCCAAGATATCAGTAATTATCACAGGGTCTCAAGGAAAAAAAGTCTGAGATCCATAACAAAAAGGATGCTGGTAGATCCTCACTCTGGATCTAAGCCACGTCAAGCTGCCAATAAGCTTTGCTGAACCGCCCTCCAGTCAGTCCAGCTTCTCAATCTAGCCACCTGGGAATTGCATCTGACAGCTGGAGGGGATTATTAATATCTACTTTACAAATCCATGCATCAGGGAAAGTACAGAAAGACCTGGGTTTGTATCCTTGCTATCCTTCCTTTTAGTTACGTAGCCTAGGGTAGGTCATTTCCTCTCACTGAGCTTCAGTTGTCTCATTTGTAAAATGAGGATAATGATAGTACTTGTCTGCTAAGATAATTGTCAAGATTAAATTACATATATATACACATATATGTATATTCTTCGAGTGTGTGTGTGTGTGTGTGTGTGTGTGTGTGTGTGTGTGTGTGTGTGTGTGTGTGTGTGTACTGAGGGCTTGTACTCAGGGCCTAGGCCTTATCCCATAGCTTATTCACTCAAGGCTAGCATTCTACCACTTGAGCCATAGCTCCACTTCTGGCTTTTTGGTGGTTAATTGGAGATAAGAATCTCATGAACTTTCCTGCCCTAACTGGCTTTGAACTATGACACCCAGATCTCAGCCTCTTGGGTAACTAGGATTACAGGCATGAGCCACGGGCATCCAACTATATATTCTTTTTCTCTTCCCTTTTCTTAACCTTTCTTTCTTTGAAGCCAGTTGGCTTCATCTTCTGGCCCAAAGACTTATAGTTCAGGCTCCAGTTTCTCTGTCCAGAATCCATTCAAGCAGGAAAATTGGTCCTGGCAATCCCTGTCACTCCACAAGGACAGTTTACCTGGTACCCTTGCTCTCCCCTCTAAGCACCTACTCACCTCAAAGTCTCAGGACTTCAGGCTACTCTGAGCCCTCTCTTATGCCTAGAAACAAAAGGCTATCCCAGCATCCCTTGCCACCTGCCCAGATTGTGGTCTATGCACCTTGTAACCATAAGAAACCAGATATACCCATTTCCCAAATCTACCAGGTCAACATAGAAGAATAGTGTTTCTGAGCTCAGACTTATCCTCAGAAGCTGAAGCTAACTCTAGATTTCAGCAACTGGAGTCCACGTGTGACTGAGAGGAGGGCTGGATGTTGTTTGATGCCCAGTATGTACAAGCACACCACAAGTAAATAGCCTCGGAGGATGGGAAACACAAAAGAACTGCCCTGAGGGAGGAAGTTTTTCTAGGGCAAACTCCCACTCATGAGTCTGAAGTGTCAGTCTGCATCCCCACCTCACCCCACCCTACAATAGTGGGTGTACCTTTTCCTGAGGTAGATGTCTGCAGAGGGCACTTGAATATACCCCTCATGGCTTAGAAGCACCCTCTCTTGTTTGTGATGTGTTCAGAGATCATTGGCCCTCTTTTGATTACAGCCCCACCCTTTATCTGCCTTTTCCTTACTCCACCTCCTCCATGTCCAGCAGACTCTTCTAGTCAGACCAGGATACTGGGTTGGAGGAAGCAAGGCTTCCTTCTTCCCTTTAAGTCCCCCCATCCCCATCTTCAGGAGATACCAGTATATCCTTCTGGAAGTTCCCGTTGCTATGGTGACTATAGTAGTCAGGCACCAGCCTGCGGGAAGGATGGGAAGTAACCATGAGGACTGGGGGATAAGTGTGTGTGTCTGTGTGTCTGTGTCTGTGTCTCTGTGTGTATGAGTATCTATGTGCCTGAGTGAAAAGGAAGAAGGGAGGAAAAGAGACAAGAACAGAGAGGGAGAAGGTTAGAGGAGGAGGAAGGAGAAGGGCAGGAAAAGAGAGGATGAGATGAGAGGGGTAAGAAGAGAGATGGGGATGAGTAAAGGAGAAGTGAAGTGAGAGTAGAAAGTGAGGGATGTGAGGACTGTAGGGGCTTGGAGGTGTGAGTGCAGGAGGTGTGCTAAGGAGGTGAGGTAGGGAAGCCAGAAGATGGTGTGGAATTTGGGAGAAAGGGTAGGAGGAATGGGAGTAGAAGATGGAGTAGTGGCATGGGAGGGACATACACTTAGAGGGGAGCATGGTGCGAGGATAGAGGAGGAGCAAAAGACTATGAGTGCAGTGGATAAAGAAAATAAGGCGTGAGTATTGTTTGGAAAGGGTGACAAATAGGAAATTAGGCAGGTTGTGGGTCATTGGTATATGGATGGGAGTGTTGGGTATGAGCTAAAATGGGGGAGGAGCACTGTGGGAGAAGGTTGTGGTAGGAGTAGTTCAGAATGGGAATCTGGAGAAGTGTATTTCAGCATGAGACTGCTTTGCCATCCCCAGCATATGTTCTATACTAGCCATGCGCATTGCCTCTTCTCTGTGTCTGCTCTATAATTCCTGGCTCCTGGTCCTTCCCAGAGCCCCATGCTCATGATCCTCAGTAATGAAAGGATGAGTGCCTATGGATCTGGAGGCCTCTCTCACAGGGCTGGATTTGCCAGGGTTCCTAGGCGGCTGGCTGCTTATTGACTGCCTCCATCTTCCTCCACCCCTAAACAGAAATCAGGGCACCACTTCAGCTTCAAGAGCTCTGGATCAGAAAGTACACTTGTAGTGCAATGCTTTCAGTGACAACAGGGACCACTGGTCAACCTGAGGCTCTTTCCCTTTGCCCACTACCCTGAACTCTCTGCTCTCAACACCTCTCATTCCCACCATTAGACCAGAGTCCTGCTTGGCAGGATAGCTGTGGCAGGTGGGAGGAGAGAAGGCAGTGAGGCAGAAACAGCTGCTAGCTGGAGTGGAGGAAGAGCAGGGCCCCAGCGGGTATGGGCAGAAGGCGAGGTGTTGGCTCTGGCAGCCCCCACTCTCTGTGTGTGGGTGTTGAGGCTCAACCACCTTGTCAGACCTCCCTATCCAATGCCACTGTTCAGGGAATTGGCTCTATTCATGTGCCTAAACTCTGTACTGAGAGAGATCTCAGAGGCTACTTGGTCCAATGGCCACATAATCCTACTCCCATAATCTGGTGGGAATCACTTCCATAGCATGTCTAGCCAGGAATCAGGCCAGACCTTTCCTGAGATCAGGAATGAACCTCCTCCTAAGGCAGCCTGTTCCTTGTGAAGGAAAATACTGTGAAGTATGTGCCTCTAATGTGCCAGACCTAGATCCTATACAGACTTCTCATTAATATTGATCACGTAGGACTGTTTTGATTAATTATCTCCATTTTACAAATGAGAAAAGCAAGGCCCAGAGAATTGAAGTACTTAGCTTGAGGGCACACCAGTAAGAAATGAGGAAGCTAGAATGGAAGGCAAGCCTTTCTAACTATGAAGTCTGTCTGAGTACAATTAGGACATGCTTCTTCATTTGTACCAGAACAACTCTACTGAAGTGTAGGATCTGAGACCAGATTGTATCCTCCTGAATCTCTTCTTGTCCAAGTCAAACTGCTCTCACTTTCTCTAGAAGAACTTGGGTTCGAGGCTCCTATGTGACCTGGCCTGTTTGAGTCCCAGAATCAAACAGTCTGGTAGATGGGTGTGGATCAGTTCAGAATTGAGCAGAACTGTTACATCTTCCCTCGCACTAACCATTATCAATACTAGCCCCTCTTGGATGAAGAGCTATGACAGAAGAGGCTATGAGTTGACTCCCACTTTTACCACTCCTCCCAGTCTGAGTGTTCTGAATTGAGAGTAGGAAAGAGGCAGAGGTGGGGGGAGGAAATAAGAGACAGGGGCATGGCAGGATTGGGAAGATGGAGAGCTGGAAGAATTAGGTGATTGTCCAGTACTCCTAGGCACAGCTAAGGGATAGTTAGAACTTTGGAGTGCATGAGGAAATAATGCAGAGGTCAGGCATGGTTCTAGGAGCTGGGAGAGACCAGGATGGGGATGGGCATCAGACTGCCTGAGCTAACATCGCCCTGCTGAGCGAGAGGAAGTCAGTCGCACATTAAGGAAATGTTGCAGCTGGTACTAAATTGGGAGGTGTCACAGACAGCAGTGAAGACAGGTATGATTTGCGGGGCCCTGTGGGGCCCAAAACAGGGGCAGATATCTCAGAGGGAGGGAACAAGGTTTCTGGGGCCACCTAGAAAGGATTTGACTGAGGTGCTGTAAACAAAGGCTCTGGGCCCTGGGCCCTGGGTCACGTGGCTCAAAACTAGGTTCCAGGCTCGATTTTCAGATGAGAGGAAGCCTCTTCATCCTGGCCTTGGTCTGTAAGCTCTCCACTCAAGATGAATGTGAGGCTGGGGCATCTTCTGCCAGCAATTCCATTTAGGGTAGGGGCTGGACAGACAGGCTCAGAGCTTGGGAGCAGGCTCAGGGATGGGCAAAGAAGTCTGTGAGGGAGGTTGGATGAGGAACTGTGGGAAAAGGGAGCTGCAGAAAAAAGCAGGACTGTCTCTCCCATCCACTTAGTATTCATAATACAGCTGGATTTGAGCGCCCTGTGGTTCCAGGCCTCAGTTGAGGAAGAGAGCTTTGGAAGAGGTAAGAAAGACAGGAAGAGTGCTGAATAGCTGGCACTGCCCTTCTGTCTGCACAGCAGGCAGGAGTTTACTTGCTCACAGGAGAGAGACAAGGAGACAACAGAGAAGAGGGAGGGCTTTAGGGAACTTGACAGGAGGTCATGCACTTAGCACTGAAATATACAAGTTGGAATCCTGGAACTTCTGCACATTGGTGGAGTGACCTCATGGCAAAATGCCTAGTCCTTCTGCACCTCAGTTTCCTCATCTGCAAATGAAGTAATGATGCTAGCTAGTATCACTAACCTTCCTGGGTAGTTAACTTCATAACATATGTGAAAGGGGTTGAAATCCCTACACATTACATTAATGTTAGATGTTAAATTCTTATTACAAAATACTATTAGTTACCTCTTTCCACTTAATTATCACAAAAGACTCAGAACGTGGTAGAACAAGGATTGTGATTCTAGTTTAACAAATGAGGAAATGAAAGCTTAGGGATGGAAAGTGACTTGTCCAAGGTCACACAGCTAACAAGTCATAGAGGCCTCCTGAATCAGAGATAAGTTGTCTTCTCCTACATCAAACTGCTTGGTAAAAATAATCAGTGTGAGAAGTTACTATTGAGTATGGGATCAGATGGGACTTGGAACCAACTATAACATAAAGAAAATCCCATGGGAAAGTTATGATGTGGCTCTCATTCATCCTGATGATTGGGAGGGGAGAGAGTGGTACACAGTTGGGGCTACGTGTTTGGAGAGAAAAGAACAAGAACCTGAAATCCTTTATTCCATCTCCTAGAGGACTAAGTCCTTCTGCTCTCACTGAGTGAATGGGTCTGTGTTGGACATTGAGAGTATGTCTCTGTATGACAAAATGTGTCCTTCTTCATGTTACAGCACTTCTGCCTCCCTGACACTGACACTATGGGGAAACGTGTGTGTGTGAGAGTGAGAGAGACAGAGACAGAGACAGAGAGTCTGCATCTGTGGCACTGTTGGAGGCTATAATGACCTTTCTGGATCTCTATGTGACTTTGCCTGGGGTAGTGGTGGTAGTGTTCTGGCTCTGTGTGTATGTGTCTGTCTATACACCTTTAAGAAGTGGAATATCTCATTTGGTAGTGTGAGTGAGGCAGTGAGTCAGCTGAGGCTGAGGGAGGCGGGAGGGAGACTGCTAGCTTACGAGAACAGGAAAAGGGAGGAGAAAGTGAAGTCAGGATCAAGGAGCTACCCCTTTCCTCCACAATCCTCTGCCCCAAATCCAGATGGAACCCACCAAGAGATCTGGAACCTTGCAGAAGTCTGTAAGGGTCATGGTAGCTGGAAGAAGACAATTTCTGTTCCTCCCCAAAGCCTTGGAGGGAGATGAGGTAGGCTAGGAGGCAACGATCTCCCCCTCCAGCTCTTGGCCCCAGCTCGAGAATGTATGAGGCCACCATCCCACCTAGTCTCCTTGTCACTTGACCCTTTGACCTTGCTTTTTCTGTTTCCTTCCCAAAACAGACTACCTGGCCAGGTGAGGAGAAGAGGGAAATAGCATCAGAACCCAGATATTTACAGCCCCCACACACATACTATTCAGAACAACCTTACTGGGGGTGAAGAAGTTTCTCAGCACTCAGCTCTTCCCTGGGCAGGCATGTTCTGCAGCTGCTTCGCCTCTTGCTTCCTCTGGATGCTTGTGGCTAGCAGTAGGAAAAGGTATCTCTCCCCACTCCCCCTCCCTCATCCAACACCAACCTGGGATGCTGGGATGGAAGGCAGGGGGAATTTTGTATTGCACCAACCTTTAGTGGCCCTTTTACAGCTGGAGTGTTCTGTGTCCCATTCATTCCTTTGTTAAAGGACAGGAGCCTGCAGGTTCTGTCCTAAGGAGAAGGTAGGCACCTCTGGGCTCTACCTGCCTAGGCTGTGGTCAGCTACCTCAAGTCATATAAGGTCAACAGTATGGTGTGCCCTGCCACCAGGAGTGACAGGAGCCAAAGGGCATGGGTTCGGTTGCCAAAATGTTTTTGTGCCACTTTTGGCCTTCCCCTGCACTGGCCATTCCCAGGAAGTTCAACCCTGGCTCAGTAGGTAGGCAACCTGGCTGAGGATTGGGGGAGGGGGGAGTTAAGTCTCTGGGGCTGGCCAGCCTAGGACCCAGGACCCCTCCCCCTCCTTCCTCCTGCAGGGGTGGGGCTCCAGGGAGGCCCAGCTCTAAAAAGCCCACACCTGAATCAATAGAAGTTGGCCAGCTGATTGATTACCTATTCCGAATCCCTTGGCCTCGTCCCTCGGGAGGGGCTCCGGGCGGCACTTACAGTGCTGCACTGGAAATGGTGAGTAGGGAAGGGAACCGTTTTGCTCCCTGATCCCTTGCCCGAGCCCAGTCTTCCTGGCCGCGGTCGCCTGTTCCTACCTTACAGCCTTTTGTGCAGGACCGGATGGAGTACTCTTCTGCCTGTAAATATTTATGCAGCACGAGGTCGAACTCGTCATATTTTTCCTGAGCATGTCGGTCCAGTCTCTGGTAAGCCTCGATACAGTTGCTACATGCCTCCCAGGTCCCGGAGCCTGGGCTGGCCACTACAGCCAGCAGGTCCCCCAGCAGGGTATCCAGACTGCAGTCCAGGCTGTCGGGGCGGTCCATGCCCAGCAGCAAGTCCCAGACCGAGTAGGTGTCGCAAAAGGAGAGAGTGAAGTTCCGAAAGTGGCCTTTGAGCAAGTTTTTCTTGGCGGAGGGGAACTCGGCCGGGGCACGGGAAGGGGAGTCAGGGGGCCGAAGAGGGGGGGCTGGGGTAGTCGGTTCGAAAAGTCTCTGCAAAGATTCCAATTTGGTGCAAGCTGCATCCAGCCCCGTTGGCTCGGGGATGCCGCCGCAGACCGGCCCGGGGCCGGCGGCGGGGGCGGCTTTGGTCAGGTTGCTGTATCGGGGGCTGCAGGAGCCCGGGGGTGCTCTGGGCTCACCCAGCGACGACGGCGGTGGCTGCAGCGCTCGAGGAGGCACCGGTGGCCGCTCCCGGCCGGCCCCCCAGGGCGGCCGCATGGTGCTGCTCAGCTCTCTGGCCCGGGGCCGGGCCCCCGCGCACAGCCACAGATGGTCAGCGAGCAGCACGGTGAAGAAGAGCAGGGACGCCAGGGACAGTCGCCATCGCTGCGCCCGCTCAGAGTCGGCGCAAGGTTTGTCGCTCGGCCTGGGAGCCCAGCAGCAGCAGCAGCAGCAGATAGTCAGCGCGGCGGCGTCTTTCTCGGGCCACATCCAAGCGCCCCAGAACATATTTCAGGGGAGTCCGGGCTGGAGGGAGGAGGCAGGCGCGAGGCCGGACGGCCGTCTCGTCTGAAGCGAGCGGGCTGCGCACCGCTCGGCGCTTCTCGGCGCCGTCCAGGCACTACCTCGGGGGCCGCATGGTGACACAGGCCGGCCGGCCCCGGGCGCTCCCCACCCCTCCGCTGAGGCCGGAGTAGCGGAGCGCTCTCGTGCCGTCCCCGCGCCCCTCCCGCGCTCTCTCGCTAAGCCCGGGGCGCCGCCGCTCGGCCCCCGCTAGGCGCTGCCCAGAGTCCCGGCGGGAGGCGGTGCGGGGCACTGGGGCGGTGGCGGCTGCGGCGGCGGCGCCGCACTCCTCATAGTGTCGCTGCCCTCAGCTCCGCACCACTTCACTCCGCCTCGGCGGGCCGCCCGCCTGGCACTCTGTTCCAGCCGTCTCGGCTTAGCGCAGCTCTGCGCCCCTCAGCGCCGCCCTGCGGGCCCCACCGCCGCGCACGGCTTCTCTCCGCTCCCCTCGCCCGGCCGCCCCGCGCCCGAGCGTCCGGCCGCCCACTGTCCGCTCCGTGCCGCTCCCTGCCTCGCCCGCCCCCTTCTAGGCCATCCAGCCAGTCCACTGGCCAGCCCTTTGGGCTTCTCTCGTGCTCCGCCCGTTGATCCGGGTCGGTCCCGGGCCGGCTCCGGTCTGGCTCTGCACCCTCTGCTCCCGGAGTACCGGCTCGGGCGGGCCACCTGGCTCCCCGCAGCGCCACAGGCGCCGGACGCCGACACCCAGCTTTACTTAGTGCGCCTCTAGCTTCCGCCTCTCGTTCACACCGCTGTGGCGGCCGCCCAGAGGCACGGCCCCGTGGCTCCCGCTGGCCATGCCCCCTCAGTCTGTCGCCATCTTCCGCTGTGCGGAGAACACCTTGAGAGCCCGTGTGCGAGTGTGTTTGGGGGGAGCGGGGCGGAGAAAGAGGCACCGAAGAGGAGGAGGGAGCGGGTCTGGGGCCCCGACTGCGCCTGCGCCTCAGGACTACCCCCCCCCCCCTTCACCCCCCCAACCCAGCCCCCGCCGGCCGCAGCCTGTGCTGTTTGGGGATGTTTCCAGTCCACCCCCAACTCCATTCACTTCAGCGCCTCTGTTCATCCGCCCGCTCCCCGCGTGCACACGCCACACGCTGAGTCCCAGGCCCAGGAGCTCCCCCTCCCCCACCAACCCTGGCTCCAGCCTCCCTCCCCAGGGCGCCCCCCCCTCGCACTACCCCCGCCCCCGAGGGCGAGGAGACTTCTGAGGGTTATTCTAGGAGCCGGGTGGCAAGAGGTGTCTCCCTAGCGTTTCACTGCCTCCATGGGTAGCTTCCCTGTCCCCATGACTAGGAGACACCAGAGCCGGCTGCCGCCAATCGGACCAGTCCCATGTTCCTAACTCTGCGTTTGCCCTCACTGTCTTGCCCGAGGCCAAGGCGGCCCCCGGTGCTGAAGGACAGCTCCCATCTAGTTCGGCTTAGGTAGAGGGCTGCCCTTGGAGAGCTTCCTCAAGGAAGCCTGACAGTGGGGCTAAGATGGGTAGTAGTGATGGGGTGTCATTTTTGCCCTTAGGAAGATTTCCAGCAGCCTCTCCCCCCCCCCCCCCCCCCCCCCCCGCCACAACCCCGGCACTGGCTTTCTGGCTCCCCCTACAGGTTGCTTAGAATAGCTGTGCAAGAGTTAGGCAAGCTGCGCCGTGCTGCCGGGATGGAACCATGTGCTTGGGGCCCTCCCAGAGTCACATGGCACTAAGAACTGGGATAGATAAACGTCCTGCCGCGCCACTAACCTTGTTTGGACTCCCCCAAATCTCAGATTGTTCCTTTCATCTACTTCCTACTCCCATTAACTCTTGCATTTTAGTTTTTTAACCAACTATTACTGGCAAAGATTTATTAATATTAAGAATACTAACAATAAATAAAATAGCCTTTATTGACCAGACAGTATATGCTGGATACTGTGCTAGGTACTTTGTGTGCATTACTCACCTACTAATGTTCACAATAATCCTATGACATAGGTGCTACTCTTATCTTTATTTGCAGAGAAGGAAACTGAGATTTAAAGTGGGTTACATTGCCTAAGGTAAAAGATACAGCTAGATAGAAACACAGGCTATAAGAGCCCTCTTAACATTCAAACAAAATCCTGGAAAGATAGAAGGGTAGGTGACATGGACCTGCTTTAAAGGAAATCACAGTTTATACGACTAATTCACACATACATATCTACTGGCTAGTGGAAGGATTCATGGAGTGAAAACATACAGATTCCATCTCTGATTTTGCTATGGTCTCTGACTTAAATCATTTGCCTTTCAACCTTGCTTTTTCCCTGAAGAACATGACAATATGCCAAAGATAAACAAGACTAGTGGGAATACATAGGCCTATTAAGAACTTATTCACTATGGTGGGGGCATGAAAGGTTTCTAGAAGAACAGGAGCTGGTTCCTGGTGAGTGCCTAGATTATTCCAGGTAAAGAGGATGTAAGTGAAGAAATTCATGAAAAGCAACTTTGTATGTTTGTGAGGCCATGAATGTGACATGAAACTGTTACAGTTGCTGCAGGTCATTAATGGGGAACTAGAGGGAAAGGAGACCAGAAGCAAAACTGTCAGACATTAGAAGCCTATTCAAACACTCTCATGGAGTTGGCAAAGGACACTGAGGTGGACCAAACATAGTTTTGTCTTTAGGACATTGATATGAGATTTCCCTTCCATGAAAAGAGGAACAAGTCAACTCTTCTAGCTTCCCTCAGAGGTGATTTTGCCCATGATCACCTGAGTTGAGATATTCATTCTTTCATTTGACAAACATCTATCAAGGATCTTTTATACTCTGTATGGTATACTAGGTAGGTAGGCATCAGCAATACAGACACGGGTAAATCAATAATACAGACATATTGAGACTGAAGGAGATGAGTTGGTCTTAATTAAAGGATGAATGGAAACTAGCAGTGTGGGCATAGGCAACTCATGGGTAAAAAAAAAAAAAAAGTAGCAAAGCCAGGAAAGGCATCTTCAGAAACCTGCCAAGTAGTTCATCGTGACTAGAAGTGAAGTGGGAGCACTGCCAAATACAAGCATGAGGATTTGGCAGGGGCCAAATCATGCAGAGCCCTGGGTGCCATGCTAAGTAGTTGGAGTTTATTTCAAGGGTACTACGAGTCATGGATGAGACTGTAAAGTTCTCAGGAAGAGGTGACAAGATGACAAGATGAGCTTTTATTTTTAAAAGATTGATATGGATGCTACAGGAAGACTAGATTGGATGGGGTCTAACCTATCTCATCTCACCAGCTTCCCTGGCTTTCACAACTGCTGATGGAAGCATGAAGAGGAAGAATTGAGAAGGTTGGTCAGAGCCTATCAATTGCAAGAAGCAGCAGGCAACTCTAGCACCTCTGCTCACCTTGACTGTTCTTCCCCAGCCAGATTAGAAGCTGAGAAGCAACCTAATGCTGAGATTAGTAGGCAGGTTGTGTGACTATAATCTTTTCTTGCTTATGATAGATATAGCCTACAGACAGGAGGAAAGTTCCTCCAACTATGGGGACAGGAAGGGATGGAGGATGACATCTAGGCAGAGTACAAGGAGCTAAAGTTTAGGTTGCCTTTAACCATCCTGATACTTATCTTACAAGTTCTTAGGTTATCACTTTATTATATGCCCTTCTGTTGATCTTTTGCTAATGCCTTTTTTGAGGAGAGGATAGTAGCAGGGCCTGGGCACTGTCCCTGAGCTTTTTACTCAAGGCTAGTGCTCTACCACTTGAGTCACAGAGCCACTTCCGACTTAAAAAAATATTAGAGATAAGAGTCCTATGGACTTTTCTTCCCAGGCTAGCTTTGAACCATGATCTTCAAATGTGTCCTAAGTAGCTAAGACAGCAGGCATGAGCCTCTGGCACCTGCTTGCCCATGACTCTTAAAGACTTGGATTTGAGCGTGATGCC
The DNA here is from genome assembly GCF_019054845.1 of Dipodomys spectabilis. Lineage (NCBI taxonomy): Eukaryota > Metazoa > Chordata > Mammalia > Rodentia > Heteromyidae > Dipodomys > Dipodomys spectabilis. The sequence goes on from NW_024870853.1 coordinate 3,852,502, forward strand.
GGTGGCTCACTCCTGTAATCCTATCTGCTGAGGAGGCTTAGATCTGAGGATTTCAGTTTCAAGTCAGCATGGGCAAGAAAGTCTATGAGGCACTTATCTCCAATTAACTAGCAAAAATCCAGAAGTATAAAGTGGCTAAAATGTACAGCACCCACCTTTAGTGAAAAAGCTCAGGGACAGTGCTTAGGCCCTGAGTTCAAGCCCCAGCACACACACACACACACACACACTCACACACACACACACACACACACACACACACACATACACACCACATGGAGAATGGTTAGGAGACAGGTTTGATTAGTCCAAGTGAGAAGGGTTGAGGGATGAACAAAGGCAGCATAGTGGGAATGGAGAGACTAAATGCATATGGAAGGGAAATGAAAGTTAGAACTTAGGACTGGCCTAGATGAAAGCAACATAAGACAGGGACTGTAGAAGGGAAAAGCCAGAGTTCTAGTTAGTAACATTGGAACAACTGTCCCTGCCCATTTAGGAATTGTCTTTTCTGAGCCATTCTTTGTTTAGTCCTTAGAGATTTCAGTGTTCTGTTTAACAAAGAAGTCTACTAGCTTACAGATATGTAGTTTAAAGATGATTGGCAGAGCATCTGTGATTGTCACCCTTGAGTGCCAATGAAAGAGCAGCCTGCTAGGCCAAGGAAGGTTATGAGCTCTGAGCACCTCTGAAGCTTTCTGTGACAAGTCACTCAGGCAAGACTCCCTCTCTCTCCCCAATACACACAAGGTAAAAAGTGTATCACAAAAGACCATTTATCATAGAAGTACAATGTAACAATAACTTACCCACACAGTACCTGCTGCACACAAAGGAGAACTGGTAACATACCAGCGGTCAGAGAAGGCTCTCATTCTCTCACTCTTGGGGACACAAGTAAGTGGGATGAGGACAAAGAGAACGTTGGCCTCTAATGCATGGCTGGACAAGAATGGACAAGGGAGGGGAGTGGAGTGGTCCATTGCTCCCTGTAAATGGTAGGCCCTGGCCAGCCTTGTTCTCACCCTTTCCTTTCCACATGTCCCCCACCCCAGCAGAGGATAAAGGTGAGTCACTCTTCAGACACCTTACATAGCCCAGGAAGTACACCTTCAAACCAGACAGGTGAGGAGGTAGACAATTTAGAGTAGAAGGAAGAGGGGAAAGTTTTCCACAGTGAAATACTGACAATTAGGAAGACAAATTGGTAGCTGTTTGGAGACCAGTGTGGATACACAAGAGCTTTCTACTAAGCCCAGGTCTTTAAAGGTCATGGGTAAAATACTAAAAGAAGGGCATGTAATAAAGGGTGAATCTAAGAACTTGTAAGTGTAATGGCAGCTTGAACTGAAACTCTTCAGGTGCTGTCTGGGTGCCACCCTCCCTCCAGACATGGAGTAACTTTCCTCTTGTCTACAAGTTACACCTGTCTTAAGCAAAAAAAGACTGAAGATGCCCTAACTTGCCCACTGAACTCAGTATCATCAGGTTGTGCCTTTGCAGCTGGTCTGAGACTGATATCAGGTTCCCATTGAGCATCTACCTCAGTCCTCACTTCTTATACCTTAGCCTTCAGTCCCCTATCCTAAATCTAAATCCCTGCCTGCCTACCTATCCCCTGGCAAGGCCCAGGACTTGCTATTCTCTTTTAGTTTACCATCTATGGAACCAGAACCACCACCCAATGGCTGAGAATCACTGAGAAATTCCTCTGATTTCTACTCCCACCTGTATTTCTAAACATCTCTCCTGATTGCTATAGTCACATTTGCGCTGTATGTGGATCCCACATTTTCTTGTTAGGAATGCTTTTGGCCACCAACAATAGACACCTTTACAAATCTGTCAAACAGATAAAGATATATGTGTTTCATTCAACAAAAATTCCCTTAATAGCTTGGTCCAGAGCTCATATAGCAATCCAGTGATATATTCATGAATTTGGCTTTTGCTGGGCATGGCAGTATTCACCTATAATTCCACTTATTTAGGAAGCTGAGGAAGGAGGATTAAAAGCTCAAGACTAGCCTGGGTTACATAGTGAGACCCTGTTTCAAAAAAAAGAAAAAGGAGAGAGAGGTGGGGGAAGAAGGGAGAGAGAGAGAGAGAGAGAGAGAGGGAGAGAGAGAGAGAGAGAGAGAGAGAGAGAGCGCACCTGGCTTTTTATCTATACTATCCTTAAGGTAGTTTTCCATTCACTCATTTTTTGACTGAGTGAATGGTTGCAGCTCTGGGTTTCATATCTTTGTTATAGACAGCAAGAAAGAAATAAAGAAATAAACCAGGGGACAAGAAGGCTGAGAACATAGGACATTGCAAAGAAGGTTTACCTGTTTATCTAGAAGAGAACACTTTCTCTGATGACATTGTCATGTGTCTCCTTCACTAGAACTGTCATATGGACATTCCTAACTGCAGAGGAAACTGGGAGATACAATACTTTTGATTGAGCACAATATTTCTCTGAACAATGTTGGGCATTCTATAAGTAGAGGCAGGAAACTAGTGGCAATTATTATGATCCCCACCCCCCAATAGTGTCTGGACTACATTTTTATGTTTAAGCCCCCTTAGATACAGTGCTTTGATTGCTGGACTTGAATGCAACTGCAGCTGGGTTTGTTCCTCTAGCACAGAGTAGAAGAGACCTGTCTGATTTAACAACAGCATATGTGAAAAAAGATCTTGATTTGATTGCAAAGTCAATGAAAGCCAACAAACTGATGATGCTGCCAAAAGAAGTAATTAGATTTGAGGCGGCATTAATAGTAGTATAAAACCAGAGCAAGGGAAGTGATGGTTTTGTGCTTCTCTACACTTGTCACATCCCACCTGGAGTCCTGTGATCCATTCTGGACAATCCATTTAAACTAAGATACACTGATGAAGTACAAGGTGTCCAAAGGTGAGTTACTCAGCTGGTATAGCAGCAGCAACATCACATGAGAAACAGTTGAAGGCCCTGGGCTGATTTGATCTAGTGGTAAACAAACCCCAGTTAGGGGATGGTTCAGAAGTGCTTATTCAGATCAGGTTCCAAGCCAGAGAGATTACAGCAAGTAGAGTAACATCAAGTGATTAAGTGGGAGGATAAGAATAAATTATAATCCAAATAAATACTTAAAGAGTATTTACACATAGGCTCAACATGTACCAGGTACTGTGGTAAGTATCTATAAAGTCATTTACTTTTCTATGACAATATTCTATTTGGTGTGCCAGTCCTAGGGCTTGAACTTAGGGCTTGGCACTGTCCCTGGGTTTTTTTTTTTGTTCCAGCCTAGCACTCTGCCACTTGAGCCACAGCTCTACTTCTGGCTTTTTGCCAGTTAATTGGAGTGGACTTTCCTGCCCAGGCTGGCTTTGAACCTCAATCCTCAGATCTCAGCTTCATGAGTTGCTAGGTTATAGGCTTGAGCCACCTGCGTCCACCTCTATAACAATAATTCTGTAAGGTAGTAATATTATTGTCTCCATTTTTCAGATGAAGAAATTAGCAGCTTAAGTCACTGGTCAGAGATCACACAATTAGCAAGGACCTGTGACAGAATTCGAATTCATGTAGTCTGGCTCCAGAGTCCATGTTCACCTTACCTTGCTTCCTCTGAGAAGAAGAGTTTTAGCTGGGCACAAGTGGCTCAAACATGTATATCTAGCTACTTAGGAATCTGAGACAGGGAGCATTGGTGGTTCAAAGAAATCCAGACAGAAAAGTTAATGAGATCCTTTCTCAGTTTAGAGCTAGACACAGTGTGCCTGTCATCCTAGCTGGACAAGAAATCTAAATAGGCAGATTGAGCCCAGGTGTGCAATTGGGCAGGAAGTAAGACCCTATCTAAATAGGCAAAGATCAAGTCAGGCACTGGTAGTTCATGCCTATAATCCTAGATATTCAGGAGACTGGGATCAGAGAACCTCGGTTTGAAGCCACCCTTGGCAGGAAGTTTCATGAGACTATGTTCTTCAATTAACTAGCAAAAAGCTGGGAGTGTAGCTGTGGCTTTAATGATAGTTCTAACCCTTGAGAAAAAAAGGCTCAGGGATAGTGCCCAGGCTCTGTGTTCAAGCCCCAGGCCAAGAAAAAGAAAGAAAGAAAGAAAGAAAGAAAGAAAGAAAGAAAGAAAGAAAGAAAGAAAGAAAGAAAGAAAGAAAGAAAGAAAGAAAGAGAAAGAGAAAGAGAAAGAAAGGAAGGAAGGAAGGAAGGCAGGAAGGAAGGAAGGAAGGAAGGAAGGAAGAAAGAAAGAAAGAAGGAAAGAAAGGAAGGAAGGAAGAAAGAAAGGGAAAGGAGAATTAGAGAGAAGAAAGAAAGAAAGAAAGAAAGAGAGAGAGAGAGAAAGAAAAAGAAAGAAAGAGGAAGGAAAGGAGAGAAGGAGAGAGGGAGGGAGTGGAGGGAGGGAGGATAGGTAGGAAGGAAGGAAGGAAGGAAGGAAGGCAGGCATAAAGACAAGTAACTGCCTAGGAAGTAGAAGGTCCTGAGTTCAAACCCCAAGTATTGCCAAATAATCAGGAACAAAGAAAAGTCATGATTCTGGATAATTGCCTATATTCAAAGACCTGATAACCCTTTCCTCTTCTTGATTGTTTGGATGTGGGTGAGATGGGACAGAAGGGGCTGTGAGATAGAAGAGGTAACATTTTAAGACCTACAAACCCAGGGCATTGCTCCTAGATATCTTGATACTTTGTCAGTAAAATGTAGAGAAGTAAATGTCTACACATTCATCCACATGTACTTGAAATTAACTTCTCAAAAGAGTTGTCTGCCTTCCCTTTACAGCTTACTTTAATGTCATTTCCACCTCATCACCACCCTGGAAGTGCTTTCACCAGGCCCACCAATGACCTTCAGGTCACTAAATCCAAAGGACAGTTTTAGTTCTTTTATTACTTGACTCCTCATTGGCATTTGACATTATTGACTACCTGCTGTTTATTGAGACACATCTAGTGGCTTGTTTCCTTTGTTTCTCTCCTGCCTCTCTGAGAACTTTTTATCAGTCTCCTTTAAGGGTCTATTTTTCTCTGACTGCCTTTTAAATGTTGGAGGTCCTCAAGGCTGTCATTTCCCTGGGAAAGCTCATTCAGTCCATCACTTGCATCTAGAGTTTATATCTTTATTTAAACGACAGAAGAACAATGCAAATTCAATAAGAAGACTAAACCAATGTTCTTTTCTCTTCAATCTGATTTTCTGCCTTTCTGCCCCCTAAATATGCAGTCATGCCATTCAGAAAACTAGGAATCATCCTAGGCATCTCTTTGTCCCTATATGCAATCTACAAGTAAGTTTGCAGTATTTTACTTTTTTAAAGGCGTTCTAGTCCATCCTCATCTTTGGCGTTACATTGCCAGCCACCATCTTTGACTACATGATTATCATCTTTCATTTTATCTCCTACAATAAGCTGTCTCTCTACACATACACACTGCTTCCAGACTTTTCTACATTTTCTACTTTTCTCCATTGCAAAATTATTTTTTCTAAGCTCATTCTGAGGGCTAGACATGGCTCAAATGGTAGAGCATTTGCCTAGCAAGTGTGAGGTCTTGAGTTCAAACCCCAATATCAACAAAATAAAACAAAAACAAAAGTTAATACATCTAATCATATCATCTTAATTTCCTATGACCTTTGAAACGAAAAATTATTAACATGGACTATAATGTCATATAAGATCTTGGCTAAATTTTGCTCCTCCAGCCTCAGCATATAAAACTCTTTCTCCCTATGCACTGTCCTTTAGCCACAGTGTCCATCTTTCAATTCCAAATATTTCTTGTAAAAAACCTTAGAAGATAGGTTGGAAGTGTGGCTCAGCTTGTAAAGCACCATCCAATGAGCAAAAGCCAGGGTCAGATACTAAGTTCAAGTCCCGGTCTCAGGGAAAAAAAAGTCTTGGAAGAATCACTTTAGAATCCTAGCCCCATGGATCACTTCATTCATTCTTCATTGGCCACAGAACCTTTGAACATTCTCTTTCTCTTATATGGAACATTCTCTTCATTCTCCATCCACTTTGCTTGTGTCTTCCAATACTTAGTTCTAGCGCCATTTCCTCAGGGCCAGTTTCCTAAACTGTTCTTCCTGGTGAGGTCAGATTGCCTCAGTCTCTCTCACACAGAAATGTCTTCCTTATTTGCATATTTTGGGGTATTGTATACAGATACTTCCCATTGCCTGCACCAGGCCCGGGGGGGGGGGGGGGGGGCCCGGGAGGGGAGAAACTATAAGCTTCAAGTATCTCTCAGATTTCACATATATTCAGGGCTGTGTATGTTACAATAGAGATCATAAGATGCCTGTCAGGCAGGCACCAGTAGCTTGAGCTGTAATCTTAGCTAATTAGGAGGGTGAGATATGAGGATTGTGCTTTGAATCCAGTCTTGGCAGGAAAATCCGTGAGATTCCTTTCTTGGAGGCGGGGGGCTGGGGGGGTGGAGGTTGGGGGAGTGGGGTCGGCCATGGGGCTTAAACTCATTCCCTGGGTACTATGCCTGGGCTTCTTTTGCTCAAGGCTAGCACTCTACTAGTAACTTTGAGTCACGGCCCCACATCATGTTTTCTTGTGGTTAATTGGAGATAAGTCTCATGGGCTTTCTTGCCCAGGCTGGTTTCAAACCGTGATTCTCAGATCTCAGTCTCCTGAGTAGCTAGTATTACAGGCGTGAGCCGCCAGCACTCAGCTTCCATGAGATTCTTATCTCCAAATAACTACCAAAAAAACAGAAGTGGAGCTGTGGTTCAAGTGTTGGAGCTTCAATCTTGAGCAAAATTGCTCAGGGATAGCACTTGGGGCCTGAATTCAAGTCCAAGGACTCTCTCTCTTTCTCTCTCTCTCTCTCTCTCTTTCTCTCTCTCTCTCTCTCTCACACACACACACACATACACACATACACACACACTCACGCACACACACACGTAGCTTGTCAAGTCATAAAACCCTATCATGGAGCCAACTCTGTGAATATTGGGAGCTAGAACTTCCCTCCTGTATGTCCTCATCCCCAAGATTTTTGTACTCCAATCTGGAAGACTGTTTTACCAAAGGAAAGGCAGTGGTAAGATTAGAATGTGACCTTGGGCCCTTAGGGGGGAAGAAGATATTCAAAGGGTCCAAACTGGAAGTTAAAACCCAGCCCCTTCCCCCAAGGCAATTCTTTCTTCAGTGTAGTAGGTTTCTTCTCTCTAGGGAAATGGCTTTGTTCTTCACTGGATACTTCATGGGACTGGATACAGTTGGTAGTGAGAACTTGGGGATCCAGCACTGATCTTCTGATCATCTTCAGAGCCAGTTCCGAGGCAGAGCAAAACCTTGACTAATAGGCTCCTCATCTGAGACCTGGTGCAGATAGTTTGTGAAGGCAAGACAAACCCCTGCTCACTTCCCTGTATTATCATGCCTAGGTATGTTGCCTCATGGAGATGGTAAAAGGATGACTTGAGGAGCAAGAACTCCATCTTCTATTATCACTTTGCAGTGATACCACTGTTGGCCTCACCCTCCTGCGTTAAGCAGAGGTGAGCATAGAGGGAAGCCCAGTGGAGGTCTCAAGGCTGCAAACCCTGACAGGCACTACCATTGATGCCATTTTGGATACTGATTCGTATGTGCCCTTAGACTTTGAGTTCAAGACAAAACCAAGCTTGGTTTGCTTAGACTCAAAGGCTTCTCTTTCAGGGCCTCTAAGATCCTGCATCTCCAATGCCAATTCAGAGCCTCTAAGAACCTGCATCTCTAATGCCATTGGGAAGATATGTGGTATGTACTTTGGCATGTGCTTCACTTTGGCTCTGAGGTTGTCATTTCTTCCTTCCTTCCTTCCTTTTCGTTCCTTCATTCCTTCATTCCTTCGTTCGTTCGTTCCTTCCTTCCTTCTTTTCTTTCTTTTCCTTCCTTCCTTTTCCTTGCTTCCTTCCCTCCCTCCCTCCTTCCTTCCTTTCTCTCTCTCTTTCTTCTTTCTTCCTTCCTTCATTTCTTTCTCTTCCTTCATTTCTTTCTTTTTCTTTCTTTTCTTCCCATCCAAGGCTGGGATTGAAACTCAGTACCTGATGCTTTCTCTCACTGGCTATCACTCTTTCAACTAAGCCATGCCTCCAATCCCAACCTGAGGCTGTCCTCTCCCCTGGAAGGTTATGGTTCTCCTGCAGTTTGGGTCATGGTCCACTGATCTTATGAATGGCCTTATGGGGCCAAGCCAATGGGTGTGGAGCCCTAGACACCTCTCCCACACCTTCAGGTATTGTCTATTGATACTAGAGACACCATCCAATTTTGAGTCACACAGGTATGGCTTTACATCCCAGCTTAGTATCCCCTAGTACACATGATCAGAGCTCATTTCCCTTTCAGTCAAATGGGGCACACAACTGCTTCATAAGACTGTAGTGTAGATGAAATATCTCGATGGCTCTCCAATGTCTTCTACATGTCTACCTTGTTCATTCCGCTTTGTTTTTCTCCTGGTATCTATTTTGTTCTGCTGCTAGAGACACATTCATGGGCAGATTATTAAGTCTGACTCTCTGCTAGGAGAAAAATCCCAGAGGGAACCATTTCTAAGTATAGCAGAGGGTTGTGGGTTGGACACTTCTCACCACCCAGGGTGAACATCCCCAGAGATGTGGTTTCTTCAAGCAGAGAAACAGGGCCTGAATGTCTTTGCTCCAGGAGTGGTTCAGAGGAATATGTGTGTTGTATTAGGGTGGGTCAGAGATGGAAAGAAGGGACAAATAATCCCTCAGGATAAGGAAGGGGAAGGAAAAACTTCAATGGCCATATTGGAGGGAAGTTAGGAGCTATCTAAAGATTAGAAGATGGAGCCTTTGTCATTTTATGTTTATTCAACTCTTAACAAATCACAAAGCTTTGCAGGTGCAATGCATAGCTTTTCTTACCTGTCCTGTTTTACCTTGATGTGGTCAACAGAGCCCTTTCTCTGAGGATTGTCTTTAGGTTTATTTTGGGAGAAATGTTGGGATGACAATATCTCACCCAAAGAAGAGGCATACTCCCACCCAAAGTGATGGAGTGTTAACAGCAGCTTTAAGGAGAAAAGGAAATGAGTTCATCCGTAGGTCTGCAGGAAGGAAGCCAGATCCTTGGAGTGGACCCAAACCTGATACATGATCTGGAAAAATAGGAGGAAAGCAAGTGAGGGTCCCACAGGACATTCCCCAGGGAAATCTCAGTGCCTGCACTGGATGATCTGAACTCATGTCTGAGCCAAATTCTATGAGCTGTATGCTATCTGGAGTGGATGGTGTCTCACCATAGTTATGTCAGCAGGCGTTTTCTTTCTGTCCTGAAGTATGAGCTCGCTTTTGGAACTCCCCTAGTTCAGGAATTTTTCTGACTTTCAGCTCACTTTCAAAATGCAGATGTCCGGGTTTGAGAGTTTAGTAAGTAATTAAGCAGACCCAGCTTATTGGTCTCATCCTCTTCCTCAACAAATTATTGGTAGCCTAAGGTAGAGGGAATGAACTTTTCCCCAGAATCCATGAATTGCCTCCTTACAATATCTAAAAACCCTAAATTCATGGACGATAAAAGAAAAAAGGTGGCTTTTCCCTAGGCCACAGAGGCTAGCATGGAGGACATGGGAAAAAGTCATTGCTGGGTGATCTGCAGGAGTTGTAGCCACTTTTCTGAGCAATTCTGGGAGACATCTGCATGGAATATCAAACATGGTAAAGAGTGTACTTATATGAGAGTTAATGGGGCAAGAGAGATTTCTGTGCATAGACAGGAAGGACTGGAGTAAATTATATGTAAATAATAGCCTCTTCTCTTACCAGGGACTTATCTGTGAGGACTATTTGGGTCCTCAAGACTGTCTTACTGGCCTGGAAACTTTCCTTTATTTTGGATTTCTCTGGTTGCTGTATGGATTACACCTTCCCTCACTGGGCCAAGTCTGTCCTGGCTTACAGAGAAGTGAGGCTGGTATGGGATTGAGTTGACCATGGTTATAATTTAGTACCCAGTTCCAAATATTTTAACCCACAAATTCCTAATCTAGGCTCAAGGATCTGTAGCCTGGCCTCTGCTGCCCCCCTATGGCAACTGAAGTTACTTTTTCTCACCTGAGGCTTGAAGAAAGGCTGTCAGATTCTCAAATTTTTGACCACTTTCCCAAGGTTTTTAATGCATCCTCTCCCCTCTGGGCTTCCAGGAGCATGGCTGTTCAGGACAGGGTCAGAACACAACTGAGTCACATCTGAGGTTGGTGAAATTTGGGGCATAACCGAGAAACCGTTTTCCCTTTGATTTTATATACACATTTCTCAGATCAGTGTTCTGAGGATGTGGGAGGTGAACAAAGGGGATGGGTTAATTTCTCTTATATGATTTCTCTTAGTGCTCCTGCTCCAAATCTCCAGCCAGAATCCTCTAAGACACCCAAACACAAATCTCAAAGAAAGCATGTTCCTTCACAAGCATCCCTCAATTTAACCCAGAAACTATGACTCAGATTCTACTGTGCTTTACCTGGTGGCTCTGACAAGGTAGAGGTTCCCTAGAGCCATCCACAGAGTTCTGCAGAACTTTGTGCATGAATGGAAGGGGAAGCAAGAACTTGATAAGATAGAAAGATGTAGGGTCTGCTAATACCTAATGAAATGTCCATTGTTCTCACAGAGGGTACCACTCCGTCTGTCCAGTCAGAGGAAGTAAATTCAAAGCCAAGCTTGATAGTACAGGTAATGATAAGAAGTTGAAGGCTGTTTATCCCTGAGTAAGGATGCTAAGAGGATCTCACTCTGTCTACTTAAGAATCTTATGCAGAGCCTGACACATACCTGTAATCCTAGCTACTCAGAGGGCTGATTAACAGATCACAATTCAGTCAGCCTGAACAGAAAAGTCTGTGAGACTATCTCCAACTAATCAGCAAAAAAGTCAGAAGTGGAGCTGTGGCTCAAGTGTGGAGTCAGCCTTGAGCAGATGAAGCTAACCAAGAATATGAGGCCTCAAGTTCAAGCCCCAGTACTGACACCAAAAACAAAGAAAGAGAAAAGAATCTGACAAAGAGATGATGACTCCCAAGTGTAGAACTAGTAAATTTGTCCCTAGACTTCAAGTCCAGCTCTCATCATGCTATGAAATGTCTGCTCATCTTTTCTCTGGCTATCGTCTGTACAACTCCTTTCTATATTCAAGACTGATCTCATTCAGAGTTGGGGCAATGCATGTGGGGGGAAAATTTAGAAATCTGGGCATCATAATCCTCATAAAATCTCATGAAAGAGACATTGTTATTTTTATACTATAATATGAATAAACCCAAGAAAGCTTGAAGAGGTGAGATGATTACCCAGGGCCTTGGAAGAGTTCTTTATCTAACTTTCAAGTTGGGATTCTCTCACAATATTATTCTTCTACCTTTTATTCTTGCAACCCATTTCTCTCTCTCTTATCTTTTCTATCCAACCAGATTCCAAATCTACAGATTCTATTCTATGAATATTGCTTAAACCTGCTCCACCTTTCTCTCTCTCAGCTTCTCTCTTCCCCCTTTCTGTTTCTCTTTTCTTCCTTTCTCCTGTCTCCACGTTCAAATATAATGAAACACATATATCTTAGGTGTACAAAACCAATGAGTTCTAGTGAACATATATACGTATATACCTGTATATATGCATATACATATGTCCTATTTTTCACTGTAAATCAAGATGTAAAATGTTTCTACTACACTTGAAAGTTCTCTCATTTTCACTTTCAGTTGGTAACCATGGATATATTTTTCTGACACTGTTTTAGTATATACTTAAGAGTTTTATTCTTTTCATCAGATAGTGTATGTGTGTGAATCAGATACTTCATTCTCTTTCTGTAGCAGCTATAATGAGATAAAATGCCTATAGCATATGATCCTCATATATATAAATGTTCGTCAATATTTTTAGTATGTTCATAGAGCTGTCCAACCATCATCACAATCTATGTTAGAAGTTTCATTATATCAAAAGGCAAACCTGTGTCCCTTAACCATCACCCTCCAGCTCCCCCATCCACTCTTACCCCTAAGTCCCTAGCGGAATACTTTCTAGCTCTATAGGTTTGCTTATTGTGGACATTCCATATAAATGGGATCATATATACCATGCGGTCTTTTATGATAGACTTGTTTAATATAGCATATTTTCAAGGTTCTTCCATGTTGTAGCATGTAGCAATACTTTCTCTTTTCTTCTCTTTTCCTTTCCTTTCCTCTGCTCTTTCCTTTCCTCTTCCCTTCTCTTCCCTTCTTTTTCATTCCCTTCACTAGAGATCTAACCCAAAGCTTTGCATATGCTAGGTAAATGCTCTACCACTGAGCAACACCCTCATTTCATCCCCTTTTATGGCTTTATGATATTCCATTTTATACAACATTTTATCTGCTTATCAGTTGATGAATACAAGGTTTTTTTCTATCTTCTGGCTAATGTGAATAATGTTGCTATACATATTCATGTACAAGTTCTTCCATGGTTATATGTTTTTATTGCTCTTAAGCACCTAAGAGTAAAACTTCTAAGTCAAATGTGTTTAACTTATTAACAAACTGCCGCCTCCTTTTTCTTTCTTTTCTTTCTTTACTTTTTTCTTTTTGTCAGTTGTGGGACTTGAACTCAGGGTCTGGGTGCTGTCCCTGAGCCTCTTTGTACTCAAGGCTAGCCCTCTACCACTTTGAACCACAGCACCACTTCTGTTTTGTGAGTGATTCATTTGGAGATAAGAGTCTCACGGGGACTTTTCTGTCCAGGCTGGGTTTTAACCGAGATCCTCAAATCTCAGCCACCTGAGTATCTAGTATTACATGCATGAACCACCAGCAACACATGGCTTGCCACCCCCTTTTTCAAGTGGTTGCACCATTCTCCAATTCCCCCCACCAAAACATATAAAATTATGATTTTTCCCCATCCTCACCAATACTTATTGTCATGACTTTTGATTGTAGCTTCCCTGCTTGGTGTGATGAGGTATCTCATGGTTGTTTGAACTTTATTTTCTTTTACTAGTAAAGAGTATTTCATTATATGGATATACTACAATTTATCTATCCTCTTGTTTAATGAATATTTGGGATGTCTGTAACTTAAGGCTGTTAGTAATAAAGATGCTACATGCATTAGTGAATAAATCTTTTGAGAGCATATTGTTATATCTTTGAGAGTAAATATATAAAAATAGAAAGAATGAGTATGTATAACTTTACAGGACTATTCCAACCTATATTTCAAATACTTTTACATACATGCTATGTATGAGGACTTCAGTTGTGTTACATTTTCCCTATCATTTAGTATTATTATTTTATTCATTGTTCTGGTTGTTGTGTAGTTGTAGCCTATGGCTTGAATTTGTATTGCCCCAAAGACTAGAGATTCTGAATCCTTTCATTTGTTTATTGTGAAAGTTCTGTTTGGGCCTTTTGTCCATTAAAACTAGATTTTTCCAAGTCTTTCCATTTCCTAACAAATGGGGCAATGTCATTCTTTCTGATGGAGGCATAGAATTCCATTGTGTATATATACCACATTTTCTTGATCCATTCATCTACTGAGGGGCATCTGGGTTGGTTCCATATCTTAGTTATGGTAAATAAGGCTGCAATAAACATAGTCGTCCTTTTCCTATTGATTCATGTAACAGAGTTTGTCAATAATAATACTGGTGACATTTGGGGGCCAGATAATCTTTGTGGTGGGAGGAGAGACAGCTAATACATTGAAGGATGTTTAGCAGCATCCTTGCCTCAAGCCACTGAGTTTCTAGAATTCCCATACACACACCTTGTGACAAAATGTCTCCAAACATTGTCCATTGTTTCCAGAGGACAAAAATCACCCTCAGTTCAGAACCACTAATTTATAGAGATTCTTTATAGATTCAGGATAAAAATCTCTTTTCAAACATATTTGTTGTACAAGTTTTATTCCATCCCATCAAGTCTTCTGTCCTTTCTCTATCTCACAGAGTTCTCTTTTGATTGACTCTTGTGTTATTTGTAGGATTATGGGTATATTCAGCAGGGAGAGAAGGGATGAATGAGTTTATACCACAGTGAGAAAATCTAATTACATTTATAGGTGGAGAGAATGCAGAAAATGAGAGAAGCCATATTCAAAAAATTAATGGCTGATTATTTTTTAACTGATAAAAGACATCATTTGGTGTTATAACAAATCTAAGGCAAGATATGTCAGTCAGCTTTCTGTCACTCTGACAAAATACCAGATAAAATCAACTTAAAGGAAGAACGGTTAATTTTGGCTACTGTTTTCAGAAGCTTCAATCCATGATAGGTTAGATCCATTGTTTGGAGTAATGTGGTAAGGCAAAACATCAAAGCAAGGAGCAAGTGATGGAGCTAAATTGTTCAACTCATGGTAGCCAGGAAGCCAAGATAGACAGAAAGGTGCTAAGATTTCAATGCTGCCTTCAAGGTCATGACCCCAATGACCTATCTTCCTTTCACTTTCTAAAGTTTCTACCACATCCCAGTACCACTTCAGACTAGTTACCAAAACTTCAACACTTAGGCCTTTCAGTAGCAATTAACTTCCAAACAATATCCCAGGCCACATAAGAGAAAGTTTATGTGGACAAATTGTGGTAAAAAGATAGAGAACCTTTAAAACATGCCAGGCAGAAATGATAAGCAAAATAAATGTATTTGAGTATAATTCAACAATTAAAATGCTGAATTTCTCATTGACTTTTTTCAAAACCCAATAATACAAGGCTACAAAAATTTTTTTAGAATGATGGAGTGATCACAACTAGAAGCACAGGAAGTATAGAATAGATTAAGAACAATAGGTTATTATTATGAACTGTGTTATATTGGTAAATCTGAAATTCTGAACAAACTGGACAACAAGCTGAACTAATATAACTTAAAATGGCTCAGAAAGAAGTATAAAATCTGAATTGATCTATAAACTTTAAAAGCTGAGGCAAATAGTTACAACTCTACCCCTGCCACTCCAAATTCTACAACCCAAATGATTTTACAAGTGATTTCTATCAATATTCAATATAATCTGACATATCTCCTAGAGAATAAAAAATCTTTCAATTTATTTATTTTTATACTCTTTGAAGAAAATAATATATATTTGCTCACACTTGATATTTTTTGCAAAAATCGAAAACAATTCATAAGTCAGAAATAATGGCTGCATAGCCAACTAATATTTTAGATGAAGCTGAGTTTAGGCTGGGGACTAGTAACCCATGCCTGGAACTTCTCAGAGGCTGAGAACTGGAGGATTAAAGTTTGAGGCTAATCTGAGCACAAAACTCCACTAGACACCATCTCCAATTAACCAGAAAAATGCTGAACAGATGTGTGGCTCAAGTGGTAGATTTCCAGCTGTGACAAAGCACGTTGAATAAGACCATGAGTCCCTGAGTTCAAACCACAATATCAAGACACATAAACACACACACAAAACTGACTTTTAATATTGATGGTTACAACATGCACTGACTGGATATAGAAACTTTATGCATGTCAAATTAAGCAAAAAGGAAAAACAATGATGTTATATAATATATGTTATATAGTGTGAATGAATTGAGAAGAGTAATTCCAGTAATAGATTATCTTTACTATTACAAGATACTGTCTGGTTTTATTTTTTGAGACAAGGATTTCACTATGTAATTCAGGATGTCCTTGAACTTAGGATCCCCCTGCCTCAGCCTCCTGAGTGTTAGGGTTACAGGCCTGAATGAATACTTGGCCCCAAGACACAGTTCTGAATGTTTTGTCTGATATTAACTTATAAAATATTTGCAACAGTTTCATGAAGTGTGTGCTTTTATTAACACCCCATTTTTCATATGAGGGAACTGTATATATCTGTAGTATCGAGACAACACATTATTTGTCCAATGTCACACATTTGGAAAATATTGAATGTGATCCCAGGCAGTCTGACCTGGGAGCCCTTTCAACTACTGCACTGGTAATCTCCATTGGTTTTTTTGAGGGGGGGTTCAGTCGTGGGCCTGAACTCTGGGCCTGGGCGCTGTCCCTCAGCTCTTCAGCTCAAGGGACTCTACCACTTGAGCCACAGCGCCACTTCCGTGTTTTTTTCTTTTTGCTTATGTGGTGCTGAGGAATCGAACCCAGGGCCTCAATCATGCAAGGCAAACGCTCTACCACTGAGCCACCTTCCCAGCCCTAAATCTCCATTGTTAATTGTTCCCTTTCCTACTTGCGATAACTTCCCCCAGCTGGAGAAATATACTTAAGGGGAGAGAAAGAAAATCTGGATCTTCTGAGGATAAAATGGTCCAACTCTTCTTGGAAGTCTCAGTTTCAATAGAGTCTGTGTATTAGAGCATATATACATATTTAAGAAAACTTACTCTGGCCTTCGATAAGGACACAAGTGGTTTTTCTTTCTTGCTATTGTTTCTAACATATTTATAAGATGATTTTTTGTTGCTTTGTCTGTCCCCTCACCCCATGGTATAACCCCTGTTTTCATTGTATTTGATGTTGGTATAATTTGGGGAAGAGAAGGAAAAAAACAAATTGTTTAAATAGGGATACAGGTAGACCCATTGCAACAATGAAATGTACAAGATGCTATGTCAAAAAATGAACTTTACAACTTTGGGGGGGGCAGTATGGGAGGGCAGGGATGGTAAGGGGAAACAAAGGAGGAGGCAACAATGCTTGATAAGAAATGTACTCATTACCTTGCTCATGTAATTGTAACCCCTCTGTACAGTATTTTCACAATAAAAAAACTTATTAATAAAAAAGATTATAAAATATAATGGTGAGAATGGATTCCATTGTCAATAGTAATACCAAGCATAGGTTACCTAGATATATGAACTTAACAGAAAAAAATATATGAGGGAAAGTGAGGAAAACTCATGTGAGGAAAAGTATTACATTCCACTTAGGCACCTAAATTAAGACTCCTTTTATTTTTGCTGCTGGAGCTCAAACCCATGCCTTGTGCATGTTAGGTAAGTCACTCACCATTCTGCTACAGACCTGGCCCTACAATAAGATATTAATACATGGAATGATATATACCTTGTTCTTAGATAGGAAGATTCAATATTGTGAAATTTACCATTTGTCTCATAATTAGCTTGTAAGTAAAAATAATCAATAAAAATTCCAATAGTTTAGGGTTTGTATTTAGTTTTTGAAACTTTACTAAATTATTCTAAAGTTTATCTGGAGGAGTAAATATTAAAGAATGGCAAGGACATTTTGAAAAAAACTAATAAGAGAGGATTTACCCTGCTGGATATTAGAATTTATTACAAAGCTAAAATAATTAAAATGCTGTAGTGTTAGCCTAAGAATAGAGAGATAACTCAGTAGAATCAGAATAGAAAACCCAAAAATAAGCCTCCATAGGTGGAATTTATTGTTAGAAGAATCACTGCAACTTGCTGGGAAAAGAAATATTCAATAAATGCTATTGGTAGACCTAGGTATCTGTTTCAAAAGTAAATAAGGCTGGATTAATGTCTCACTATACCATACAAATTTTGGTATGACAATATGAAAATGTGAGAATATGAAAGCAGTAGAAGGAAATATGAGTGAACTTTTCTATTCTGAGGGTAACAGAGGCCCTTTTGAGCATGATATGAAATTCATGAACCATAAAGGGAAGATTGACAGATTTGAATATATAAAAATAAAAATTCCTATGCATCAGAAAATTTATAAAGGAAGAGTGAAAGGCAAATCACAAATGTGGAAAGAGCATTATGATGGCTAATTTTGTTCATCACAAAGAATTAACAATAATACAAATACTCCAAATGGGAAAATGGACAAAAGGTACAAATAGGAAAATCACTAAAGAAATATGCATCCACAATAAATCCAGAAAAATCTTGTGCATATCACCTTTAATTAAACAAATTCAAATAAGAGCCACATAAGATAGACTTTACCATCTTTGGCTTACGAAATATCAAATATTTGAAGATAGTCTTGGTTTCTCTTTTGTGCCATACGTGGGGCTTGAACTCTTGCTTGGTTTTTGCATTCTAGGGGAGCACTTCTATCACTTGAGCCACAGCTCCACTTCCAGCTCTTTGGTGGTTAGAAGGTAAGAGTCTCATGGACTTTCCTGCCAGACCTTGCTCTACACTCTAATCCTCAGATCTCAGCCTTCTGAGTAGCAAGGATTACAGGTGTGAGCTACAGGTGCCTGGCTAGGTCCTCCTAGTTTCTTTTTTTTTTTTTTTTTGTCAGTCGTGGGGCTTGAACTCTGGGCCTGGGTGCTGTCCCTCAGCTCTTCAGCTCAAGGCGAGTGCTCTACCACTTGAGCTACAGCACCACTTCCGATTTTCTGGTGGTTTATTGGAGATAGGAGTCTCACGGTCTCTCCTGCCCCGGCTGGCTTTGAACCGCGATCCTCAGATCTCAGCCTCCTGAGTAGCTAGGATTACAGGCGTGAGCCACCAGCGCCCGGCTCCTAGTTTCTTAAAAGTTCCTCTGCACTCAATTTCTCTTATTATGTACAGTATTACATAGGCAAGATCCATTTTAATGAGCTAGTATAGAAACATTGTTATTACTAAAGCTCATACTTTATTCAGATTTTCTTAGCTTTTATCTAATATCTCTTTGGTTCTCAGATTCCACGAAAGATACAATATGACTGGTAGTTACCATGTCTCTTTAGACTCCTCTTGGCTGTTACAATTTCTCAGACTTTCCTTTATAATTTGGAAATACTAGTTACTTATTTTGCAGAATTCCTTACTTGGGAATTTGCGTGATGTTCTTCTCAGACAAGAGATAGGCCTGGGGTTATGGACCATTGGGAGGAAGAGCACAGTGGTGAAGTGACATTTTCATGACATCATATTGAGGAGAGATATTATCAAAATGATTTGTGCCTATTGATATTGGCCATCCCGAGCTAATATGGTTAGATTTTGCTATGGTAAACTTATACTCACCCTTCCCCTTCAGTGTCCCACTCTTCCTTAGAAGTAAGTAACTATGGGTAGCCTACTCTCTGTCCTTAATCTATAGAAATTATTTTAAATCTTGTGCATGGATTTGTTTCTTTTCCACATTTATTAATATATTCAGTTATCAGCATGAATGACTCATACTTTCAGTATGATCTGATACTACTTTCTTGTGTTGTTCAAATTTATTCTAGCTTTGACTATCAGAAGCTCTTTCAGTTGACTCCTATGTCTCTTTATATACCCTCATCAATCTGTGTGTGTGTGTGTGTGTGTGTGTGTGTGTGTGTGTTAACACTTCCTTACTTTTAGGAATCTAGATGACTCATCCTATGCGTTTCTTTCCTGCCCTGATTCTAGAATCGTCCATTCCTCTAGAGTCCTCATTCATTTTAGTGAAGAATGGTATTCAAAATCAAGATCTGGATGCTAGACATGCTTTTGGCTCCTGCAGTGTCATTACTTTTAGATACTCCCAGCTGAGAGATTAAAAATATATAGGTGCATATATTAACTAGTATGTATATCTACAAACACTTCTGCATGTAACTATCTGTATCTATATTAAGTTAAACGTGAGTTCATACTGATGTCTCTGACTCTAATCTGTTGCCACATGGATTGCTCTAGCCTCTTTCTTTTCCTTATCTATAAATTTCCAGGCCAACAGTAAGAAATGTAGTTCCCACCATCTGGTATCTATTTAGCTAATTGTTCAGTTTCAATATACAAGCATAGTTGTTATCAGAATTGCTAAAATATAGTCCCATGAGAAATGGACTTTATCAACTAGATTACAGTGCTTATGAACAGTTTTTTTTTCTATTAGTGGTCACAATCTCCATACCTTTCCCAAGTTATTTAGATCAGACTCCATGACCCCATTCCTTTCAGTGATGTTGTTTCATATAGTTGTGATGCTGTGAGATTTTCTTGTCACAATCTGCATTCTTTTTAATATTATTGATTTTACTTATTTCATGTTCTAAATTTTTTTGTAAAGATGCTATACAGAAGGGTTACAGTGGCATGAGTAAGGCAGTGAGTACATTACTTGTCGATAGTTGTTACCCCTTCCCTTCCTTGTTGTTGTCCCACTATCCCTTCCCTCTTCCCCATGGTATATCCCCTGTTGGCACTGTGCATGATTTCAGTACCTTGCGTCTTGTATATACATTTGTCTAATCTGGGGAGGGGAAGGGGAATAACAAACGGTGAAACAAGGACACAATCTGTATTGTTTCCTGGGATCTTCGACCTCCTAAATAATGTTTACCAAATGCATACTGGACTCAAGGATTCACTCTTCATGCTGTAAGGTTCTAAGGTGTTTCAGGCGGATTTTTTTTGTCTGGTACTGGGGCTTGAACCCAGGGCCTCACTCTCTCCCTTGGCTTTATCACTAAAGTCTGGCCTCAAACCATGATCTTCCCAATCTCTCTCTCCTGAGTAGCTAGTATTACAGGTGTGAACCACTGGCACCCAGCTATGGCTTGGCTTTTGATATTCTAAACAGTGTCTTTCATTGGGAATGTAGAGTTTCAATAAAGTCTAATATCATTCTTTCATTTTCGTGGCTTGCAATTTGGTGCTGTGTCTAAAAATTAATTACCAAACCCAAGGTCACATAGACTTTTTTTTCTTTCATTGTTGTCTAGAAGTATTTTTTTTTAGCTTTTAAAATTGTAAAGGTGATTTACAGAGGGGTTACAGTTACATAAATATGGTAATGAGTACATTTCATTTTATATGATCATATGCACATAATTTAGAAGGTTTATAATATTATACTTTATATTTGAATCTATGTTCTAGCTTTAGAAAATTTTTATGAAAGATACAAAGTCTTTGTCTACAGTCATTTTTTTTTTCAGATAGATAACTACTGCTTCCAGCACAAGTTGTTGAAAACACTATCCTTTCTCTATTGAGAAGCTTTTGCTCCTTAATCAAACATCAATTAATCAGGTTTGCATGAATCTCTTTTCTGGACTGTAGATTCTGATTTATTGATATCCTCTACTTGTGTATTCTTTTTCAAATAGCACACTAACTCAATTGCTTTAGTTTTATAGCAAGTCTTGAGGCTTGGCACTGCTAGTCATTCCATTCCTTGCCTATTCTGAGATTTTTGCTTCTCCATCTAAATTTTAGAACCTTTTAATATCCACAAAATTACTGGCTGGGATTTTTAAAAGTAAGAATTACATTGGATGTACAGATCAAGAATAGACCTTAACATCAGATCTTACAATGCACAAACACAGGACATTTTCCTATTTATTTGGAACTCTTCAAGTTTTCTTTAATATTTTTATAACTTTCTGCATGGAGATCCTGCACACATTGTGGTAGTTACATCTAATTATCTGTGGGTTAAGTGCTATTATAAATGTTACTGTATTTTAAATTTCAAATTCTAATTGCTCATTTCTAGTATATAAGGAAGCATTTTATTAGTTCTAAGAGGCTTGACTTTTTAGATTAATTTTTGGAGACTTTTATGCCATCTGTAACCAAAAGGTGCTTTATTCTTTCCTTCAAGTTGCATATTTTCTTTTCTTTTTGAATTAGCATATGTTTGTAATATGAGCGGGTTTCATTGTGTTAGCTCCATACATATACACAATGACCTTTGAACAAACTCAATCTTTGCCATATTTTTATTCCTTTCTTCCCTCCCCTTTCTTTTGCAAACAGCATTTTGTTAGTTTCATTATATACTCATTATATACATGAATACCACATATTTATGTATACATATAATGTTCTCATATTTATGTATGTGTAATTTTTCATATATATACGAATACAACATAATGTTTATATATTTGTAATGTTCTTGGATTCTCTTCACCCCTCTATCCATCACCATCATCATCATCATTGTAGGTCTATATGCCACCAAGAGCAAGCTCCATGTGATGCTCTCCTTATTGTACTACCTAGGACTCAGTAAAATGTCGAGCAGGAGTGGTGAGAGGATATGACATTGCCTTATTACTGACCTTATGGCAAAATCATCCAGTGAAGTGTGATGTTAACAGTAGGGTTTTTGTGGATGTCCTTTATCAAATTGAATACATGTCTTGCTGGGAGCTGGTGACTCACTCCTGTAATCCTATCTACTCAAGATGCTGAGATCTGAGCATTACAGTTCAAAGCCAGACTGAGCAGGAAAGTCTTTGAAATTCTTAACTCCAATTAATCACTAAAAAACTAGAAGTAGAGCTGTGGCTAAAGTAGTAGAGTACTGGCCTTTAGGGGGAAAAATGCTGAGGGAAAGCACCAGACCCTGAGTTCAAGCCCAGGACCTGCACAAACAATTGAATTGAAACAATTGTTTCAATTCCTAACTTGCTGAGAATTTATTGTAAAGGATATTAGATTTTCTTAAGAGCTTTTTATGTGTCTGTCAATATGATAATATGGCTTTTCTTCTTTAGACTTGTGATGAATTACATTGATTTTTAAATGCTAAATCAGTTTTACATACTAGGAATGAATCCCATTTAGTCATGTGTGTAATTCTTTTTAAATATTGGGTTTGATTTGGTACTATTTTGTAGAATAATTTTGCATCTGTGTTCATGAGAGATATTAGTTTGTAGTTCTCTTTTCTTGTAATTTCTTTATCATTAAGATAATGCTGGCCTCATAGGAAATAGTTCCTTTATCTCCTAGAAGATATTTTTTTTTTGGGGGTCCAGTCGTGGGGCCTGAACTCTGGGCCTGGGCACTGTCCCTCAGCTCTTCAGCTCAAGGCTAGCGCGCTCTACCACTTGAGCCACAGCGCCACTTCCGGTTTTTTTTCTTTTTGCTTATGTGGTGCTGAGGAATCGAACCCAGGGTCTCGAGCATGTAAGGCAAGCACTCTACCACTGAGCCACCTTCCCAGCCCTCCTAGAAGATATTGTATAGAAATGCTGTCATGTTTTCTTGAAATGTTTGGTAGAATTTATTAGTGTAACTATCTGAGCTTAGCATTTTCATTTTTATAATGCTCTTAACTACTAATTAAATTTCTTTCTCTATTAGATGTAGGCCTATTTAGATCAGCTCTTTCTTCTTGTGTGAATTTGGTAGTTTTGTGCCCTTCAAGAAATTGAGCTGTTTCACAGTTGTATGCCTAAAGATGTTCATATTCCTTTATTATCCTTTGAATCTTCTTTCATATCTCATATTGGGAATTTGTGCTTCCTTCTGTTTCCTTCTGTTTCTTGGTCATCTTAATTAGAGTTTCCATCATACTTAACTTTTTTTTTTGTCAGTCGTGGGGCTTGAACTCTGGGCCTGGGCACTGTCTCTGTGCTCTTCAGCTCAAGGCGAGTGTTCTACCACTTGAACCACAGCACCACTTCCGGTTTTCTGGTGGTTTATTGGAAATAATAGTCTCACAGACTTTTCCTGCTGGTTTTGAACTGTGATCCTCATATCTCAGCCTAATGAGTAGCTAGGATTACAGCCGTGAGCTACCTGTGCCCAGCTCATACTTAACTTTTTAGAAAATCAACTTTTGCTAACTTTCATGTATTATTTTCCTCTTTAGAATTTCATGGATTTTTTTCCTACTCTCATTATTATTTCTCTTTTTCTGCTTGCTTTCAGTTTAGATGCTGTTTTCTCTAGTTTCATAGGTGGAAGCTTAGATTACTGTTTTTAGATTTTCCTTTCTGATATATTCATTTAATCCTATAAATTTCTCTGCATCCCACAAACTTTGACAAGTTATGTCTTCATTTAGCTCAAAGTGTTTAAAAAAATTCTCTGTGAGTTCATTGACTCATGTGTTTAGAGATGTGATTTAATCTCTATTGTTTTTGGAATTTTTCCATGTGTCTTTCTGTTTATAGAGTTTTTAGTCTAATTCTACTCTAGAGTGAGGACATTCTTGGTTAGATTTCTATTTTTAAAAATAGGTGTCTTGGGGTTGGGAAGGTGGCTCAGTGGTAGAGCGCTTGCCTTGCATGCTTGAGGCCCTGGCTTGGATTCATCAGCACCACATAAGCAAAAAAAGCCAGAAGTGGCGCTGTGGCTCAAGTGGTAGAGCGCTAGCCTTGAGCTGAAGAGCTGAGGGACAGCGCCCAGGCTGAGAGTTCAGGCCCCACGACCGACAAAAAAATAAATAAATAAATAAATAAATACGTGTTTTATGGCTTTTGATATATATGGGTGAATGAACCATATGAACTTGAGGAGAATGTGCATTCTGCTCTTATTGGATGAAGTAGTCTATAAATGTCAATTAGATCTATTTTATTGATGGTGCTCTTCAGTGCCATCATATCCTTACTGATTTTCTCCACTCAGTTCCTAAAAGAAGTATGTCAAAGCCTGCAACATACAACTGTGGATTTGTCTATTTCTTTATGAAATCTGTTTTTTGCCTTGGTGTTTTAACCTTCTATTAAAGTATTTTCATTAAGGAGTGTTATGTGAAAATTTGACCCCTTTATCATCTTGGATGATCTGATAACTCCTTGTCCTGAAGTCATTTTATTTTCTATATGCATGGATACACATGGATATGTTTGTATATGCTACAGCTTTCTTTGGTTAATATCAGCATGGTATATCTTCTTTCCAAACATATATTTTTTCCAAGAAAGCAATTCTATCTTAAATATTATCATTGTTATTTGAACTTTAATATAGCAATACACATAAAATAAAATTTGCCATTTCAACTTTTTTTGTACCAGTCATGGGGCTTGAACTAAGGGCCTGGACACTGTCCCTGAGCATTTTTACTCAAGGCTGGCACTCTATCACTTGAGCCACACCTCCACTTCAGCCTTTTTGGGTGTTTACTTGGAGATAAGAGTCTCTTAGATTTTCCTGCCTGGGTTGGCTTTGAGCCATGATCCTCAGATCTTAGTATCCTAAATAGCTAGGATTACAGGCATGAACTACCAGCACTCAGCTTATCCGTGTCATTAAGTGTACTATGGAGCAAGCATCACCCTCACCCATTCCCAGAATGATTTCACTGTGCCATACAGAAACTCTGTGCTCACTAATCTATAACCACCAGTTCCTCTCTCTTCTTGGCTTTTAATCTTTTTTCTATCTCTATGGATTTGTTCATTATAAGTCTCTTAGAAATGGAATCATAAGGTATTTGTACTTTTGTGTCTGGCTTAATTCACTTAACACCAGAGTTTCACCATTTATCCATGCTGTGGCATTTCAATTGTTTTGGATATACTTATTAGTGGAATTTCTGGATAATATACAAATTCTATGTGTAAAAATCATCAAATTGTTTCCCATTGTGTCTACAATTTTATATTTCCCTTGGTAATGCATGAGGGTTCCAATTTGTCCACATCTTTGTCAATGCTTATTTTCTGCATGTTTTTGACAGCATCGGGACTTGAACTCATACCCTATCATGTTTGACTTGTTTTGACTCATAGCTGGCACTCTACTACTTGAACCACATTTCCAGTATGGTGTTTTGCTGGTTAATTGAAGAGAAAGTCTAGATAACTTTTCTGCTTGGGCTGGCTTTACAACATGACCCTCAGGTATCAGCCTTCTGAGTAGCTAGGATTATAGGCATGAACTATTCCTGATGTTTATTTTTTAATTTATTAAATAGTCATACTAATAGCTAAAAGTAGTATCTTATTGTGGGTTTGATTTGCATTCCTTTAATGACTAATGACATTTGGTATTTTCTTTTTAGAAAATTCAAATTATTGAATGATTTTACCCCTGACGTATTTACAGGAATTATTTTCTATTTTTATTAAAATTTAGTAACACACATTTAATATCTTTTCATGTGATTTTTGGTTATTTATATATCTTCTTTGAGGAAATATTTATTTATTTGTACATTTTCAAATTGGATTGTTTCTTTTGTTCTTACATATTGGATATTATTTATTTATAAGATATATGATTTGTAAACAATTTTGCTCATTCTGTGCATTGTCTTTCCATTCTGTTGTTTACTTGTTGTACTGAGGATTGAACTTAGGGCCTTGTGCATTATGGGCAAGTGCTCTGCTATTGAGCTACAATTCCAGCCCTTTTTTCTGTTGTTCATATTCTTTCATGCACAAAAGTTTAAAAATTTAAGCAGGTATGACGATGCATGCATATAGGCCCAGCATTTGAGAGGAAAAGGCAGGAGGGCTATAATTTGAGGCTAGCCTGGATTGTATAGTGAAACTCTGTCTCAAAATATTTTTATTTGTGGGACTGGGATTGTGGTTTTGTTGTAGAGTGCTTACCTAGCATGCATGAGGCCCTAGGTTCAGTTCCTCAGTACCACATAAATACAAAAACATTAGATAGATCATAAAAATGAAACAAGATATTTAAAAAGGAAATGTACTCCTTACCTGACTTATATTGGCATAATCCCTCTGAATATCACCTTTATAAAAAATATTTTTAAATTTGGGCTAGGAAGGTGGCTCAGTGGTAGAGTATTTGCCTTGCATGCATGAGGCCCTAGGTTCGATTCCTCAGCACCACATAAGCAGAAAAAGTTGGAGGTGGCACTGTGGCTCAAGTGGTAGGGCTAGCTCTGAGCTGAAGAGCTGAGGGACAGCGCGCCCAGGCCCAGAGTTCAGGCCCCATGACCAGACCCTCAAAAAATATTTTTAAGTTTGATGAAGTCTTATTTGTTTGTTCATTTCTTACCTGTGCCTTTGGTGTGATATTTAGGAGATCATTGCTATATCCAGTGAGATGAAGATTTCTCTGCATGTCTTCTAAAAGATTTATAGTTTTAAATCTTAGGTTTGATCTATTTTTAGCTAATTTTATGCAAAAAGTTAAAACTTCATTTCTTTGAATGTGGATAAACAACTTTTACAACATCATTTAGTGTAAGACTATCTTTTCCTCATTAAATAAACCTTTTACTTCTTATTTTTTTATTTTATAATTTTAAAATTTTTTATTGTTATAATAAAGGTGAAGTTTTTGCTCTCTCTTATATAACAGTGTCTAGAGTATACAGCAGGCATACAATAAATATTGATTGAATGATTTTCATTGTGCTTAACATGTATCTGGCATATAACACATATGTACTAAGTATTGATTTCTACTGCCAGTCCTTACCTACCTTCTCAACAAGATGAAAGCCATATATGAAAAATGGCATAGCTAACTTCATATTCAATAGTAAATAACTGAAAGCTTAGCTCCATTTTTTTAAAAAAGGTGTTGATTGTATTTGGGAATCTTTATTTCTGGGGTTTCTATTATATTGGTCAATCTGTCTATTCTTATTCTAACACTAAACTAATTTTACTATCACACATTTGTACCAAGTTTTGAGATCAAGAAGTATGAAGTTCTCCATCTTTTTTATGCCAGTCCTGGGGCTTGAACTCAAGGGCCTGGAAGCTGGCTATTCCCAAACTTTTGTGCTCAAGACCAGAGCTCCATTACTTGAGCCACAACTCCACTTCCAGCTTTTTGGTAGTTAATTGGAGATGAGTTCCATGGAGTGTCCAGCCCAGGCTGGCATTGAATCATCATCCTCAGATCTCAGCCTCCTGAGTAGCTAGGATTACAGGCATGAGCTACAAGTGCCTGCTGAGTTCTTTGTCTTGATCCTTTCTTTTCAGAAGGGTTTTGATTGTCTGAGTCCCTTGAGATTTCATATGAATTTTAAAATGAAATTTTTCTATTAAAATGATTGGGGCTTTTACAGGGATTGCATTGAATCTACAAATAGCTTTGAGTATTGTTGTCATCTTAAAGTTCAATCTTGCAGTCCACAAACACAGGACATCGTTCCATTTATTTAAATTTTATTTCTTTTAGAAATGTTTTTTAGTCAGTTGCAGGGCTTGAACTCTGGGCCTCGGTGCTGTCCCTCAACTCTTCAGCTGAAGACAAGCGCTCTACCACTTGAACCACAGCGCTACTTCTGGTTTTCCGGTGGTTTACAGGCATGAGCCACCGGCACCTGGCAGAAATGTTTTGTAGTTTCAACATACATGTCTTTTGCTTCCTCATTTAAAATCTTCTTAATAATTTTATTCCTTCTGATGATATGACAAATAGAATTGTCTCTTCATTTCCTTTCACCTGAATTGTTTATCAGTTTAAAAATGCAATTGAAAAAAATGCAATTGATTTTTATATGTTGATTTGGCATCTTGAAAATTTGCTGAATGTATTTAGTAACTCTAACAAGTTTTTTCCTGGAATCTCTAGTGTTTTCTACTTATAAAATCATGTCATTTGTGACCAGAGATACTTTTACTCTTTCTTTCCCAGCTTGGATACCTCTCTCTCTCTCTCTTTCTCTGTGTATGTGCTGGTCCTGGGGCTTGAACTCGGGGCCTAGATGCTATTCCTAAGCTTTTGTGTTCAAGACTAGCACTTTACCACTTGAATCACCGCTCTATTTCACCTTTTTGGTGGCTATGAGTTTCAGGGACTTTCCTGCTCAGGCTGGCTTCAAACCACAATCCTCAGATCTCAGCATCCTGAATAGCTAGGATTACTGGCATAAGCCACTGATGCTCAGCCAACCTTTTTATTTCTTTTACTTATCAATTGATCTGGCTAGAATTTCCAATATTATGCTGATTAGAAATGGAGAAAGCAAGCATCTTGGTCTTGTTCCTGATCTTTAGGAGAAAACTCTCAGAAATGGAAATGATGTTAAATGTGAGTGTTTCATATACAGACTTTATCATGTGGAGAAAGGTGAATATTGGTTAGCAAAGGAAAGTAATATTTATTGCACATGTTTTTCTATGCCAGGCACTCTTCTAAGTATATTAATGCATCATGAAGCCTTGTGATAAATACTTATTGAGTGACTGATATATGCTAAACATTGTAATACAACAAGGGAGGGAAAAGATCTATGATCTTTCTAGCTTGGAGAACAAACAGACACTCCATGTGAGCTAATAGGATAAGAGCTGTGAAAGAATGAAGCAAGGTGTTTAGGGATACCCTGAAAGAGAGTCATCAGAGAAGTCTGTTTTTATGATGCTTAGGAAGAATTCTCTGAAAGAGTGTCATTTAAGCTGAGATTTGAATGATGATAAGTCATATGATTAAATATGGGAAAAAAGATGCCAAGAAGAGGAAATTACAACAAAGGTCGAAGTAGGAAATGGCCAGTCACGTTTTGTCAACACAGAGGAGGCCAGTGTGTCTACAACAGAGCCTTGAGAGTCTTGATGCAAGGTGGCAAGATTTAGGACACAAAGGTCACTGAAAGGCACAGAATAAATGGAAACTTAATTTCCTGAAGAAAGTAATTGAAGGTCATGAAACAGAGAGCTACCATGGTTAGAGCTACATGTTCAAAGTTACTCCAGTTGTAAACTGTGAGGCTGGACATGGAGGAGCTGTGAGGAATATTTGGGGGAATGATAGAATGTTCCATTGAAGGGTTGAAGTTTTGAGGCAGTGACCACTTGTTGCTTCTTTAACTAAACCTAAGATCAGCAAATTCTGTCTAGCAGAGCAACACGTGTGGTAATCCAAACACCTGGTTGGTTGTGTGACTTTATAGCCCTGCAAATCTTTAGCTCGGGGCTCTCCTCCTAGGCTCCACTGTGTTGGAGTGTAGGACGAGGCCCGAGCTGCAGCCCATTTAAATAAAACCTTAAAACAGCTGTAGAGTCTGACTCTTGGTGGTCTTCTTGGTGGGGGTCCTGCGCCCTGGGCACAACATATTAGTGGGGCTCATCCGGGATCCCCCCAAAGACCCCCGAGACTTCAGACTCCAAAGGTAAAACGGCGCTATTTTTGTTAATTTGTCTTGTCCTGTCGTTTGTCTGTCTGTACTTTCATTTTCCTTTGTGAGGACAGCTGCTCCGATTCGTATTGTGTAAAGGGTTGTCAAAGCAGACACGCTTGCACGTCTCCCAGTTCCTCATGTGGAGCAGGGGTCCTTGGAACCCCGCCGTGTGAATTGTGGGGCGGGGGTTGGTTCAGTGTTGGGCCGGAACTGACCAAGAGGGCCTCCTAACCGAGGCCCAACTCGCCCACTGTGGGTCCTTCTGCTGTGGGGCATGGGTGTGGAACCAATTCGGGAGATCTCCAATTCATAAGCTTTTTTTCATGTCAGGCCTGCGTGTGTTTTGTTTGTACTGCTTATTGTTTTTTGGACTGTACGACTGACGTGACTGGAAACCATGGGCACTACTACAGCTAGCCCCCTAGACTTACAAAAAGAAACTGAGAAAGAGGAAAAGAAAAGGTACCCCCCGGTTTTTCAGGGAGATAACTTGGAAGAAGAAATGTTTCCTCCCCCATACTCCCTTTCCCAGGTTCCTTCTGCAGAACCTGAGAATGATCAAGAGGAGGAGGGAGCTATAGAACCAGAAGCCGAACCCTCGGCACCTGCCCTTAAAGTTTCTGAGGGGCCAGTCACTCGAGGATGCCATAGGATCAACCCCCTTCTAATGCAGCTGTTTTTCCCTTATGCGCCATAGGTCCTGTGGATGCCTATGGTCAACAGCAACTCCAATATTGGCCATTTTCTACCAGTGATCTATATAATTGGCGCACCCAAAATGCCCCCTTTTCTGAGAAACCCCAGGATTTAATTCATTTGCTTGAAACTATTCTCTTTACTCATCAGCCCACTTGGGATGATTGTAGTCAGCTTTTACAGGTCCTTTTTACCACCGACGAGAGAGACCGTATCCGAGAGGCGGCCCGGAAACATATCCCTGGCCCCACAGGAGCGCCCATCACAGATCCTGCCCTGATCGCTGCCAATTTTCCTGAGATCCGACCAACATGGGACTACAATAAGGTTGAAGGTAGGGAGCAACTCCTTGTCTACCGCCAGGCTCTGTTGGCAGGTCTCAAGGCGGCAGCTCGCCAACCTACTAATATGGCCAAAGTTTATGATGTTAGACAGGGAGGAAATGAAAGTCCGGCAGCATATCTTGAGCGGCTCCTGGAAGCTTTTAATCAATATACCCCGTATGATCTTGAGACCCAGGAGTCAGCTCAAATGATTATGTTTGCCTATATAAATCAAGCTGCACCAGACATAAAGCGAAAGTTGCAGGCTCTAGACAGACTTGGTGAAAAGTCTATTAGGGATCTAGTAGCCGCGGCGGGAAAGGTTTACAATAAGAGAGAGCAGAGGAGCAAAGACAGGAAAGGAAGGACAGAGAACATGAAATTGAGCATGAAAAGAGGCCGGGCCAAGGAAAAGAGGCCAGACTTGTTGGACTTGCCACTGTCGCATGTCAAGCATACCTGGTTCACTGATGGCAGCAGTTTCATTCGAGAGGGAAAAAGGTACACGGGCACAGCAGTCACCACGGACACTGAGATAGTGTGGGCAGAAGCACTCCCCCAGGGAATGTCTGCACAAAGAGCAGAACTAGTGGCACTAACAAAAGTCCTACAAATGGGAAAAGGGAAGAGACTAAACATTTACATGGACAGTCGGTATGCTTTTGCCACTGTGCATGTCCATGGAGCCATTTACCAAGAGAGGGGGCTGCTGACAGCTGAGGGAAAGGCTATTAAAAACAAACAAGAAATTTTAAGCCTCATCCAGGCCTTATGGGAACCAGCAAATATTGCCATTATGCACTTCCCTGGCCATCAAAAGGGAACTGATTCAATAACCAAAGGAAATAACTTGACCGATCAGGCAGCTAAGGAGGCGGCCCTCCAGCCCAGAGCGGAAGTACTGACTCTAGTAGACTCAAGGCCACAAGCTTTGCCTCCTGAGCCTCAGTACTCCCAAGAAGACTTGGAGTGGATAAAAAAAATTCCCATGGCCTATAAACCCCTGGGCAGAGAAGAAAATAAAAACTGGTGGAAAATTGGTGAGGGGAAACTTATCTTGCCACAAAGATTGGGCAAGGGGATTCTTAAGAGAATCCATCGAGTATCTCACATGGGAACCCAAAGAATGCAGGACTTGCTCCCACACTCAGAAGTAAAAATTAGGCAAGGAAATCAACTCATTGAGGACATTGTCAAAAATTGTAAAGCCTGTCAGCTCACCGATGCCCCCAATCAACCGGTTACAAAAGGAGCTCGCTTCCGTGGAGATAGGCCAGGTGTGGGTTGGGAAGTAGACTTCACAGAAATTAAAACTGGAAAATATGGATATAAATATTTGCTAGTTTTTGTAGACACCTTTTCAGGATGGGTTGAAGCCTACCTAACAAAGCATGAGACCGCGTGCATCGTGGCTAAGAAGATTCTGGAAGAAATCCTACCCAGGTATGGCTTCCCACCCACCATAGGGTTGGACAATGGACCGGCCTTCGTCTCAAAAGTAAGTCAGGGAATAGCCACAGCACTGGGGATGGATTGGAAATTGAACTGTGCTTATTGACTCAGAGTTCAGGGCAGGTAGAAAGAATTAATCAGACTCTAAAAGAGACCTTAACTAAATTGGCCTTGGAGACTGGCACAGATTGGGTATCGCTCCTTCCTTTTGCCCTGTTTAGAGTAAGAAATTCACCCTATCAGCTTGGCTTTACTCCTTTTGAAATAATGTATGGACACCCTCCACCCATTATCCCTAGCCTTCAGACTGAATTGCTTGCTGATTTGGATGATACTGAATTTCTGGTGCATAAGAGTATGTGGCCACAGCTTAGAGCATTATATGCTTCTATTCCTACCCCCCATTCGTTTAAACAGGGACTGGGTGTTTGTTCAAAGGCACAACTTGAGATCTCTGGAAACACGGTGGAAGGGACCTTACATGGTGCTACTGACTACACCCACTGCCCTTAAGATGGATGGCATTGCTGCTTGGATCCACTGCTCCCATGCCAGACCGGCTGACCCCTTTGCCCTAGACAACCATGGGGAAACATGGGAAGTTTCCAAGCATCCTACCCAACCACTCCGCATACGCCTCAAGAAAAGAAAAATGGACTGATTGTTATTGATATTATTGTTTAATAGTATGGCTAAGGTCAGAGAGGGACTATACCCGTTCAAGATCGAGAGCTGTTGGAGTTTAGTTTTGGGCCAGAGAGACAAGATTGTGTCTCAGGACCATAAGTCAAGGGGGGGAAAGAAGAGTTGAAGTTTTGAGGCAGTGACCACTTGTTGCTTCTTTAAACTAAACCTAAGATCAGCAAATTCTGTCTAGCAGAGCAACACATGTGGTAATCCAAACACCTGGTTGGTTGTGTGACTTTATAGCCCTGCAAATCTTTAGCTCGGGGCTCTCCTCCTAGGCTCCACTGTGTTGGAGTGTAGGACAAGGCCCGAGCTGCAGCCCATTTAAATAAAACCTTAAAACAGCTGTAGAGTCTGACTCTTAGTGGTCTTCTTGGTGGGGGTCCTGCGACGCGCACAACGTGTATTACCCACAGTGGTGTTTTCGTAGGTTCATTCATCTTTCAATATTTATCAAGCTGCACTGTTAAGTTATACCATAAAGTCATCAAATCATACTACTGAATTGATTTGCTGGCTGTATATGGGTTTCTTTTACTCTCTGGGCTGTTCTGTCAGGAATGGATGTTAGAAGGCAAATATGGTAGATCTGTTCATTAAAAGCTATTGCAATTATTTTGTAGGCATTGAGATCTTCTTTGCTCCTCACAACTTCAAAGGGCACATTCTTCATTTTATAGTGAGAGAAATCAAGATCCAGAGAAATAAAGCAACTTTTTCAGAATATTCTCACTCTAGAAAGCGACAAGAGTAGAACTAGAAAACAAGTTTGTGTGATTACAAAATTCAGAGTTTTTACACTTTATAATGCCCTCAGATCCCAAAGTGGGCTTACCATACAGGGTGACACAGGCCCACAATCTCATGTACACAAGAGGCAGAGATGGGGGAGGAAAGCAGGTTCAGGCCAGCCAGGTGGCAGTGGTGGGGTGGGGCGGAAATTAGTGAGATCCTATCTCAAAAACAGGACATGGAGGTTTACATCTGTTATCCCATTTAAGTAGGACATGGAGGATTGTGAGTGTGGCTGTCAACCACAAAGCAAAAGTGTGAGAACCTGTCTAAAAAATAAAACTAAAGCAGGGGCTGGGGGTTTAGCCCAGCAGAAGGGCACCTGCCCAGCTCGCGCAAGGCCCTGGGTTTGGTCCTCAGCCCTGGGGAAAAAAGCTACAAAAATAAACTAAAGCATATTAGGGCTAGGAATATGGTTCAAGTGTCAGAGTCCCTGAAAAGCAACTATACTGCCCTGAGTTCAGACCCAAATACAACCAAAAAAGAGAAAAAAAGTGGGCCTAAAGACTGGACCAGATTACCTTAGACACCATAGTATGGATGAGGCTGTTTTCTCATGCAGTTGCTATGCTCTCTTTATATCTTGGGTTTTTAGATAAAGCACACTGTGTGACTCCTGATCCCTTAACTATTTTCAAGGAGTCCAAATCTTCATCAAAGGAAATCTCTAGAGGACTCAGGAGAAAGAGAAAGAGAGCAAGAGTATTTTCCAGATTATATCAAAGCAACAAACATATCTAATCTTTATAGTTTTCCATGTGGGCTTCCAGAAATGAATGAGTTGTGGGAGAAGGCCAGAGAAGAGGCATAAATATTTGAGGGTTTTTTGCCAGTCCTGGGGTTTGAACTCAGGGCCTAGGCACTGTCCCTGAGCTTCTTTTGCTCAAGGCTAGCATTCTTACCACTTGAGCCACAGAGCCACTTCCAGCTTTTTCTGTGTATGGGGTACTGAGGAATTGAATCCAGGGCTTCATGCATGCTAGGTGAGCACTTTACTACTGAGCCACATTCCCAGCTCCAGCATAAAGTTTTAACTTGCCACAATTATATTTTTATAAATTCCATGATTTTAATATGAATATGTATAAATGGCCTCTTTGTATTAGTATCTTCATAAGGGGAAATATGAAAAGAACAACTTTGAGGGTTACATCCAGGACATTTCAAGCAACAAAAACCAACTTGACATAAACAAGAATAAAACTGGCTTCAGTTACAGTGGGACCATAGCACAAACAGAATCACCAAGCGCCTATGTGTACCCATCTCTCTTTTTTTTTTTTTTTTGGTTAGTTTTGGTGCTTAAACTAAAGGCTGCATGCTGCTCTCCCTGAGCTCTTTTGCTCAAGGCTAGTGCTCTATTTCTTTGAGCCACAGAGCTACTTCTGGTTTTCTGGTGGTTAATTGGAGATAAGGGTCTCATGGCCTTTTCTGTCCAGGCTGCCTTTGAACCACAATCCTCATATCTCAGCCTCTGGAGTGGCTAGGATTATAGGCATGAGCCACCAGTATGTGGCTTGTATCCATCTCTTGTCTCTGCTTCTTTCTTTGCTGGGTTTGTGGTAATAAAGGTGGCCTCTCTCATTTCCAGGCTTACATGGTTTATGAGTGCCAGCACAAATACCAAGGAGAAAGTTCATTGGACAGACTTTCTTAACCCATCTTGAATAAATTAATATTCTCCCTTACTATTATCTCCCTTGGGTTGTCATTGACACCACCTATAAGTTCTGAACTATAGTTTCCTGATCGGCTGTGACTGCCTCAGCCCAGGCCTCAGTGAGTAGGAGAAGGTATAGGACATTCCTTGTTGAAGTCTTATCCTTGTATTCAATAAAATTTACCACAAAAGGCCAACAGAAAGGAAGATTCTAATTAGGGAAACATAGTGAGGTTTTTTTTTATAGCATTCTGTGATTGTAGCAAATGGGATAGTTTCTCTTTGAATCTCATTAATGAACTTGGGAAGGATGATACTCTAAAGAGATACTAGTTTTAAAAAAGAATATAATTATTATAGCCAGGGTTGAGTACTCTCTTTCCCCAGGTATCCTCGATGCATCTCTCCTACCACTTGTTATCTCACTCTTAGAACTTGGAAAAAAACCTAGTGGCAAGATAGCCAAGTAACCTGAAAAAAGGCTGGAGCCAAAGTACATACTTAGAAGTTACCCAAAACATCAAAGGACACCATAGAGTAAGCCAGGCATCAATGGCTGATGCCTATAATCCTAGCTATTCAGGAGGGAGAGATCTGAGTATCGAGATTCAAAGCCGGCCCAGGCAGGAAGGTCTGTGATACTCTTGTTGCCAATTAGCCACCAAAAATCCAGAAGTGGAACTATTTCTCAAGTGGTAGAGCTCCAGCCTTGAACAAAAAGGCTCAGAGTCAGAGCCAGAGCCAGGCCGAGTTCAAGCCCCAGCAGGCCAGCACATATACAAAAGGACACCAGAGTGAGAGGACCAATGATGATATAAAAATGTTAAAAGTTGCCGGGAGTTGGTGGCTCACGCCTGTACTCCTAGCTACTCAGGAGGCTGAGATCTGAGTATCGAGATTCAAAGCCAGCCCAGGCAGAAAAGTCTATGAGACTCTTATCTCCAACTAACCACCAGAAAACCAGAAGTGGCACTGTGGCTCAAGCACTGGAGCACTCACTTTGAGTGCAGAGCCAGTGCCCAAGTCCAGAGGTCAAGCCCCATGACCAAAAATAAACAAATAAGGAAGGAAGGAAGGAAAGAAAGAAAGAAAGAAAGAAGAAAGAAAGAAAGAAAGAAGGAAAGAAAGAAAGAAAGAAAGAAAGAAAGAAAGAAAGAAAGAAAGAAAGAAAGAAAAAGAAGGAAAGAAAGAAAGAAAGTTAAAAGTCAGGGAAGCCAAGGGTATGGCCAAACAAAGGAAATCAGTGGTTAGGGAAAAGAAATCAAGAAATACAGAATAAACAAAGTGAAAGGTTTGGAGAGGGGACAAGGCCTGCTTTTATGGGATATGGAGGCAGATGTGACTAAATTTATTGAAGAGTATAATATGATAAATTTCAAAATACCCATTTGAATTTCAGAGAGCTATTGATTCTTTTTGTATCAAGTATTCTCAGCTTTTTAATCCCATGATGCCCTCCCTTAACAATTCTCAGACAGTAACTGCATCTTCTATAGTTTTCTGTCATAGAGGCCATCATTTTCAATAAATTTTTTTCCTTTTCTTCACTTGGA
This sequence comes from Dipodomys spectabilis, assembly GCF_019054845.1. Classification (NCBI taxonomy): domain Eukaryota; kingdom Metazoa; phylum Chordata; class Mammalia; order Rodentia; family Heteromyidae; genus Dipodomys; species Dipodomys spectabilis. The sequence goes on from NW_024870853.1 coordinate 3,889,380, forward strand.
AGAAGGAATAGTCCCTGGATTTTGAACTCAGAGCCTTGTGCTTGCTAGGCAGATAATCTAACACTGACCCATGCATCCAGCCCTTTTTTGAGATGGTTATTTTTGATATAGGACCTTGCTTCCTATCTAGGTGCACCTGGACAGTGATCTTGTCATAGCTAGTCTAACAAGTATACACCACTATGCCTTGCATTCTTCCATTAAAATGAAGTTTCCTAGACTTACTGCCTAGGCTGCTCTAGAAATATGATACTACCAATCTCCTCCTCCCACATAGCTTAGGATAACAAATACACATTAACATGACCAGCTATGGGTTAGGAAGGGGTCTTGAACTTTTCTTCCCAAGATGACATCTCAGACTGACATCTTTGCATTCTCAGTGTCATTTCAGGTATGAGCCACCAAGGCCTGGTTTTCAATAGGTTTCTAAATCTGATACTTTAAATAATACCTTGTGTACTAACTTGTCCCGAGAATATATTCTGATCTGTATGACATATTCCTCATGAAAGTGAAACTGAGACCATGACTAATCCATGTGAGATGAGTTTTTAGCCTAAACACTATACTCAAAGTCAAATATGAATTTTGGAAAGATAAGACATCTATCACAGTCAAGCCACTCACTGTAGGCACTGCTATCAACCAGGGAAGGGTTGGGGAGAAGAGGAGACAAACCACTCTCAATATTTAAAAGACAGGGTATTTAACATAGCAAATTGGTAATACAGATTATAGAAGAACTAAGGAGCCAAATCAGAGATGGAAAAGGGACACAGAAATTAGTCTCATCTCAGGCGCTTGAAGAACACAGGGAAAGAAGAAAGCCAAAGCCATCTAGTGGAATGTGAGGATGCGACAGAGATGTCCACTGTGGGGAGACGACATGAGATTATGAAGGAAGGTATAGCTGCTACCAGAAACTGTTCCCTGGAGGGAGGGGAATAAATGCCATAGTGTAGACTTCCTTTCCTGCTCTACCACTTACCAGTGTTTCCATTAGCTAAAGCCATCTGGCAAGGACACTTGAGTACTATTATTTACCAAAGAAGAGCATGGAGCAAATAGGCAATGCCCAACACACCATTCATTATTGCCAGGATATTTGCCTTACAATACTTTGCACTTCATCCTACTTGACTAGACCTTCAACTCCCCTTTTGAATCCAGATCACCTTTCCACTGTGCCCTCTGGAACTCAGACTCTATGATCAGCAAAATCCATTCAGCCTCTTCAAACATTCCAGAAAACTCTTCCCATAGATGACTAAGAAGTACTCATCCAGTCCTTAGATGGTTCCTTAGCGTATGCCATGCATGCGATAAGTATATAAAGGATATGACATGGGTATCCTTTTTGCTCTTTAATTTCCCTCATAGGCTATTACTTCCAATCTTTGTGTAAAGAGCTTGCTCAGAAGGGTCATGCCATCAACAATATCATCACTGTTATTGTCTGTAAGTATTACAAATATAATATCCTATTCACACTCCCTCACATAAATCACAAAAGAATTTGGAATTTGCTTCACTCTGCTAGTTTGCCTTTGATAGCTTATGACAGAAACCCCAAATCAACTGACTTACATAATAAGGCACATAGACTTTCCTGCCCTGTGATCTTGAGATCTTAGACTCTTGAGTATGTAGGATTACAGTTGTGAGCCACCAATGAGCTAGATGGTTTCATTCAGTACCTCTGTAATATCATGTTGGTCCCACAATGTGCTCATCTTTTTCTTTGCCATCCCATGAAACCATCCCCAGAATGCTCTCTAAGGCTGATTTCCTTCCTGGTTATAAGACATACAGGTAAACCCATCTATGCAATAGAAGTCAAAATTATAATGAGAAGCTTGTTTAATTGGTATGAAATAAAAATAAAAGCATCTAGTTGTTTGGTTTAAATATATAAAAATATTGGGCCAATAAGGCAGGAAACCTCTCCATTTCCACAATAAATACACTGGTTTTCAGGGTTAAGTCCTCACATCTGGCTTCTATATTCTTTGGAAAGTATTTGGAGACTGTTGCTCATATTTGTCTCTGTTTCTTCCTGTGTATATGTCCATAACTGACCAGCTGCCTTCTGTTTGATATATCGCTTCTTTAGATATGCCAATGACTTCCATCAGGTTATAGCCAGGTCTTGCTGGCAAGTGACCCATTCTGTCTTTGTTCATCTTCATCTTACATTAATTCAACAATTTAATCCTCAAGGAAAATCTTAGTCTTTTTTTTCCATTTCTAAGTCTTATATGCTATATTTTGCTGCAGCGGGAGACAATAGAGAATAACCTAGTTCTAGAATAGCCCTGCTCTGCCACTTAACATCTCTGAGCCACAATTTTGTCATCTGTAATGTGAGGATTATAAAGGCACTTACTGTGCCAAAGTTGTTGTGAGGACAAAATGAGAAAATAATTTGAAAGCTTCTACTACAGCCCCTGAATCATCGAATGCACTCAATAAATGTTATCTATCTGTTATCATTATGATCACAGCATAATGTCTTCAATGATCTTTTGTTTTATCAGAGAAAAAACAAGGCACGAAGGTTTCGAAACAAATAAATATTCAATAATTATTACCTATTATCAATATCATCACAATGCTTTTCCTTCCATTATATTTTTGTTTTAGTATCCAAACAAAAGAGTGCAAAAGCTCCTCAAACAAGTTAGAGCCTGTTATACCTTGAAAATAATTCAGTATGCTACGTGGATAATTGTCTATGGGGATTACCAACTGTCCAAGTACAAAGATGAAGGGGTATAGGTGAGTTTGATCTTGCTACTAAGCTTTGACTTTATCCTCTGCTCTTGGTTTGAATATGAAATGTCCCTACTGACTCATTGGTGAAGTTTTTGTCCTGTGCTGGTGGCACAATTTTGGAAACTTCTGGAAACTTTAGATGGGTAAGTCCTAGTTGAAGGAATTAGATCACTAAGGCATGTCTTGTCCCAGCCATCCTCCCCAGGCATCCTATCTACCACAAGGTGTGTAGCTGCTGTTAAATGCTGCTGCCATCATGAAGTTCTCACCATAGGCCCAGAATCAACAGAAAGAACTATGTGCTGAAGCTCATGAGCCAAAATAGATCCTTCCTTAAGTTGTTCCCCCCCTCCTCAGGTAACAATAACAGTAACAGGGTTGGACCAATACATTTGTACATGTTAGGAGAGAAGAGCAGTGAAAAATTACAATCAAGATACCTGGATCAGATTTATATCTTCCAAAAAACCTCACTCTGATAGTGACTCACTGGAACAATTAAAGGAAGTCTATTACAATAGCTTAGCTAGGAGGTAATGAGGAATGGAGGAGGATTTCTGGTTCCAATAAGGGCAGAATAGATTGTATTAATCTTTCTCACTGATAATACTTATAAATTCTAGATAAATATTTTTAAATACTATCAAAAACCCTCTTATTTTTTTTTTTTATCACATTGGAGATTGAACAGAAGCAGGTACAAATCAGGAGATATTTGATCCTCAAAGAAGGCAATCTTGCTGATGGAGATCCACAGTTACCATTTTTCCTGAAAGTAATCCCTAGTTCTTGTGATAGAGGATGGCTTGAACTTAATCAAAAAGTCATATTGGGTTTTTTTGTTTGAATTGTCAGAAAACAGAGTTGAGGATGTGTCACAGAAGCTAACAACTGAGGAAAGGAGGTTGACAAGAAGGAGAACCAGGAAAAGAGCCCCTAGATTCTTTGGCTGACTCTATTTTTGTATGTGTGCCAATCCTGGGTCTTGAACTCAGGGACTGGGTGCTGTCCCTGGAATTCTTTTGTACTCAAGACTAATGCTCTACCACTTGAGCCACAGCTCCACTTCTGGCTTTCCTGGTGCTTAAGTGGACCTAAGAGTTTCACTGGCTCTCCTACCTGGGCTGGCTTTGAACCGTAATCCTCATATCTCAACCTCCTAAGTAGCTAGGATTACAGGCACGAGCCACCCATGCCTGACTTGACTCTTGTATTTCATGTGTATGGAGGGACTCCAAGGATCTGAAACAAAGCACTAGGTAGATAGTTGAACTTCCTGAGCAGAGATTTCAGCTGCTGACAACTTTACAGAAGACAGAATTTAGAGTTTGAGTACTGCTAAATAAATAATACATTTCGGTAAATATTGCAGGCTTCCCACTGAAACCCAGAAAACCTTTAGTTTTGAACAAATCATATTATGTTCAAGGAAGAAAGGACTTACTCTAAGACTAAGGGAACATTACTGAAACAGATGCATCCTTTAAAAAAGTATTAAACCAAGCTCTTGTAAATTCAAAGTTATCAGTTTTTTATTTGCCCAGTAGAATAAAAAATTAATTTCTGCACTGAAAAATCTACAAAGTTAAAGATAAAAAACTAGAAGATATATGAAGGGACAGACATGAAGAAAAAATATGACTCAATGTCAAGAGAAACAACCATCAGTATAATCCAACCTGACATAAGCCACATGTTAGACTTGGGCTAGATGGTTTAGTCTAAATAAGATAAACCTAGGAGATAATACAAGATTCAATTGAAAGAGAGCTCTGAAATGTAGAAAAGAGGTACATAGTTAGTTAGGAACTCTAGGATTGGAGGAAAATCTTGTAGGACATTTTATGAACCCAACTCAAGAAAAGAAGGATATATATATATGTATATATTATATATATAATATATATAATATATATTATATATAATATATATATATATTATATATAATATATATATAAGAGCTACTGTCCACTGATCCTCATGCTAACAAAAAAAGGCATCCCATGTAGTCTTACTCTTCCACTAGATTATATAGGAACCTTGATGACAACACCTAGCAAAACTGGCAGCATCAGAAGAGGAAGTAAATGGAAAAACCCACTCACATTAAGAGAACGAGAAGTGTCTCCTTTTTCATCAGGCCTGTTACTTCTATTCCCTACCAAGAAAAAGAGAAGTGGCTGAGTGTCACCAGCAAGGGAGATGATACCACCAGAAATTCCATATATATGAAACTAGTAAAATGAGAATTGCACAAATGGTTCATATCTGTAATTCTCCCTACTTAGAAGGCTGAGAACTGAAGGTTGAGGTTTGAAGCCAGCCTGAGCAGAAAGTTCACAAGGTTTATATCTCCAATTAACTAGCAACAAGTCAGTAGTGGTGAAAATGATGAAGCTCAGGCCTTGAGTGGAAAAAGCCAAATAAGAGCATGAGACCCTCAGCTCAAGTTCCAGAACACACACACACACACACACACACACACACACACACACACACACACACACACACACACACACACACACAAGCTGATAGAAAGAAATAAGAAAATCCACAGTCATAATTGGGAAAATTAACATTACTCTTAGCAAGTGATAAAACTCAGGACCTAAGAATAGCAAATTAGGGGCTGGAAAGGTGGCTTGGGGCTGGGAAGGTGGCTTAGTGGTAGAGTGCTTGCCTAGCATGCATGAAGCCCTGGGTTCAATTCCTCAGCACCACATAAGCAAAAAGAAAAAAGCCAGAAGTGGCGCTGTGGCTCAAGTGGTAGCCTTGAGCAAAAGAGGCTCAGAGACAGTGCCCAGGCCCTGAGTTCAAGCCCCAGCACTGGCAATAAATACCAAATTAACAAACATATAGAAGAACTGAACAATAGCACAATACAACAGGATCAGATTGACAATCCCTCTAACAACAGTAAAATGCCTATTTTTTCTCTAATTCCCATGGATTATTCACCAACAGAGATAATACTCTGGACCATAAAACAGATCTGAAAATTTTTGAAGAATTAAAATCTTATAGAACATTCCTCAACCAATAATGGAATCAAACTAGAAATAAATAGCACAAAAACAATAGTCAAAGCTCTAAACTCATGAAAATTAAGCAACACACATATAAATAAATTTACTTAAAAACTGGATTGTAGCCCAGGTTGCAGTATGGAAAAATAAGTACTAACAGGCCATTGGTATTTTAGCACAAATTATTTGTTTGTGTGGTGTTTTTTTGTTTTTTTTTTTTTACAATTTATGTTAGGTTTATTTTTCTTTTCTTTTACATTTTTTTAAATTGTCAAAGTGATGTACAGAGTGGTTATAGATACATGAGTAAGGCAATAAGTACAGAGTGGTTATAGTTACATGAATAAGGTAATAAGTACATTTCTTGTTAAACTTGTTACCTCTTACCTCATTTTTCTGCTACTTTGCCTCCTCCCACCCTCTCCACCCCCAAGGTGTATAGAACATTTCCAACATATTGTCTTGTGTATATCACTATTGCATCAGTTCTTTGTCTCACCATTGTTATTTTTTAAAATTTCATTGAGACCTAAGTTTAAAAAAAAACCAGAACCCTCATTCTTTCTAGTTTCAGGTCTTATGGTTGTGTTTAACCCATTTTGAGTTTATCATTATGTTTGTAGTGAGGATCCAGTTTCATTATTTTGCATGTGGATATCTAGTTTTTTCCATACCATTTGTTGTTGCTACTCTTGTTAAATGATTAATTATATATGTGCAACTAATTCTGAGCTCTCTGCTATGTCTACTGTTCTCTATTTCTGTTTTTATGCCAGTACTGACAGATGGTTAATATTCAAAATATATAATGAATTCCAAGAGCTCAACAGCAAAAAAAGGAAAAGAAAATCCAATTTTAAAATGGCCAAAGAATTTGAATAGACATTTCTTTGAACACAGCCCCCATATATTTGAAAATATGCTCAAAGTCACTAATCTCAAATGTAAATTGAAACCACAATGAAGTATTACCTCACACCACTTAGAATGTCCATTATCAAAAAGGATAAGGATAATAAGTGTTGGCAAGGATGCAGAGAAATTGGAACTCTTTGACATAGTTGGTAAAAATGTAAAATGGTGCAGTTGCTATTGAATAAAATATAGAAGTTTCTCCAAAAATTAAAAATAGAACTACTATATATATATATATATATATATATATATATATATATATATATATATGAATCAGTATCTGGATCTGAAAGGGGCACCTGAATTTCTGTACTTAGAATAGACAATATTCATAATAACCAGGTTACAGAAAAATGTATGTTTCCACTGATAGAAGAATGGATTAAAGCAAACATAGCATATACACACAATGCAGTATTATTCAACCTTTTAAAAGAACTCCTGTCATTTGCAACAACATGGATAAGCCAGGAGAACATTATACTGCATGGAATAGTCCAGTTATAGATGGATGAATGTTTCATAATTCTGTTTAGAGGAAGTATCAAATAGATGCAGAGGCTAGAACTATGGCTATCAGCAACTGGGGGTTGAGAGGCAAGAAGAAATGGGGAGTTGCCTAACTGCCATAAAGTTTCAGTCGTGAAAGATAAATTAATTCTAGAGATCTGATATAAAGCATAATGCCTATAGTCAACAATACTGTTTTATGCCCTTAAACACTTGTCAGGAGAGTAGCCCTCATATTAAGTGTTTTCACCCAAAGAAAAGTAGGACACAAGAAAAGTTTTGCAGGTGATGAATATGGTGATGGTTTTAAGAGTTTATGCAAATGTTCGAACTCACCAAATTGTGTACATTAATTATGTTTGGTATTAAACCTCAATAATGAAAAGTTGAATGGCTAATCATGTCCTAACTTAATTTATAGATGGTCAAAACTGAATAGTGTATTTTTATGATCAAGGTGATATTTGGTGGTTTAACTCTTCTCCATTCCTCCCTGCCAAACAAAAAGCAAACTGAAAGGTCCAAAATAAACTCACCTTGGTTAGTAATCCGCAGTTGTCTTCAGGGCATTCATAAACCAGCATCAGCCTAGGGCTCTTCTTCTAAGCTGAGTTCTTTGTTTTGGCTCTTGGGGATTTTGTTTGCTTCCTTTTGAGTTCAGTCATATATTTGAAAGACTATTTGTTACCTTTTTATCCAGTATTTCTAGGTGTTTTATAGGAAGGAGTTATTGTCTAGATAGCTCAGATTCACCATTGCTAGAAATGTAAGGTGTTTTTAGTACCATTTCTATATTCTGATAATTCTTCTATTCCTGTCTCCTCCTCTACCCTGCTGACCTCACCCCTTAAGTTCCTGGCAGAAATCTAAGAAACATCCCATGTATCTCCAAGGTATTATGTTCAAAACAGAGCTTTTGATTTTTCCCTCAAACCAGTTCTTCTCCAATCTTCCCTATCTACACATCTATTAAAGACCTGAATTTGACTGTAATCTTCATTTTGCATTACCTCCTGTATCAGTACACTTTGTCCTATTCGGTGGAAATCAAGTACTTTATTCCTTCACATTAGACTACCTCCCCTCTCATCATTTCTTTCCCAGATGACTTGTCTACCTGCTTCTATTCTATTCTACTTTCTGCACACAAAATTAACAGACCACATTAATCACTGCAATAGAAACCTAACTTTTTGTGTGCCAGTTCTGGGGCTTGAACTCAGGGCTGGATATTGTCCATTAGCTTTTTCACTCAAGGCTCTACCACCTAAGTCACAGCCCCACTTCTGGCTTTTTGATGGTTAAGTGGAGATAAGAGTCCCATGGATTAAGATTACAGGCATGAGTCCCTGGCTCCCAGCCCCTAACACCTCTTAGAAAGTAAATTGAGGTCTTTGCTACTCAAGAGGCTGGGATCACTGCACAAAACCAACCTAGGTGGGAAAGTCCACCAGTCTCTTATTTCCAATTAACCAGAAAAAAGCCAAACTGGAGCTGTGGCTCAAGAGGTAGAGTGCCAGCATGGAGCAGTTCCAAACCAGAAGTGGCTCAGAAGCTCCATTAAGAATTCAAGACCCAGGCTTTTGTAGGAGGGACACAGGATAAAGCAAAGTCAATTTCATTGACAACGGATGCATAGCTAGTTGCCTTATTTGGTTTAGCCAATTGGAAAGTCTCTTTGTATGTATTTAAAATTTTTGTTGGCTATTTCTGATTGCTTAAGCTAAAGTTCTGGGTTTTCTCTAATATAGGCCTTTACAGGACATAATTCAAGTTAAGTTTTGCTTCTGTGTACAAATCAAGCAAGGTTTAGATCACTTAGGAGGAGGCCTAGCTGATGTGGCTGCTCAAGGATTCTTCAGGCCTGGTCTCCATTTTAATTAACTTCAACATTCCTTCTCACTGTCTGCAATGTCCTAGATCACTGATCCAAAACTCACAGAAGAGTAGTTAACTGAGATGCCTGTGACCCTTCTAAATGGAGGCATCTACTACATTGTCACTGCCAAATCATGACCCACTATTATCAGATATTTCAATTTTTTTCAAGAGAATTAGAAATTTAGACTAATAGGTGAAGTCTGCTGATTTCTAATGATTAATTAAAAACAGAAATAAAATAAACAGAAACAAGAGAAAACATTAGCCAGCCTATAAATGAGACATCTCTGTTGACCAGTAGTTTACAAGTAGTCTTAGCCCGAGGTAATCTGGTTCCTGCTTGACCTTCCAGCTCACTCCTTTTCTGAGTCCGCTCCAAGCTTACTTTATAATGACAAAAGACAGTATCAATTCATTCCCAGATCCCTTAGATTTGTCATTACAGGACCATCTCACTGTCTTTGGCTGCTTTTTCTGGAAACTTGGAAGATCCCTATGCTCATCAGGCAGAGATATCAGTCAATGATTCTGGGAGAAGAGGGTAATTCAGAAACATATATCTTACCCAATTTCCGAGGGGTTCCCTGAGGTATTAAGGCTGTCACCCGAAGCATAGCTTACTCATTACCATACCCTTAGCCAAGCGTGGTGATGGATGCCTGTAATCCCACCACCAAAGAAGCAGAAGAAGGAAAATTATAAGTTTCAGGCCAGACTTGGCTACATAGCAAAGCCCTGTTTAAAAAAACAAAACAAAACTGTTCTTCTCCTTTGTGACTTTCCTACTTCCTTACTGACATTCCTCACCTTCCGATAAACTACCCATAATCATATTCTTGTCTTGGAGCTTGTATCAAGGAGACCCAAACTGAGACAGATAAATGTCTTCTTTTCTGTTTCCTATGTTTACATGCTTTTCCCTCAGATGTCCCAGGGCTCCCTCCTTCCCTTTGTTCTTAGCTCAACTCAGAAGTCACCTCTGCAGATAAGTCATCCAAGACCACCCAAGCTATAATACTTCCTTCTTCCCTTTCATTCCTCTTTGTTTTCTTTCCTCTGTGACCCATCTCATGATGGGAAGTTCTTTTGTTCATTAGTTTGTTCAAATGTTTATTGTCTGTCTGTTCTCACTCTCAACTCAGTGAGAGTAGGAACTTTGTGTGACTTATCCAATGCTCTGTCAGGAGTGTCAAGCTCTCTGTCACCACATGAAGACTTTCTATGATTGTTAGAGTTCGTGTTCATTTCCCCTTGTCTTTTTTACTCTTATTCTGTCTTCCTAATTGGACCCCCCAGAACGCCACAAAGTTGGTCTAGGCTAGAAAAGAAAGACACCTTCTTAGGAGTGGGTAACTCAAATCATTCTTGCAGATTCGTATGTTATGAAGTGCCTGTGGATGTATTTCAATTGTGCATCTCTTTCCTCTACATCTTAGTGGTATTCTTTTAAACTTCTTTGTATTTTTAAAAATCCCAATTTGCTTTGTTTTCTGTTCTTACTCTTTCACACTGGCATATTGACAACTGAGGCTGGAAGTACCATGCTTAATTTCCTTCTCAGTCATTTTCTCCTACAAATCACTGGGTGTCTCTCTCACTATTATTCTTCTGTCGCAGACATGCTTGCTGCTTTCTATAGTATCTAGCATTACAGTTGGATATGGGCATGATTCGTTCCCCCTCCTTCCCCAGTTAAAGTCATCTTGATCAGATCGGCAAGTCTCCAGGCAACCACATTCTTCCCTAGTGAGATGCACTCGAGCCTTAGCCAAAAGCCTATCATTCCAGTATCTTAAGCCATCGTCCAAAAAACAAATCTGCACAGCTTCAACCCTTCCTTGCATCTCCAGCTGTGCTGGCTACAGTCAGTCACCCCCACACCTAACCTCAAGGGACCCTTGACCTCCAAGCTTGCAATGTCGAGGTGGAGATGTAGACAAATCCTATTCCCCTTGGTTCAGATGAGACAATATTGGAATTTCTCAAAAGGAAATTTGCTAGGATACCAAGTGAAAAACAAAACCAGAGACAGGGAAAGAGAGAGGGAGACAGAATACAAAAAGCTTAAGGAAAGATACATTACAGAGCCTCGATTCCTTATCCTGAGATAACTACATTCTGGCTGCAGACTGGCTTGGCTGGCACAGCTCACAGTGCACACAGGATATGAGAATATAATCCTTCAACCTTTTCACAAAGGGGTGACCAGGATGAGGCGGGGAAAGTGCTTAGAAAAGGCAAAAAGAGTCTTTGTATGTCTGGACTCTTTCATTCCATGGAAATGGTACCCAAGGACTTATGCTCTGAGCAGGCAGGAAAACCTATGTACCAGCCTCTGATGTCCTGAAAGTATTCCACAACGCTGAGAAACTCCTTTGTTGGTTGGGATGTTTCTAAGTGGATTCTTAAAGATTTTCTATATAACAGATCATGTCATCTGCAAAGAGAGATCATTTTTCATCATTCTTGCTAATCTGGATGCCTTTTGTTCTATTTTCTTGCCTGTTGCCTAGAGGGAGAGGGTTTGAGTGAACATCTGAATCCTGGGCTTGATCTCTGCAAAGTGTTCTGGCTTTCCCCCATTAAGTATGAGGTTAGCTGTGGCTTTAGTGTGGATTCAGGCTCACTGACTCTTTCAGTGACCCCTGCTTTGTTGGAAAGCTCTGCATATATACTTTTTTCATTTCCATTCTTTGTTTTACTTTTAGTCTCACTTACTTTTGCACATTTTCTTTCCAAAAATCTAGCCTGTTCACAGTGCTAGAGAAAGCAAGGGAGGAGGAACGGCTGGATTTTCTTTCATCTTTTCAGCAAGCATTGATGTGCCTGCCATGTGTCAACCCTCTTTTAGGGATTCAACAGTGGATTAAGTAAAGCCCTTGTTCTCTGCAGTTTACCACCTAGGGAGAAACTTAGACATAATCAGTAGTGAAGATAACTACCTGGAGAGGTAAGTGTGAGAAGGGAGACATGGGTGCTGTGAGAGTAAGGATTCCAAGAGTAGTCTGTGATGACTGATGAGGTAAGGCCTATCTATAGAGGTGATATTTTTGTTGGGAGCTGAATGATGAGCTGCAGAGCATGGAGTGGCTCAAATTGCAGGCTACCAACCTGAGTGAAAAAGCCAAGTAAGAGCGCAAGCCCTGAGTTCAAGTCCTGGAGTGAGAACACACACATACACACACACAAACACACACATACACACACACACATACACAGAATATGTGAAGAATATGGAGAAGACTGTTTTAGGAGTAGAAACATGCAAAGGACATGAGACCAGAACAAGTCTGGTGCATGTGGATGAGAAGGCAACCAGAAAGCCAGAATCCTGTGGCTGGAGCACAGTAAGGAAGGGGGGACAGTGGGATGTGATGTTAAGCCAGCTAGGCACTGATCTTACAGATAAGACATTGGAGTTTACCAAACATGATGGAAAACCACTGGATGGTGCTAATCAGGGGATCCTAAATTACTATGAAAATCCCTTTGGCTGATGCATCTGCACATAACTTGCATTTAAGGTGTGAAAATGAGGAATATTTGATGTTATCTCCGATGGAAGGTCAGGGACAGTTAGAGGGCCGATGTTCACTTCTGCAGCTGGACGTCACCCAAGAGTCAGTGGGATTCTTCTAAAACTGGAGTTCAATCATGTCCCCCATTTCCAACAAACCCCATGGGCCTTCCTTTCCCCATAAATACCCTCTCAATGGTGTTCAAGGGGCTTTTATCCACTTTCTTCTGCTAGAACAGAACACAGCAGACTGTGTAATTCATAAACAATAGGTTATTTGGCTGATAATTCTGGAGGTGGGAAATTGAATATTGTGAAGCTATTTGCAATCAGGGATTCCTTATTGTTTCATTACATTGCAGAAGACATTACATGAATATAGAGAGCAAGGTGGGGAGAACACAAACTCATCCTTTAGTCAGGAATTTACTTCTGTGATAAGTGACCCTCTACAAAAGTACTGAGATAACCCATTTAGGGAGGCAGAGTCCTTATGACCTAATTATTTCTCAAAGGTCCATCTCTTAACATTGTTACATGGGAGAATAAGTTTTCATCACATGAATTTGGAGGGACACATTAAAGCCATAGCAAAGGTGCTACATATCTGCCTTCCTGATATCTCTGCCCTCTTGTGATCACTCTTGCTCTTGTTACTCTGTTTCAACCATGCTAGTTGTCTTGGCTATTTTACATATAAACCAAGCATGCCCTCACCACAGGGCCTTTGAGCTGGTTCTTCCATTTATCTGTAATGCTTTGGTCCAGATATCTCTTCAAATACTGCCTCATCAGAACAAAAATCTTCCCGAAAACCATTTCCTATTAGACTGTATCTACCACTGTTTTTTTCTCTTGATTGGTCTTCTTCAGACACACTGGCTTACTTGTTTTTGTTTCTGATGTTCAGTTGACACACTTTCTCCTGGGAGCTTCTGCCACCATCTTGCTCCAGCCATCATGGCCTTCATTTAGTTGCAATACCAGTGGAGCAGAAACTAAGGGAGCAGACAAAGGGAAATATGGAAATAACAAGTTGGCAGGCTGAGCCTGGAGTGAGTCTCTGAGTCACCTAGTACATGGTAGGCTACAAAAACTTTTGTGGTTTCTTTTGTCTATTGCAAATTATTTCTTTTTGTTCTTATAAAACAGTAGCTATTCATAACAGAAAGTGTGGGAAATTAGAATGTAATAGTCTGGTAGTTTCTTTAAAAGTTCAATAGAAATGTTATATAATATAATGATTCCACTCTTAGTTATCTATTCAAGAGAAATAAAAACTTGTCCACACAAAGATTTGCACATTAATATTTACAACAACATAATGCATATCAGCTAAAAAGTGGAAGCAACACAAAGGTCCATCAACAGATGAAAGGGTAAACCAAAACTGGTCTATGCAGACAACAGAGTATTATTCAAAAGTAATGAAGTATGATGTGTGCTGCAATGGGGTGAACCCTGAAAGTATGTTAAGTGAAAGAAACCAGACAGAAGGGGGCATACAGTGTATGCTTCCATTTATGTAAAGTGTCCCATGCAGTAAGTCCATAAAGATAAAACAGAAAATTGATTAATGGTAGCCAGAAGCTGAGGCAGGGGAGGAATGAGGACTTGTTGCTAATGGGCATGGGCTTTTTTTCTAGGAGTGATGACAAATTGATAATGGTAACATTTGTGTGCTAAGCACTGCTCTTCTGTTCCCCATATTCATCCTTGCTATACCCCCTGGCTTCCCACTGGTAACCACTTATAAGCCCTGAACTTTAATCCTCTGATATGCTACAGCTGCCTCTGTCCAAGCCTCAGCAAGTAAGAGAAGAGGGATGGAATATATTTCCTTTGACATCTTGTTCCTGTATTTAATACAATGCAGGATGAGCATTTCAGACTATATTGAAGATTCAGAATGATGAAGGGAACTTATATTTGTTTCAAGAACCAACTGGCAGAGTCCAAGGCAGAGCTGCTCATCTTATGCTCACAGTTCCAAAAATCCCTGTAAAAATTATTCATATAAAGTTATATATATTATATTATATGTATATATTACTACATGAGAGATATTATATAGATATTATAGATGATAGGTGATGATAGATGATACATAGGTGATAAGTAGATACTATAGATCTATAATAGATGCTGAATAGAAGATAGATAAATAGACAGACAGACAGAAAGAGAGAGAGAGAGAGAGAGAGAGAGAGAGAGAGTAAGCCCAGGCTAATATTTGGGGGGCTTCTAATACCAGGTTGTTTTCTATGTTGATTTTGTTTTGGATGCGTTTTGTTTTAGTTTGGTGGCATTTCTCTGTATCTTCTATCTTAAATGGGGGCCAAATAGGTAGCAGAAAGATAGTTTGTTTCTTATTTCTTACATGTGTCCTGATAGGCCCCCTCAGAAAAGACTCAATGAGATTTCTAGCCTCATTTTAATCCATCCTGATAGAAGAGACCAATATCACCCTTCCTGCCTGTGGTATTGGTAAAGGTCAGTGAGTCCTCATTTGATCACATACTACTAATCCACGTCTACAGAGGAACATTTGTACTCTGAGTAATATTTCCAAGATGAAGTCTTTATTCTGAGACAAAAGAGTCTAGACCATTGAACCAGCCAAAGTCAGACATCTTGACCTCAAGAACAGATTGGTCATTTTTCTTTGTCTCTCAGCCACACTGATATGGGGACCAGTGTAGACCACACAGATTAAGGAGAAGCCAACGGATGAGATTTCTGAAAGAGATTATGCAGCATGGCCTGAGTCTGTAACTAGATCACATTTTAGCTACTACTGACAAGAAAAGGAGTCAGGTTCAGCCATGACCCTCATTTTCCCAAAGCCTCACTCATAGTGAGTTACATGGTATCCTGACTATCAGAAAATCTAAAGAGGAGGTGTGGAACCCAAAACAAATATATTCCTGCTCTTTAAGAGTATTGAGGAATAAAGCTCCATGGCCTAGGCTTGTCCTAGTCCTGGAAGAATTTGTTGAAGAACTTATTGGCTTATGAACAAACCATCAGTTCAATCTCCAGGGATGAAAACAATGTGGTGGTTAGGGCTGTACTTCAATGCCTATCATGTGCAAGACCCTAGATTCCCACCCTCATCACCTTAAAAAGAAAAAAAGAAATCCCAGACACCCGAAACTGAGCCAGAGAGGTTGAAAAGCTCTGCTTTACTGAAGGGTATTTGCTTCTGAGGGTGCCTTGGGGATCAATACTAAGTAAATAAACTTGGTTATGTGCCTGTTTGAACTTAGACATATATATCTTAAGACCTAGAAAAGTATCTTCCTGGAGCAACTGAGACCCTGAATTTCACCTATGATAAATGCTTCCAACATAATCTTTAAGCCAGACTTGTGGCCAAGTTATCCACTTAGCCAAGTAAATTGTCATTTAGTCCAAAGGTGTTTTCAGAACAGAAGATAAAAATTCTAGTCCTGTTTCAGACTTGCAGTTGATACTTGGATCATATACTTAGGATACTCACTCTTGAAAGAAGTACATGCACTGTTCAGTATCTAGGACTTCAAATATGAAGCCTATTGGAAATGGAAGTGTGGATCAAGTGATACAGCATGAGTCTTGAGCAAAAAAGCTAAGTGAGAGTGTGCGGCCCAGAGTTCAAGCTCTAGTACCTAGCACAAATCTGAAGTCCAAGGTAGAGGTTCATGAAGTCTTCAATTCTTCTACTTGGGATCTCACTCTTTTTGTAAAAGGAATGAGAGAGTTTCTAGTAATGGCAGATCTCCAGTGGTTAATGGCAATGGTTTTGAGAGAGTTTTTGAGTTAGAAGGAAAGGATATGGCATTTCATTCAGATCCATTTTGGAGTAAGGAGCAAATGACTCTTTTTGTGTATGAATTTATCTTTATTTATCTGTTACATCATGTATGAGACATTTTATTCTGGTCGAACCCAAAGCCTTTTTCCTTACCCTAGTTTTCCTGAGTTGTATTGAAATACTACAACACCACCACCTGCAGGTCAAACCAAAGAAATGCATATTGACAGCTTGAAATTTGAATCTTCTGATTCAGAGATCTAGACCAGTCGTTTCTAGACCTTCCTAGACATCAGAACGGCTCAGAATAAAAGAACAAATAACCTCTTCCAGAAAAGCCAGTGCAAGTGGCTCAAGCCTGTAATTCTAGCTACTCAGGAGGCTGAGATCTAAGAATCCCAATTCGAAACCAGCCCAGGAAGGAAAAGTCCTTGAGACTCTTACCTTCAATTAACCAGCAAAAAGCCAGAAGTGAAGCTATAGCTCAAGTGGTAGAGAGCTAGCTTTAAGCAAAAGGACCTCAGGGAAAGAACCCAGGCTCTGAGTTCAAGGTCAAGGACCAGCACACCTAAGATAACATATGCATGTGTGTGCATACACACATATAGTTTCAAATAAAATAAACTATTTTAAATATCAACAAATCATCTATCTTCACTGAGACCTTGTAAATCAGAAATTCTGCAGATGAGGTTTGAATTATTTTTTTTTCAAAATGGTTCTGATACCTTGACTTTTGGAAAACATTGATTGAACCCATGTGTACTGAGTACATGAAAGAGAATCCCCTAAGAGTTCAAGGACATACAAATGAGGTTAAGACTTGTACTTTCACAGCAAGTATATAACCTAAATATTAAGCCCAAGTGAATGCTCACTAGCATTTTCAAGAAGCAGTGAGACATTTTCTGGGCTATGTTTGCATCTGAGTTTTCTTTAATTCTTTCCTTCTCCCTTTCTTTCTTTTATTTTTTAGGGGAGACTTGAACTTGGTACCTGATGCTTTTGTTCATTGGCCAGGTCTCTATCAACCTAGCCATGCCTTCAAACATTTCAAATTTTTTAATCCTTTAAGTGAACAAACTGATGTTCTAACCTAGTATGTATAGAATTCAGAAATTGTCAGTGCATCTTCACAAAGCAAAAGGTGAACAAAAGGAAAAATCAACAACTAGTCTTAGATTCATAAAGTGAGGTCATAGGACAAACCACTGCCTCAACAAACAGACAGCCAGACAGTCATATACAGAGAATCACAATGGCAGAAAAGAAACCCACCATCTAAAACCTCTACAGAAACCAGTGCCAAGATAGGAAAACAGGCATTGTAATTGTTGAATTGGTAGAGAGTAAGAATGGAAAAGTAAGAATTAAAAACTACAGGGAATTTCAGCTCCAGGAGCTCTACCAGATTCTCAGAGAAAAGTCCCCTCATACTCCCAGCAGTGGGTGGGGAAAATTTATCATTTTGTAATATAGCAGAGCACCCTGTTCATAATAAGATCTGCCCTGAGGAAGAGCTATTTTACCAGAGTCTGGCTTGCTGAGATTTTACCAAAGCCTTACCAATCATGGGAAAAGGTAATACTCAACTCTACTCCATTCTGGCTATCCTGATCTACTTCAGGCCAGGAGAAACAAGACACATCAATGCAGGTGACAGGGGGCACAGGCTTGCAAAAAGACTGGAGGCTGGGAATGTGGCTTAGTGGTAGAGTAATTATCTAGCATGCATGAGTCCCAGGGTTCAATTCCTTGGTAACATATAAACAAAAAAATAATGAATATTAATCATGGGTCTGTTAAGGTGCCCCCACCCCTCTTTACCACTATTTTGCTGAAGGCTTGTTCACAAAAGTGACTTGCAGTAGCACAACATGTCCATTTAAAAAAAAAAAAGTGGTACTGTGGCTCAAGTGGTAGAGCACTAACCTTGAATACAAAGAGCTTCAGGGACAGTGCCCAGGCAGTTTTTTTGTTTCGTCGGGTGCCCGTGACTCACGCCTGTAATCCTAGTTATTCAGGAGGCTGAGATCTGAGGATCTAGGTTTGAAGCCAACCAGGGCAGGAAAGTCTGCGAGACTCTTGTCTCCAATTAACCACTAGAAAACTGAAGTGGTACTGTGGCTCAAGTGGTAGAACACCCTGGCTCAGAGTTCAAGCCCCATGATGACAAAACAAATAAACCAAAAAACTTCAAGACATACTTAAAAGGCAAAACAGTTTGAAAAGACTGAAAAAGCTTCAAAATTAGTCAATATGGTTGAAATGTTGGATGATGAGACCAAGAATTTTAAAAATCCATGAATCAAAGGATCCAATAGACAAAGCAGATCATATGTAAGACCTGAAGGCTAATACACACAGACAGATTAGAACTCCAAGTGATAATTTTAAAAAATGGAGATAAAAATGATATACCAGAAAAGAAGTTAATGGTTTTTTTTGGGGGGGGGGTGTTTTTTGTCAGCTGTGGGGTTTGAACTGAGGGCCTGGGTACTGTCCCTGATCTCTTTTGCTCAAGGTTAGCTCTCTACCACTTTGAGACACAGCATCACTTCCAGATTTTTTGTGTTTAATTAGAGATAAAAGTCTCAGGAGGACTTTATTGGCCAGACTAACTTTGAACAACAATCCTCAGAGCTCAGCATCATGAGTAGCTAGAATTACAGGTGTGAGCCACCAGCACCTGGTAAAATAAATAGTTTGGATCGACTCATTAGTAGAATGGAAATGACATGGCTGAAAAATCTTTGAACTTGAAGATAAGACAATAGAAATTTCCCAAACTGAAGAACAAAGATGGGGGGGGGGGGAACCAATGTAAGCAAAAAACGAATGTAAGCAAAAAACTGTGAGAGTACAAAAACAGCAATATATTCAAAATGAGAATACCAGAAGGAAAATCAAAACAAAAAGGACAAAAGAAAAGCATACAGCAAAAAGGACTTTGAATTTCTATAAATTGATGTCAGACATAAAACTATTGATTCAAGAATTTCAGCCAACATCAAGCAAGGTAAATGTCAAAAGCCTACATGTAGGTATATATGTTCAAACTTCAGAAAATCAAAGATGAAGAAAAAGTCTTGTACCAAAAGGATTTAAAAATACTTTTATACAAACTGCATACTTGTCTGTACTTAATATTATCATATTTTAAAAAATCTTAGCCACTCAAACAGTAGTTGCTCACTGTAATCTTAATTTCTGATTCACTAAAGATGCTATTATACATTTAGTTGCCTTTCATATAATCTATTTGGAGAAGACTTAAGTTTTTTATTTTTATATTTTTGGTAGTGTGGGAGTTTAAATTCAGGGCCTAACACTTAACTAATGCCCCTCACTTTGCTTTTGATTAGGTTAATTTTTCATTTTGTACCTATATATTCTAAATATAATGACCTTATTAGCTGTGCTGCTTATGTGTACCTTTCTAGCTTGTACTTTACCTTTTGTTTTTGCCTGTCCTGGGGCTTGAACTCTGGATCTGGGTGTTGTCCCAGAGCTTTTGTGTTCGAGGCTTGTGTTCTACCACTTGAGTCACAGTTACATTTCTGGCTTTTTGTTGTTAAGAGTCTCACAGACTTTCTTGCCTAGACTGGCTTCAAACCAAGATCTTCATGTCTCAGCCTCTTGAGTATCTAGGATTACAGGCCTCCAGCTAATTTTTCATTATTTTGCAGAGCAACAGTTTTTAATTTTCATAGGTTTTACCAGTTTATTTTCCATAAAGGTTTATAATTTAGTCAAGTGTCTAAAGAGTTCTCTGCTTAACCTCAGTTTGTAAACATTTTGCCCTTATGTTTTCTTCCAACAGTTTTATGGCTTAAAATTTATGTTTACGAACTTTACAGCTTGGTGGGGGGAGGGAGGAGTTGGAGAGGTGAGGAGGAAAGGGATGGTAGGGAAAAAACAAAGGGGCAGGTAAAAATGCTTGATAGGAAATGTACTCATTACCTTACTTATGTAACTGTAACCCCTCTGTATAGTATCTTTACAATAAACTATATATATATATATATATATATGTTTAAAAATTACATTTAGGAGCCAGGCACTGGTGGCTCACCCTGTAATCCTAGCTATTCAGGAGGCTGAGATCTGAGGACTGTAGTTGAAAGCCATCTTGGGCAGGAAAATCCGTGAGACTCATCTCCAATAAACCACCAGAAAACTGGAAGTGGCACTGTGGTTCAAGTGGTAAAGAACTCGCCTTGAGCTAAAGAGCTCAGGAACAGCACCCAGGCTCAGAGTTCAAGCCCCACAACTGATTTAAAAAATTTACGTTTAGATCTATAATCCATTTTGGATTAATTTTTCTATAAGATATAAGACTCAGGTTAAGGGTTTTCACTGTTTTGTTTTTTGCATGTTAATATAAAACTATGCCAGCACTATTTGTTAAAAAGATACTTTATTCATAGTATTGACTAACATCTTTGCTTAACTAACATCAACTGGCAAAGCAGAAGTTTGGATTATGGACTTCAGATCTTTCTTTCCTCTTTTCTTAGATCTTTTCTCTTTTCTAACGTATGTTTGATGTGCACTATTGTTATTTCTTTATTTATCTCTGATGACTTCTTGATCTAAAGACTGCTTTGAGGGGTTGGGAAGGTGGCTCAGTGGTAGAGTGCTTGCCTTGCATGCATGAGGCCCTGGGTTCGATTCCTCAGCACCACATAAGCAGAAAAAGCTGGAGGTGGCACTGTGGCTCAAGTGGTAGGACTAGCTCTGAGCTGAAGAGCTGAGGGACAGTGCCCAGGCCCAAAGTTCAGCTCCCACAACTGGCAAAAAAAAAAAAAAAAGACTGCTTTGACTGAAGTAAATAAGCTACTCCAGTTTTCTTGCGTTTAGTTAATATGCTGTGTCTTTTTCTTTTCAACTTTCTATATCTATATATATTTCAACTATCTATATCTTTATATTTAAATAGAATTTTGTAGAAAAAATATAGTGTGTGTGTGTGTGTGTGTGTGTGTGTGTGTGTGTGTGTGTGTGTGGTGTGGTGTGTGTGTGTGTGTGTGTATGTTAGTACAGGAGCTTGAACAGGCTTTTCACTTGTTCGGCTTGCTTGCTCATAACTGGCATTCTAGAAATCTGTGCTTCCAGCCTTGCTTTTTGTTGGTTAATTTGGAGATGGGATCTCTTTTTTTTAAATACATATTTTTGTTGTAAAGATACTATACAGAGGGGTCACAGTTACATGAGCAAGGTAATGAGTTCTTTTCCTATTGAGCATTGTTACCCCCCCTTTGTTTTTCCCCTACCATCCCTTCCCTCCCCACCTCCCCAACTCCTCCCTCCGCCCTCCCCCAGCAAAGTTGTAAAGTTTGTTTTCAACATAGTGTCTTGTATATGAAGATGGAATCTCTTGAACTTTTCTCTCTACTCTCTAGATTTCAGACTCCTGAATAGCTAGGATTACAGTTGTGTGCCAGTGTCACCCATCTGCCATTTTAGCACCAATTCTTTTTGTTAATGTATTTAAACTATTTACATTTAAAGCTATTAGTGATATAATTGAATTAATACATACCATGTTTGTAACTGTAGCTTTTTTATTAGTGTTATTAACAGTACAATGGGATTTCATTATGGTATTTCACACATGCAAATATTGTACTTGGAGTACATTAACCCCTTGTGTTTCCCTTTCCCTGTCTCTCTAATTAGGGTTCTTTATGCTATCTGTATATGTACACACAATTTATTTTGATATATTATATACATAGAAACATGTTTTAAGTCTAGATTCCATATATGAGAGAAAACACATGACGTTTGTCCTCTGAACCTGGCTTATGTAGCTTTTACTTGTTCATTTTTTCTTTATTTTTCATCATCTGTCTTTGTTCGTTTTTTTGTGTGTGCTATTGAGATTTGAATTCAGAACCTTGTGCTTGAGTGTCAATTACTCTACCACTTAAGCCCCATCTCCATCTCTTTTAACTTTAGGTTATTTTTCATAGAAAGTCTCACACTTTTCTCTCCTACAGCTGACCTTGGACCAAGGTCCTCCTATATATGACTCCTGTGTAGCTGGAATTACAGATGTGAACCACCATACCAAGTTTGTTTGTTGAGATAATGTCTTGATAAATTTTTAACTGGAGTGTCTTTGAATCATGATCCTCCCTAGGATTACAGGTATGGGACATCATGCCTGGCCTTTTTTTAGAATTATTATTTTTATTATTTTGGTGCTGGGCTGGCTTCCAACCATGATCCTCAGATCTTACTCTCCTGAGTAGCTAAGATTCCAGCATGAGCCACCAGCACCCAGCTTCTTTTCTCAGATTTTTAATTGATTAATTTATGAGAATCCATTTTCTCTACTTTCAGCAAATAAATCATTCTTTTTAAAAATTGTATTTACTCTAGAGGTTGAAATATACATTTATGACTAATCTAAGTCACTTTCAAATACCATTATACCACTTCATAAGCAGTAAAGGTTCCTCATTGATCATTCCCATCCCTTATAAAGAATTCATTCATCTAAATGATCTAAAAACTATGGTTACTTAACACACTGGTTTCTGTTATCTTGAAGAAATAGTTATCTATGATCAACTAATAAGAAACGTGAAATATGTTTCGTTTTCACTCATTCCTTCTCCAACATTCATTCTATTGTGGATATTAGTTTCTGATCTATGTAATTAATGTCTCTCTAAAGAACTTCTTTTAACATTTTGGTTAAAGCAGCTTTTTTATTATCTTAGAAAATATTTCTCCTTTACTTTTAGAGGAAATAATTTCTGTGGGTTTTTTTTTTTATGTTGTTTTTTTTAGTTGAACTCAGGGCTTGGTCATTGTCCCTGAGCCTCTTTGAGCCACAGCGCCACTTCCGGCTTCTTTGAATAGTTTATTGGAGATAAGAGTCTCACAGACTTTTATGCCTTAGTTGGCTCTGAACTGTGATCCTCTATCTCAGACTCCTAAGTAGCTAGGATTACAGGCATGAGCCACTTGAGCCTGGAGTCTTTGTGATATTTGAAGAGAAGTCTGATACACTTTTTATTTTTGTTGCACTGTAGCTGGTGTTTTTTTCCTCTCGGGCTTTCATTAAGATTTTCTCTATGTTTTATTCTTCCTTAGTTTGTTTATTGCATTTTATTTCATTTTTGTACTCTGAATAAGATGTACCTCAGTGTTGACTTCTTGTGATTTTCTCAGTTTTGTGTTCACTGAGGTTCTTGGATCTGTTGTTTTATGTCTAATATTGATATGAGAAAATTCTCAACCATTATCTCTTTAAATATTTCCACCATTTTCTTTTTTTCTTCTTATTTCCACTGCTCATATTTCAACCTTTATAATTATCCTATAGTTCTTTAATAGTTTGGCTTTTTATCCCCACTTTTCTCTTTGCATTTCAGGATTCTTTTTGTCAGTCAAGGTGCTTGAACGCAGGGCCTGGGCACTGTCCCTGAGCTTTTTTGCTCAAAGCTAGTGCTCTAACAGTTTGAGCCACAGCTCCTGCTTTTCTGTCTTGAAAGTTTGTACTGACACATCTCCAGACTTCCTTCAGGTTCCCCACTGAGTTGTCCTTGTATCTTTTTTCAAAAATCAGCCAGTTATGTTTGTGTGAATCTAGTTCTGAACACTGCTTTATTCTTTAAATCAGTAAATCTATATAATCCTTTTGCCAATACCACAGAATCTCCGTTAAACATACTTTATTCAGTCTTAAAATTAGGTATTGTAATTCAGCCTCCCTCCTTCTTTCCCTTTCTACTTCATTCCCTACCCCCTTTTCTTTCTCCCTCCTTCCTTCCTTCCCTCTTTTCCTCCTTCCCTCTCTCCCTCTTTCCTTCTTTCCTTCCTTTGGTTTTCCTTCCCCTCCTTCTCTTCTTCCTTCTTTTCTTCCTTCTTTCCTTTATTTTATTTTTGATATAACCTTACTGTTTTAACTATTCTAATTCCTTTATGTTTCTATATACAGTTTAGTGTAAGCTTGTTTATCCTGCTGATATTTGATTACATTGAATTTACATATGTGGAATCAAATGATGTATTTACTATGTGAATCTTTCCAACACATAAACATTATCTTTCTTTTACCAATTTCTTTGTAATTTTCATCATACAGATTCTATACCTGATTCATTTAAGCATACTATTTCTTTTCCATTGGGAGCTTGGGGAAAGAAGTATTTTGTAAGTGTCAGTTTCTAACTATATGCGATTAGTATTGTAGAAATATGGTTTAGTATGTGTAAGAGTTGACCTTGTGTTATGTGACCTTGTCAAACTTAGTAGTTTCCTGATTACAGGTTTTTATATGGAGGATTATGTTTTCTGATAACGAGAGTTCAGTGGTTTACTTTCCAAAGTATATACCTTTTATTTCCTTTACTTTTTTGTTAGTTAAAACCTAGTTTTATTTATTTACTTTTTTATTATTTTTAATAGCTGTACAAAGGGGTTGCCATTTAACAAAGCAGTTTATGAATACAATGTCCCTTTATCAAGGTCAAGTCTCAACATTCTCACCCATCTCTTCCACACCACCCCTTCTCTAACTCGTCCTAATTTTTCAGGCTGTACTTTAAATTCTTGACTACACTCCCCTCCTCTTTTCCCCTTCATTCATCTACCCTTTCCCCTTGATCCCACCCCACCTCTTTCAAGTCTCTACTTTCTGGTGTTTATTTTGCTGAGCTTTTCTAAGATTAGATTGAGTTCTCCCTTAAATCAATATTTCAGTTAATACATGTGTAAAAGTTATATAAGCTAATTCTTACCTCCACATTTAAGGAAAAACATGCATTCTTTGACTTTTTGGGCTTGATTTATTTCACTTACCATAATTTTCCCCAGGTCTTTCCATTCTTTGCAAATGATACAATATCATTCTTTCTAAAGGATGAATATAATTCCACTTTCTTGATTCATTTGTCCATTGAGGGGCATCTGGGCTGATTCCATATCTTGACTATGTGAATATTGTGGTGAGGAACATGGTTGTGCTGGTAGCTTTACTGTATCCTGGTTTGTGTCAGTACCAGTGGTTGAACTCAAGGCTTTACACTTTTACTCAGCTTTCTTGATCATGGATGATACTCTGTTATTTGATCCATGCTCCAGTCTGGATTTTTTCTGATTAATTGGAGATAACTACCCAGTCTAACTTTGAAACAAAACCCTCCAGGTTTCAGGCTCCTGTGTAGCTAGGATTACAGCCATAGGCTACCAACATTCAGCAATTCCCAGTAACCATGTAGTTGGTTTTGTGAGTTTCTCTTATCAGGATGAGGAAATTTCCTTTATTCTAATTTAATGAAAGTCTTTACCAATAGTCTATATAATTGTATCAAATATGGTATTTTTTGTTTTTACTATTTGAGAGTTGGTTTTTATGATGGAAGCCATGTGCAGCATGGACTTGTGATCCTTCTGCATTTGCCTTCAAAGTGCTAAGATCACAAGCATGTACCACCATGCCCAGTTCAAATGCTTGCTTTTTATTTTTTGCTCTAATTGATGTGATAATGTATTTTTTTCTTTTCTAAACTGTTGATAGGGTGGACTACATTGATTGATATATTGAAATAGCCTTCCATTCCTGGGATAAAACTCTCTTGAGGGAGACTGGAGGAAGATGGTGGAGGAGAAGATGGAGGCTAAACAAGCTCTCACATAGAAAGCAGTTTTAGTGTTCCAGTGAACAGTCCTAGGCTAGAGAATCATACCAAGTGTGCCATCATAGTACAGAGAGTTTGGCCAGAGAGGAAAAATCCAGGAAGCTTGGTCAAAGAGACAGATCTGAGCACTTGCCAGTAGCCATGGCTGCAGTGGCAGCCACAGCTGGCATAACAACAGAGAAAGTCTGGGACAAAGGCACCAGATGTGGCATGCTAGCAGATTCTACTCACTACCAGCAAGAACTGACAAGGAGCAGAAATCTTCATCCTGCTGATCACAGACCAGGGATGGCCCAGGAACCAAGAGTCTGGTGTGAGTAGAACCCTAACATCCTCACTCCTTCTCACAGAGCCACAGTGGGAAGGCAGCTCTTCCTACACCACCTGAGAAGATCTGCATCTTTGATACTGACAAAGGCTGGGACGAGCAGCTAGCTCCAACCCAGGCCTTGGAACTATACAATTGGAGCCATTAGCAGGTCACAGAAACCTGACCTGACATGCCATGCTCAGCTCCACTGAGGAGAAAGTCACCCCAGCCAGGCAGAGCAAGCTCCGTCCCCGGAGCAGTGACTTTCTTCACTGGGTAAACAGAGCCAGAGGCTACCCCTCCCTACAGCAGCCTAGACAAACTATTGAAACTCAGTAAACATAAACCCTGAGAACGGCTCCAGGATGGGTTCTGTGAGTGTCTCAGGAGCTAGCCTCTCACGGAAAAGCTACTGTTTGCTGAAAGGCCTCAACCCTACCCAGAACCTAGCCTCATCACAGCATCTCCAAACTAGAGGAAACAGCCATCTCCCTCTTTTGTGATACTCAAAGCAGATCTCTCTCCCACTGAACTAACCTGGGAGGAGGATCACAAAGTCCTGGGTAAGACAGAGCTGTCTGCCTGCTCAAACAAACTGACTTAAGAAACCAATCAAGCCACAGGAAAACCAAACACCACAAGCAGACCAGAGATTCCACCAAGAGACTGGTTACAGAAACAGGAGAGATACAAGATCTTCCTCCCCCATCCACCAAAAAAAAATCAAAGAACTCTCTTTTCTACCTGTTTATTATTTTTTTAATTGTTTCCTATTTTTTATTTTTTTCTTTCATAATTTTTCTTTTAGGAATGTATGTGTGTGTGTGTGTGCTTTTTTAAAAATATCTTTTGACCTTTTGGTCCTTTTTCTTTTTCTTTTTTTTCTTTTCTCTTTCTGTTTTGCCTGACTTAATTGTTGTTCTGCTCATCCCCATTATATACCTGTCATTGATTATTAGAGCTTATCCCTCGTTGTGTACATACTTAATCCAGAAACTTATTATTCAATTCACAACCTCTTAGGCTTAATTTTTTAATAGTAGTATTATTTCTTTATACCTATATAACTTTCAAGTATTCCAATTTTAAGATTTTTTTATTTTTTCATTTTTCCTTTTTATCTTTCCCCTCCTCTCATCCTATCCTTTTCTTCTCTCAATACCATTTCTTTATACTTACATAAAAATTTTTAAGTGTTTTATTTTTTAAATTTAAATTTTGTTTTTCCATTTTTTCTTGTTTTTTTAATCTCTCTCCTATAATACTCTCCTATCCCTCTGTGAGATTAGGCCTTGGTTAAATTCACTCTCCTTTTACCTCTCCACATCCCTCTAATCCTGTTTTCCCCCACAATTCTCCCTAAACCTAATAATTTCTGGTTTTCTGAATCCCTCTTGGATGTTCTTAGCCCATTAATCCATAGTTGTTTGATGTTGAATAGATAGTACCTGTTGAACTAGATTGTATCTGCAGACATTGACTGTACAGCTACAGGACTCTGGTTGATGCTTGCCTTAATATAGTGTTCTAGCACATAATTGGTGTTACTTTCATACTAAATGGGCAGAACAAGCTGGAGAAACACAAGAAAACTGACAAGTCTGTGTATCTAGCTCCCACTCAGGATAATCAGGTGACAGAACAGTTAATGAAAAATCCAGAGGAGCATTTCCAAAAAGCTCTAAAAACACTACTGGTAAACATGGTGAATGAAAAGATTGAAAACCTGCAAAGGACTCAGTGCGAGCGTGATAGGGAGCAAGATGAGGCAAACCAAAGATTAATACAGGAACTTCATGAGCATGTTGAGGGTAACTAAAAATTACTACAGGAATCTTGTGAGCGTGAGGAAGCTACTCAAAGATGAATACAGGAATTGTGTGAGCAGGCTGAGAACAGTCAAAGAGAAAAAAAGGGATTGTGTGAGCAAGCAGAGAACAGTCAAAGAGAAAGACAGGAATTGTGTGAGCAGGCTGAGAACAGTCAAGAGAAATACAGGAATTGCAGGAGCATGAGGAAGCTAATCAAAGAGTAATACAGGAATTGCATGAGTGGGATGAGAATAGACAAAGATCAATAGAGACATTCATGGAATCCATAAACAGACAGCTGAAGGAATCCAAGGACACCACAAAGGGAATGCTGAATGGAGCCCGTCAGAAGGAAAGGGAGTCCAAGGAAACCATAACTAATCAACTAAGTGATTTGAGAGTAAACACTGAATACCAAATTAAGGAAGTAAAGAAGTTCATATGAGATCTAAAACAAAGCTCCAACAAAGAATTTGAAGCCATCAAAGCCGACCAATTAGAAGGAAAGGAAATAAAAAACAAAGTAGAAAGTCTTGACAGTGAGTTACACCATGCAGAAGATCAAAACTCGGGGATTGAAGACAGCATAGATATTATAGAGAAAGAACATATAATTATCCAAGAGAAATCCAAGAAATATGATAGATCTATTTAGCATTTGGAAGACACCATCAGAAGGCCTAATCTGAGGATAATGTGTGTAGAGGAGCACCTAGAGACAGAAGTGAATGGTCTAGGAAATTTATTTAACAGGATCGTAGCAGAGAACTTCCCAAACATTCTAAAAGATAGGCCTATTCAAATACAAGAAGCTTTTAGAACCCCAAATAGATCAGACCAGAACAAGACATCCCACCATCACATTATAATCCACACAGGATTAATTCAGGCCAAGGAGAGGATCCTTAAAGCTGTCTAGGAGGAAAAAAAATCAATTACCTATAAAGGAAAACCAGTTAGAATCACCTCAGATTTCTCAAAGCAAGAAGAGTCTGGAATGATGTATGCCACGCCCTAAAAACAAAGAACTATCAACTAAGAATACTGTACCCAGCTAAACTCTCCTTCATAAACAAAGGTCAAATAGAAACCTTCCATAGCAAAGAAAAACTGAAACAATATATCTCCACCAAACCAGCCCTACAAAAGATACTTAAAGATGTCCTACACATAGAAAACCAACAAGACTACAATAAAGGCCAAGAAACCACACCCAAGCTGAGAATCCAATAACCATAGGAAGAACCCAGCTGTCACAGCCCCCAAGAAGGTGGGTAACATGGCAGGAACTACCAAACACCTCTCAGTCCTAACTCTCAACATTAATAGAATAAACTATCCAATTAAGCTACATAGACTGTCTAGTTGGATTAAAAAGCAAGATCCTTCTATCTGCTGCCTTCAAGAGTTACACCTTGTTGATAAAAACAAACATATTCTGAAAGAGAAAGGCTGGAATAAAATCTACCAACCAAATGGCCCCCGTAAACAGGCAGGTGTTGCAATCCTAACATCAGATAAAATAGGCTTCAAATTAAAATTAGTAAAAGAGATAAAGAGATAATATCTTCAAGAAGATATTATAATTCTAAATATCTATTCACCAAACAACAGAGCATCCAAATTCATCCAGGAAACACTACTTTTCCCTAAATCTCACATAGATTCAAAGGCATTAATTGTTGAGGGCTTTAACACACCACTATCCCCACTAGATAGATCAACCAGGCAAAAACTCAACAGAGAAACCACAGATCTAAACAACTGCATAGATCATCTAGATTTAACAGACATCTACTGAATATTTCATCCAGCAGCATCAGAATACAAATTTTTCTCAGCTGCACACGGAACATTTTCCAAAATAGACCACATTTTAGGTCACAAAGTAAACTTGTCCAAATTTAGAAACATTGAAGTTATGCCCTGCATTCTCTCAGACCACAAGGGAATAAAATTAGAACTCAACACCAAAAGCCACCAAAGAAAGCCCTGTAACACATGGAGATTGAACAACACATGTTGAATCACCAGTGGGTCATGGAAGAGACTAGAAAGGAAATTCAAATGTTTATGATATTTAACAAAAATGAATACACAAATTACCAGCTCCTCTGGGACACAGCAAAGGCAGTACTCAGAGGCAAGTTTATAGTTCTGAGTTCCTACATCAACAAATTGGAAAAATCTGAAACCAACAATCTGAACCTCCTTGAAAAAGAGCAGCAAGCTAAATCCCAATCCAGTAGACAGAAACAAATAATTAAAATTAAATCATAATTAAACAAATTAGAATCCAAAAAATCATAGAAAGAATCGACAAAACAAATAGTTGGTTCTTCAAAAAATTAACAAAATTGACAGACCTTTAGCAAATCTTATCAGAAAAAGAAGAGAACACACCCAAATAACAAATTCAGAGATGAGAATGGAAACATCACCACAGAAACAACCAAGATTCAGAACATTATAAGGAAATACTTCTCAAACCTTTATGCTAATAAGTTTGAGAATCTGGAAGAAATGAACAATTTCTTAGCAAATATCGACATGCCAAAACTAAACTAAGATGAGTTAAACCAACTTAACAACAGGCCTATATCAAGCGTTGAAATAGAAACAGCAATAAGAGACCTCCTATCTAAGAAAAGCCCAAGACGGGATGGATTTACAGCAGAATTCTACAAGGCCTTCAAAGCAGTACTCACACCAATACTCCTTAAACTCTTCAATGAAATTGAAAGAACGTTCACTACCAAACTCTTTCTATGAAGCCATCATAACCCTCATCCCAAAACCAGGCAAGGACTCATCAAAGAAAGAGAACTATAGACCCATTTCTTTGATGAACATCGATGCAAAACTTCTCAACAAAATTTTGCCCAATCGACTTCAACAATTCATTCAAAAAATCATACACCACGATCAAACAGGATTCATTTCAGGGATGCAAAGCTGGTTCAATATATGCAAATCAATTAATACAATTCATCACATCAACAAGAGCAAGGATAATAGCTACATGGTTATCTCAATAGATTCAGAAAAAGCATTTGACAAGATCCAACACTCCATTATAATGAAGATTCTGGAAAAATTAGGAATCCTTGGAACATTCCTCAATACAATAAAGGCTGTATATGACAAATCTACAGCCAGCATTATACTTAATGGTGAAAAACTAAAGCCATTTCTGCTAAACTCAGGGACAAGACAAGGATGTCCACTCTCTCCACCTCTCTTAAATTTAATATTAAAATGCCTAGCTACAGCAATAAGACAAGATGCAAACATAAAAGGGATCCAAATAGGGAAAGATGAAGTAAAACTCTCCCTCTTTGCAGATGACATGATTTTGTATTTAAAGAATCCCACAGACTTCACTCCCAAATTACTCAAGCTGATTCAAAACTTTGGTAATGTAGCAGGGTATAAAATTAACCTTCAAAAGTCAATGGCCTTTACGTATGACAACAATGAGAAAAACGTGGCTGAAATCAGGAAAGCAACTCCATTCATAATAGCCCCACAAAAAATAAAATGCCTAGGAATTAACCAAATAAGTGAAGGACTTCTATGATGAAAACTTTAAAAACCTGAAAAAGGAAATCAAAACAGAACTTAGAAAGTGGAAAAACCTCCCATGCTCCTATATTGGAAGGAACAACATCTTGAAAATGGCAATACTTCCAAGGCTATCTACAAATTCATTGCGATGCCTATCAATATTCCAGCCTCATTCTTCAAGGAAATAGAAGAGGCAATCCAAAAACTCATATGGAACAATGAAAGACCCTGAATAGAAAAAAGGATCCTTAACAGAAAGACCAGTGCTGGAGGAATATCAATACCAAATTTCAAACTCGACTACAAAGCCATATCAAACCAGCTTGGTACTGGCACAAGAAGAGACCTCAGGACCAATGGAATAGAATTGAAAACCCAGAAATGAGCCCGCAGACCTATAGCCACCTAATCTTCTATAAGGAACCTAAAAAAATCGAATGGAAGAAAGCCTCTTCAGTAAATGGTGCTGGAAAAATTGGTTAATCACTTGTAGAAAACTAAAGTCAGATCCTTATATATCACCCTGCATATATATCATCCTTATATATCATCCTTATATATCACTCCAAATGGATCAAAGACCTCAGAGTCAAAGCAGACACACTGCAAACATTACTGGAAGGAAGAGGAGAAGCTCTAGGGCTCCTTGGCACAGGCTGAAATTTTCTTAATAGAGACCCAGAAACACAAGAAATCAAAGAAAGGTTGGACAAATGGGATTGCATGAAACTACAGAGCTTCTACATGGCAGAGGACACAGCTAGCAAGATCAATAGAAAGCCCACGGATTGAGAGAAGAACTTCACTAGCCATACAACAGACAAAGGTCTCATATCTAAAATATACCTGGAACTTAAAAAATTAAATCCCCCAACAACAAATCCTCAAAGGAACAACTGCCCAATAAATAAGTGGACTAAAGATTAAAGAGAAACTTCTCTGAAGATGAAATAAGAATGGCCAATAGACACATGCTCAACCTCTCTAGGCATAAAAGAAATGCAAATCACAACAACATTGAGATGCCACCTCACCCCAGTTAGAATGGCTATAATCAAGAACTCTAACAACAACAGATGCTGGAGGGGATGTGGACAGAAGGGAACCCTACTGCCTTGTTGGTAGGAGTGTAAACTTGTTTAACTGCTTTGGAAAATAGTGTGGAGGTTCTTCAAAAGACTCCACATAGAGCTCCCCTATGACCCAGCAATCCCACTTTTGGGCATTTACCCAAATAATCACAAGCAAGGGCATACTAAATCTACCAGCACTACTATGTTTATTGCAACATTATTTGCTGTAGCTAAGATATGGAACCAACCCAGATGCCCCTCACTAGATGAATGGATCAAGAAAATGTGGTATATATACACAATGGAATTCTATGTCTCCATCAGAAAGAATGGCATTGCCCCATTTGTTAGGAAATGGAAAGACTTGGGAAAAAATATATTAAGTGAAGTAAGGTTGGCCCAAAGAAACATAGGTCCCATGGTTTCACTTATTTGCAATAACTAGTATATATCTGAGCCAAGCAGAAAAGGTCAAATAAGATGATGTTAAGCGAAATGAACCCCAAGATAAGGACACAAGTGGTTTTTGTCTTTCTTGATATTGTTTCTAACGTATTTATAAGGTACCACGAGATTTTTTGGTTGCTTTGGATGTCCCTCCCCCATGGTATAACCTCTTTTTTCACTGTATTTGATGTTGGTATAATTTCGGGAGCAGAAGGGAAAAAACAAACTGTTTAAATAGGGATGCAGGTTGACCCATTGCAACAATGAGATGTACAAGACACTATGTTGAAAAATGAACATTACAATTTAGGTGTGTGTGGGGGGAATGTAGATGTAGTTTTAGAGATGGGAGGGAAGGGATGGTAGGGGAAAAACAAAGGAGGAGGCAACAACGCTTGATAAGAAATGTACTCATTACCTTGCTCTTGTGACTGTAACTCCTCTGTACAGTATTTTCACAATAAAAAAAAAAATTTAAAAACACTTTCTTGACCGTGAATAGGTCAAGAAACACAAACAGATGAACAAACAGATATATAATTATTCAATTTACTGATTTTATTTTAGGTAAATGTTAGTCTGTGGCTTTTGAGTTGTTGCTCCACTTTAAGCAGGTTGTTATATTTATGTACTGTAAGGTTTCTCATAGTGCTCCTTGCTTTTTCATATCTGGAGAGCCTATGGTGATAGCCCATGTTTAATTTTTTTATATTGATCATTTGAGTTGTAAGTCTTTATCTTTGCTAGCTCGCTAGAGTTTTGTTGACGGTTTCTTTTTCAAAAAAAAAAACAAGAGGTTTATTTTCATTGATTTTTGTCCATACATTTCTTATTTTCAGTTCTATTCTTGCCTTTCCTTCATCTTATGTACTTTGGGTTTATTTTGTTTTTCCTTTTCCAGTTTCTTGAGGTGGAAGCTTAGCCTCTTGATTTGAGATCACTTTTCTTTCCATGGAAACTTTGTGACTATTTGTATGAATATAATAAGTTTATCTGCACTCCACAAATTGTACTATGTTATATTCTTATTCAATCTTACATATTTTCCAACTTTTCTTAAGACATACTATTTTACAATGTGTTTTTCGTTTGTTTTTAGTGCTGGTACTGGTGCTTGAACTCAAGGCCTAGGTGTGTCCCTGAACTATGTTTGCTCATGGCTAGCACTCTACCACTAGAGCCACAGCTCCACTTCCAGCTTTTTTTGATAATTGGAGATAAAGAGTCTCTTGGCCTTTCTTGTCACTAGTGGCTTTGAATCACAGTCCTCAGATCTCAGCCTCCTGAGTAACTAAGGTTACAGTCTTGAGTCACTGGCATTCAGCTTAAAATGTTTTTAAGTTTTTTAGTATTTGAGAAATTTAAACTTTCTGATTATTATTTTGATTCCATTATGATCTGAGAACACACTTTGTATAATCTCATTTCTTTTAAGCTATACAGTCTTTTTTGGGGGTGGGGGTTGTACTGGAATTTAAACTCAGTATCTTGTACTTGCCCCATTTCAGCCTTATTCAGTCTTCTTATGACCCAGGATATAATATTCTTTTTTTTTTTAATTTTTTTTTTTTGGTCCGATCATGGGGCTTGAACTCTGGGCCTGGGCGCTGTCCCTCAGCTCTTCAGCTCAAGGCTAGCACTCTACCACTTGAGCCACAGTACCACTTCCGGCTTTTTTTTTCTGCTTATGTGGTGCTGAGGAATCGAACCTAGGGCCTCATGCATGCAAGGCAAGCGCTCTACCACTGAGCCACCTTCCCAGCCCCCAGGATATAATATTCTTGGTGAATATTGCATGTGCACCTGAAAACAATGGGTGATTGGAGTGCTTTTATTGTTATCAGATTTATTTACTAGATGGTGTTCTTCATTTCTTCAGTTCTCTTATACCTTTCTGATTTGTTTACTAGTTTTATGGATTAATGATAGAGGTATATAGAAGCCCCCAATTACAATTGTATATTTGTCTATTTCTCTTTCAGTCTTTTTAGAATAGGTTATACTTCATGTATTTTGAGGCTGTGTCTTTAGTTCATTTAGAATTGTTGTGTGTTGTTTTGAGCTGACCTTTTAATCAACAGATATTGTTCCCTTTATATATGAAATTGTCTTGACTCTAAAGTCTACTTTTTATACTAATATAGTCACTGCTTGTTTATTTTTTAGGCTTATGTATCCTGTTTTTAATAACTTGTTTCAGATCAGACCCATACAGCATGGGAGTGAACCCAGGAGTACACAGGCAATTTTATATACTTGATTTCTAAGACATTTCCTCTCTTCAGTGTCCCTAGTACTTTTGTACTTCCAGCAAGAGAGCTGAAACTTCATTTACCCTGCCCTGCTGTGCACTTCCTATAACTGTGTCTATATCAGGAACCCAAGGGCTACATGACAGAGACAATGGAAATGAAGCTATATGAATTCACTTCAACTCCTTGAGGTCACAGCTCCTTTAATCAAGGGGAAGGTCTTCTTCCTTGCAGAGATTAAGTGATTATAGACCTGAGCCATTGCCATGATTTCCAAGAAGCTACTATGTTTCCCCTGAAGCCTAAATTTAAAGCGCTTTCTTGGTCATCTCTCTGTTTTCACTGAACTCAGCTATTGGGTTTTCAGTTGCCTTGAGCCAAGGTTGGAGCTTACATTGAGAAAAATGGTAACCTTAACATCACCATGACTTTACTTTGAATCCTGGTCTTGCTACCCTAAGTCAGAATTGATTTACTTTTCCATTTCACATAGCTATTTTATGTACTCTGCATTCAGTGGGAGAGACAGAGTTCAATATGTTGACACCATCTTTGTAGAGCACAGAACTCCAGGACACAAACATTCAATGATCTCCTTACTTACCACCTAACCCTGAACTGCCTCATTTAGCTGTGATATGTGGCCAATAACAAATATTGTATGCAAAAATGATGTTCTTCACTGTCTTTTATTATACTTTATTCATTTTCATGCCTTTTTCATTAACTACAACCCCTTCCCCAACACCATTGACTAACAATGGAAGTGGCAATTTTCACTTGTGAAAATTGTGTGATAGTTCATGCCTGGTGGTATGACCCAGATAGCTCGCATGATCCTCACAGGCAGAATGCTATCAACAGATGCAGATTTCATAGACAGATGAGCACACAGTGAAGACACATCAAGCATTTGTGATGACTCAACATCATGAAAGTGAAGCAGAAGCCTCAACAAACAAAATCAAAATCCAGGAAACCATGATACTAGAGCTAACAGAGTAGCATTTTAAAATATTAATATCTTCAGAGTGTAGAGAGATATTACTTTCATAAACCAAAAAAATAGGCTGTTAAGAAAAAAGAAACCATAAAAAGCCTAAAATTCACCAATTGATTTGATAGCAGAATAGACATTGATGAACAATGCATTGTGGAGCTAGAAGATAGGGTCCAGAATTTTCATAGACCACAGAATAAAATCAGAGATGGAGAAATTCAAAGACAAATTAACAGAGGAGAATGTGCTGGGAATATGTCTTTAAACCTAGCCTGAATTTAAGGGGTCAAGGCAGGGAGATCAAAGTTCCAGGCCGATCTGAGCTATGTAGCAAGATCCTATATAAAAAAATGAAAATGGCAGATCCATAAGTTGTTTTTTTTCCGGTCCTGGAGCTTAAACTCAGGGCCTGGGCACTGTCCTTGAGCCTCTCTGTGCCCAAGGCTAGCTCTACCACTTGAGCCCAACACCACTTCTGGCTTTTTCCGTTTATGTAGTACTAAGGAATTAAACCCAGGGCTTCATGCATGCTAGGCAAGCACTCTACTGCTAAGCCACATTCCCAGCCCAGATCCATAAGTTTAAATAACTATGTCATACAACTTCCAGGGGTGATAGGAGTACCTAAAGAAAAATTTTCTTGGCTGAAAATTGACAGTGTACAGATTGAAAGGTGCCACAGAGTGCTAATTGGATAAATAAAAAAGACTCACATTTTGTATCACCAGATTATTCTTTTCTATCTGGCTCCATGTACCTGGGCTTCCTTCAGATTTGGCCAATTAGAAGTTCTTCCAGGCGGAAAATCATAGGAAACTCCTCTTACCCTCTCATCTGAGCCAGGATCTGTCAGTAGCCACAGATTTGGTCAGAAATCCTCTTTCATGTAATTTTAGTTCTTACTTTTTTCAAAAGTGGCTTTCTCCCCTTTCCCCATCAGGAGTAGCCTTGATAATATTTCCTTGCTATTCATGGTCTCTGGAAGCTTGACCTTCCCTGACTGGCAATTCTCTTTACTAGCTTCTTTTATGTGACCCACCTATTTCTTACTTAATACAAATGTTGTGGTGACATTTTTAGAATGTAAAGGACTGCAATAATCTTAATATACTACAGAGAAAGTCAGATTGGTCATTAAGAAATGAGACTAAGCTAGTAGCTGGAGGTTCATGCCTATAATTATAGTTACTTAGTAGGCTTAAACCTGGAGGATAATAGTTTGAAGCCAGCCCAGGGAGAAAACTCCATGAGACACCATCTCCAATTACTGGTAAAAAGCTGGACTGAGGCATGGCTCAAATAGTAGAGTGCCAGCTGTGTGCTAAAAGGGGAGCAAATGTGAGGCCCTGAATTCAAGCCCCAAGACTACAAAAGAAAAAGAGAAGGAGAGAGAGAGAAAGAGAGAAAGAGAGAGAGAGAGGAAGGAAAGAAGGAAGAAAGAAAGACAGAGAAAGAAGGAAAAAAGAAGAAAAAAGACACTGAGTGGCATTGGATTTCTCACTGATAACACCAGATATGAGAAAACTGTTGAGAAATAACACTATTAAGAATACAAAGAACAAAGAAATAAACAAGATATACCTTAAAGTTAAAAACTAAATAATTTGTGGGTTAAAGAAGCAATCAAGCAGAAATATGCAAACCATTTAGAAATGAATTATGATAGCATTGAATTTCAAATATTTTAATATGTGACTAAAAGCACTACTTAGAAGGAAAATGATAGCCTACTAAAGAGCTATGTTAATTAAAATTACATGGAATTGATGTAGGACTAGCTGAACAGATTAATGTGACAGAGAATAAACAGGGATAGACAGATCCGTGTATCTTTAGAAATGTTTTATATGTGAAGGTGTCTATTCAAAGGAGTATTTTGACCAAATAAAGGTTTTGCCCACAAGGGAAAAAATTAAGTTAACTCTCTAAGTCACAACACCTGACAAGTAAATTCTAATTAGAGTAAAACTACAAATAATTAAAAAACAATCAAAGGAAGTTTATCACATTGAGGTGAAGTCTTTGTAAAAAAAAAAAAAAAACATAGATGTCCTAAAGGAAAAGATTGATAAATTTGACTTTATTAAAATAAAATAAAACTTTGGTAAAATGTAAGAACCTAAACACACTAAGAGTAAAATATTAGCTGAAAATATTTAAAATACGTATAACTCAAAAAAGTACCTGTGTTCAAAGTAAATAGAGCTCTTATAAATCAGTAATACAAATACAAATTAGACAAGGAAGAGGAAACAAATTGCTAATAAACATAAAAGTTGCTCAATCTCGCTGTTGGTCAGGAAATGAAAATTCAAACAATCATAAATCTGGGGATGTGGACCAGTGGTAGAGTGCTTATCTAGCATGGGCAGAGCCCTGAGGTTTGATCCCCAGCACTGAAAAGAAATCCCCCAAGATTGTAATATCATTTATTTATATATCACATGGGTAAAAGTTAGAAGACTAACATCAGTATATTGTTGTTTCAGAGGTAAGTTAGTACAGCATTTTGGAGAGCAATTTATCAATACCTATTAAAATATAAAATGTACCTACTCTTTGAAACTCAAATTTTGTTCTATTTACATATGTGCATAAAAAGAAATAAATAAGGTTTGTGTGTGTGTGTGTGTGTGTGTGTGTGTGTGTTTATCTGTGTACTACATATACCTGTACTAGGGATTGAATCTAGGGCCTGGGCGTTATTTAGCTTTTTCACTCAAGGCTGGTACTCTACTACTTGACCAATTCTTCTAATTGTTTTGCTGGTTAATTGGAGATAAGAGTCTCACACTGTTTTTTCCTCCTCCGGGCTGGCTTCACTGGCTTCATGCCTCAGCCTTCTGAGTGGCTAGAGTTACAGGGGTGAGCCACCAGAGTTCAGCTTAAGGTCCATCATTGACTACTTTGTAATCATGAATATTTACAAACCAATGTTTCTCAAAGTAATGACAGATTAAGTATAGTAAAACATATTAGGTACTATTATGCATTTGGTGAAAAGAACATAGCACAGGAAATCCATTTCTAGAATGGCTAAGAACTTGATAAACCCTTTCTACCATAAAAACAATGAAAATACTAGTAAAATCATAAATATTTGAGTTCCCAGAGATTAAACAAAGGAACAGAATAATACTGAAAGCATTTATGCAAGAAAATCTTTTATATCTTAGTAAGAACAGTGGGCTCTGTGGTGTTTTAACTTGGGATTGTTCCCATCCCCCTACTATGGGGGTATGTAGCCAAGAAAACCCAGCAGCTTCACAACCAATGGGGAGGACTAACTTCTTTTGGAGCTCCCCAAGCAGTCAATATTTTCACTGAACTACAGCTCTCTGGAAAAATCACATTTTCTAAATTGTTGCAGCTATGAGCTCAGCTCAAACAAAGTCCTTATCCCCATGGTGTTACCCCCTTTAAAAAATCAATTTTCTGGGACTGTTGCAGCTGTAACATACAGCCATGTTTATTGTGACACTATTTACAAGAGCCAGGCTTTGGAACCAATCTAAGTGTCTAATGATGAATGGATAATGAAAATATGATACATATTTATTATGGGATATTAATAATCATTAAAAATGAAATTATATCATTTTCAGTAAAGTGAATGGGACTGGAAATCATCATATAGCTCAAAAATCCAAAAAGTATTTTGCTTACTTATAGAATCTAGACCTAAAATTATGATGATGGTGATGATGGTGGTGATATTCACACGCTGAATGGGAGACATCAGCTGGCAAGGGAGAGGGAAGGAAAAAAGTGGATCAAAGTACATTATATAAATGAAGACAATGTAATGAAATCCACAAAATATTGTTTAAAAGGAGGTAGAGAAGAGGAAGGTATGGAGATATGAACAAGGGGTAAGCATTCCCAATATACCCTGTATGCATCTATAGAATTATAAGGAAATCTCCTTGTACTATGAATGTTTAATAATAAAAATTAAAAATAAATTTAGACAAATCCTAGAGTTGAAAGGTAAAAGGACTGAAATAAAAATTTTACTAGAAGGGTTAAATAGTACATTTCATCTGACAAAAGAATCAATAAACAATCATATGCCATTTGAGATTATCTACTCTGAGGAACAGAAAATAAAATGAAGAATAATTAGCAGATTAAGAGATCTAGAGGACATCATACCATCAAGTATGGCAACAGATGCATAATGGAAGTTCCTGATGTAGGAGAGAAAGAGAAAAAGCAGAAAAAATATTTGAAGCAGAAAAAATATTTGAAGATTTCCCCAAATTTGGTGATAAATATAAATCTACATCTCCAAGAAAACTCATAGGCATATGATAATAAATTTGATTTTAAAAAATAGCAAAAATTTTGACAGCAGCAAAGCAAAGCTTAGATTGGGGTTGGAGGCATGGTTCACAAAGTAGAATACTAGGTCAATGAATAAAAGTCTCAGATACCAAGTTCAAGTCCTCATCTCAGACAAAGGAAAAAAAAGATTGGGGTCCCTGATTTTTCTCAAAATGAAGGTGAAAAGACACTGTAAGTCTGTGTCTAGTGTGTTAAAAGAAAAAGATTAACCAAGAATTCTATATTCAGCAAAAGCATCTCTAGGAAATACAAGATAATGATATCCCCAGATAAGTCCCCAAGAAAATTCATTGCCTACAGAACTATAAGAAATTCTAAGGGGGGGGGGGGAAGGATTGGGACTGGGGGGGAGGGGGGAAGCTGGGAAGGGATGTGAAGGGTAAACAAAGAAGGAGGCTGCAATGCTTGGTAAGAAATGTATGCATTATCCTGCCCATGTAATTGTAACCCCTCTGTACAGTGTGTTCACAAAAAATAAAAATAAAAAAAGATGAGTGTAAGACCTCCACCTCTGAAACAAATAATAAGTAAATATATAAAACAATAACTATAAAAAGTATCTATCTAGCCCAATGCTGGTGGCTCACACCTGTAATCCTAGCTACTCAGGAGGCTGAGATCTGAGGATCACAGTTCAAAGCCAGCCCAGGCAGGAAAGTCTGTGAGACTCTTATCTCCAATTAACCACCAGAAAACTGGCAGTGTTGCTGTAGCTCAAGTGGTAGAGCACTGGCCTTGAGCTGAAGAGGTGAGGGACAGCGCCCAAGCCCAGAGTTCAAGCCCTACAATGGACCAAAAAAAAAAGTGTTTATGGGATTATGATATATAAAAGGTATATACTAACATCACAAAAGAGTGGATAGAAATGAGCTATATTATGGTAAGCATTTTTTTTTGGGGGGTCCGGTCGTGGGGCCTGAACTCTGGGTCTGGGCGCTGTCCCTCAGCTCTTCAGCTCAAGGCTAGCACTCTACCACTTGAGCCACAGCGCCACTTCCGGCTTTTTTCTTTTTGCTTATGTGGTGCTGAGGAATTGAACCCAGGGCCTCAGGCATGCAAGGCAAGCGCTCTACCACTGAGCCACCTTCCTAGCCCCTGGTAAGCAATTTCTACATACTATTAGAATCTGATGTAGAGTGTATGAAATTAATATGTTAGTCTCCAGAGCAATCATTAAGAGAATGACTATTTAGTCAAACAATGGTAAAGGAACTGTAATGATAGAGTTAAAAAAATACATATCTAGTACAAAATAAGGTAAAACAGAAGAACCAAAAAGACAAAACCTATAGAAAAGAATAAAATGGGGG
The DNA here is from genome assembly GCF_019054845.1 of Dipodomys spectabilis. Lineage (NCBI taxonomy): Eukaryota > Metazoa > Chordata > Mammalia > Rodentia > Heteromyidae > Dipodomys > Dipodomys spectabilis. The sequence continues at coordinate 3,931,579 of NW_024870853.1, forward strand.
CTGGGAATTTGGTTTAGTAGTAGAGTGCTTGCCGGTGATACATTAAGCCTGGGTTCTATTCCTCAGTACCACATAAACAAAAAAGCCAGAAGTGGCTCTGTGACTCAAGTGGTAGAGCACTGACCTTGAACAAAAAGAAGCTCAGGACCAGTGCCCAGGCCCAGAGCTCAAGCTCCAGAACTGGCAAAAAAAAAGAAAATAGTAAAATGACATAGCATGTTAAAATGTAGCATTAGATGGAAACTACAAAGCAGAATGTTTGTCCCTGTTCTCTCTCCCTATCCCCCCATATGTATGTATATGTATATATGTATGTATGTATAGATGTATACATATCTATGTATATGTGTATGTATGTTGGTATTGGGGCTTGAACTCAGGACCTAGATGCTTGGGGTTGTTTTTTTTTTGTTGTTGTTGTTGTTGTTTTGCTCAAGGTTGGTGCTTTATCACTTGAGCCTTGCTCCACTTCTGATGTTTTCGTGGTTAGTTTGACATAAGAGTCTCTCAGATTTTCATACCTGGCCTGGCTTGAAACTGTGGTCCTAGGCTCTCAGCCTCCTGTGTAGCTAGTCCTTGTACTCTTGAACCAGGTGTGATATCTTTAACATGCTTCCATGCATGACTGCCATGAGTATTCTGAACAGAGGGATAGGACATGGACTAATTCCAACTTTGAATGGTCCATGTGGCCCTCATATACCCATCTCTAGACAGAGCTGGTGCCAAGAATGGGCTACTGGTGTGCTGCAATCCCAGTTATATTTCCCTAGTTTCTAGAAGGCTAAAATGGAAGCCTATGGAGAGCATTGTGGGGCTGCATGCACACCCACAATTTTATAGATATTTTTGATTAGTCAAATTTCTCTTCTTTGTTTGGGTTTTTAAGAATGAATATGACCTCTTTGTTCCCCCACAGAAGCATGAGCCTATCAAGGGGCTAAGTAAAGTTTGCTTTGGCTATTAGAACTACTAGAACCAGAATTGTCAATATAATTTATCTGGCCATCTCCAAAAGTACTATAGGCACAATAGAGGATGTCTAGGTGAGGGAACTTTATAAGACAGATGGGTCCCAAAAAGCCATAGCTGATCCGGTGTTATCGTTTTAGTCTCTTAAATAAGACTGCTGCTTCCCACAAGTCCCACTTGACTAGTGTTTGATGGATGCTACCATAAGCCTTGTGTGCTTTCCTGCTGTACCATACAAACTTTCTGTTAGGATTTCCTGGGTGGTCTGCGGTTGTGGTGATATTCTGTGGTTTGAGGACACAGAGAATAGAATCTGTAATTACACGGCCAGGATATGGTCTTGTACAGGAATTTTTAGATATTAGCTTTGTGGTGGGAAGGTAGGTGGATGTCCAGACTGAGGTAGCCTGTGATTCTGCTATTTTCCTCAATCTATCCTCTGGTTTGTGGGTGGTGGATGGTATGTAGTTTAATGAGGACAGGAAGAATTCTGAAGATTACCAACCCTACATAGTTAAGAGATGAATCTGAGACTTCTTTTTGACAAGGTGGCAGTAAACTGGGGTAGATGAAAATTAGGAGAAAAGGATAAATCATACCACCATGGAGTTGGAGGCTTTGATCAGGTGGTAGAGCACCAACCAATGAGCAAAAGTGTCAAGTACCAAGTTTGAGTCCTGGTCTCAGAAAGAAAAACTTTACCACTGTTGGAAGGGTATCCACACTATCCCCATGGCCCTGGCAACAAAGTGAAGCTCACAAGGTAGGCATCTCCTGGTAGAAAGGGTTGTGATGTTCTCAATAAGACTTCAGTAATAAGATGATTTCTTTGTTGCTTTGTTTGTCCCTCCCCCACAGTATAACCCCTGCTCTCACTGTATTTGATGTTGGCATACTTTGTGGAGGGGAAGGGCAAAAACAAATCGTTTAAATAGGGATACAGGTGGACCCATTGCAACAATGAGATGTACAAGTCGTTATGTCGAAAAATGAACTTTACTACTTTGGCCGGGGGAGGGGGGTGATGGGAGATGAGAAGGGAAGTGAAGGGAAGGGGAAACAAAGGAGGAGGCTGCAATGCTTGATAAGAAATGTACTCATTATCTTGCCCATGTAATTGTAACCCCTCTGTACGGTATTTTCACAATAAAAAATAAGACTTCAGTAACTCCCATGCTCTCCTGAATTCATAAACTCCCATGGCTACCATTGCCTTAGGAAGTATAAGACTGATATATGGCCTGGGAGGTAGAGCTGGTGCTTGGAGTGGGCCTCAGTGTTCTGTTCATAATGTATAATATCTGAAATATCTGCAAAGCTGCTCCAGAAGGGATGGTAGAGTAGAGCTGTTCATTTTTCCCTCCACTCCTCTGTTCTCTGGGAGATATTCTAGGAAGCTGTGGACCATCTCCTCACAGCATAAGCATCTATGTAGTAACATTCCCTCCCCCTATGTCTTGGGGTCCATAGTATCTCAGGACAGAGGAACTCACAACCAGATGATGGTCTGCATCTGACATTTCTAAGGAAGTGGATCAATTTAAGTGATGGAAGCTAAGAGGATGCTGCTCCAAGCTGTGAAGCTTTGGCCATATAATTAGTCTTATCCCAAATAAGACTTCTAGGCATCTGAAGCAATCTTGCAGGTGAATAGTGGGGGGGGGGGGGGGCGAGAGGAGAGTGGGGATTGAACACAGCCTTGCACTTACTAAGAAATCATGCTACCACTTGAGCCAGGCCTTCCTATCTTTTGTTTGTTTGCATTTGAGATAAGGTCTCACTCTCACTGGGCTGGTCTCAAATTCATGATCTTCCTATCTCTGCCTCCTGTTTTGCAGGCATCACAGATCTGAACCACCACTCCCAATAAGGTGCATAGATCTTTGTATCTGTGGAACTTATCTTGATTACAGTCAGATTCCTAGAAAAATAAGTTCAGTAGTTAAAGTTCTCTGCACTAGCCATTGTCCAGAGGCCTCTTGTGATATGGTGGCTTTCCTGCTATTGTGGAGAAGCCCATCTCACTTGTGAAGATCAAAGAAACAGCCTGAATAAACAGAAAGACAGGTTGTGAGCTTCTATAATCTCAGAAAGTACAAAAGCCCCAATATTTCCTGGGTAGATTGGGGAGTTGATTGACAGGCCCAAGCTGAGGAAAAGGATTTTGGAGCTTTAAGAATTATAATTGGGTTAGCTCAGAGGTGATGTTGCCAGAGATGACTTTGGGCTTTCCTGGAGCAGAAGCCATATAGAGTGAAATATGACAAGTAAACAAGAATATGATTGAGCTTTGTTAACTCCCCCCTTGCTCCAAGAGGATTAGGGAACTCAATCTATGAGTTATGAGCCAAAAGACAGCATTGATAATTCAAACTGTCCAGAGTGTATTCAGTGTTTGAGCTTTTAGCAAGGTCTGGAATGGGTTCCTCTAGAAAGTCAGGCATTAGTTAGGTAGCTGCTATTTTTTTAGTCATGAGAACTAGAGCTGAGTGGGTATATATGTTTTGGTAGCCCTTTAATACAATGGATTAAAATTTTGGTGCTAGCACTCAATAGCTGACAGTCTGTCTCGGCCTAAAAGCTTTTTTCTCAGTAAAATGGGAACCCTAATAATGCCTACTTCTCAGAGCTGTAGTGAGAATTAAATGAAATGAGGTAATGCTTAGCACAGTGTTTGGCACATAATAGGTGCTCTGTATTGGAAGATATTGCTATGGCTGTTATTCATTCATGGTGTCCAGTAGCAGCAAGAACCAACAAGTCAATGCGAAGGGTCAAAAACACAGGGAAAAACAAGTGAATTTGTCAAGCCCAGAAAGTAAAGACAAGACTAGAAATGGGAGACAAAATCAGAATAGAAAATTGGGTGGAGATGAAAGGGAGAAAATAAGAGCTAAAGTGCAAAAGATCACGAATATTGGCCCCTGGCCACGTGCTCCATCAGTGATTCAATTTGATTTGAAGGGACAAGGTCCTCAAAGATATCTGGAAGGCCATTGTCTACACTCTGCCATATTCCCAAATGTCCCATAAGTTCAGCATTGTGAATAACTCCCTGAGTTGACTTAAGTTAGTGCCAAGAATCTGGAGTTAATTAAAACAAGAAGTTGTTGCTTATACTTACTATACTGAAGCCAAGTAATTCTTCCTAAGTTTTCTTTTTTTTTTTCATTACTCAAAGATTTGAGGTCAATGGGTAATGGAAAGGGAAAGAGAAGCTGAAATCCTAAGGTGTTATCTATATACTTGTTAAGTTCCTGAGCCTTTCATCTATGAGAAGAAGATTTTTTTAAAGCTATAATAGTCAAGTTAGGTTAACAGTAACAAATAATTCCCAAATCTAGTTTTTTATTACTACATAGTTTTTACTCTCTTTAAATAGTGAGTGATACCAGGGATTTCAAATCTACTTCTTAAAAAACATAAAGGTTAAGTTCTTGTCCATGCTAAATGTCCAATGCAAGTCTGTTGAAGCTCTATCCATCCTAGTAACCAAAGATCTAGGCTGACAGAGCCTTCATTTCAACCTATTTCCATGGAATCCCATTTTACAATTAATATATGCTAACAAAAAGTATTTAAAAAGAATATTCACAAGTGATGCAATTGTGTCATATTTATAGTTTACAAATTTTACAGTTTGGATGCAAAAATGATAGATTTCTTTGCAAACACAAAACATGAATTATTTGTCCCTGGTCAAAAACCCTCCCCAGTCATGGTGAATAAAATCTATTATACTGGACTCCTAGAAAATGAAACATAGTATAACAATTCCTACCAAAGTGATTTGTCACAAAGAGCCAAGGTGGGGCCAATTAGTTTGTACCTTGGGATTCTAAAGTCTTGCCCAATACATCTATAACATATTGTTATCCAGAACTTGGTAAAGTTCTAGGAGTTGACTGGTCTCCTCTACAATGATCTGCTTCAGGTTGGAAATGGGAAATCATATCAAATGGGTACTGGGAACATATGGCTAGAAATGTGACCCAGAAGCATAGTTGCTTTCCACTGTGATTAGGACTATTACTTAATACCTCCCTACAACCCAAACTGAGTTCATATATTTGGGTGAGCCAACCATCTCTAGCCATAGGTAAGTGCGCATGTTGAGAGAGCCATCACCATGTGAGGAGTTGGATGCCTGAGGCTGATCTTTCCCTAAATCCTACTTCTAGAACTTGCTTGACAATCTAGGCCATGATGTATTCCAAAATGTCATATCATTTTGTTAAGGATCTAGCCCATCAGACCGTATGTATGTATGCATATATGTATGTATTATATTATGAATGGATACCTTCTATGGGCACCATGGCAGAGAGTTAAAAGTTTGATCCTTTCAGATTGGACTGAATGCATTTGAATTTGAGCTCAGACACTTACTAGCTGGTAACCTTAGACAAATTACTTTTCAGAAGTTAAATTTGTGTGTGTGTGTGTGTGTGTGTGTGTGTGTGTGTGTGTGTGTGTGTGTGTGTTGGTCTTAGGGCTTGAACTCAAAGCTTGAATGCTGTCCTTTAGCGTTTTTGCTCAAGGCTGGTGCTCTACCACTTGAGCCACAGTCCGCTTCTGGCTTTTTGCTGATTAATTGGAGATAAGAGTCCCATAGAATTTCCTACCCAGGCTGGCTTCGAACTGTGATTATCAGGTCTCTGTCTCTTAAGGAAATAGGATAACACGCATGAGCCACGGCACCCAGCCAGAGTTTTAATTGCTTTAGTAATGAAATAAGAGCCTTCCAAGGTGGTTATAATTATTTGAATGAGATTATATGTATATATGCTTACAAACATTTATATATACATACATATACATAGCACAGCAGAATGTCTGGTCCACAATAAATGTTCAATAAGTAGTCGCTATTTGATCAGCATCAAAACATGTTTACTACCATTACTGTCGATGGCCCTGCTAAGAGCCTATTACAAGTCCAATTCTCCCCCATAGGCCTTGACTTATACTCACTTTTGGTAAGTGACTGACTTGTAGTCACTCATTTCCTGTCTTCCCTGCTGTAAGGCAGTAGCTTTCACCTTGATCTACTGGTGTCAGCACTTAATGTGGAACTCTCAGGCAGCTGGACAGCTGAACTTGCCAGTAACTGAAACTCTGGCCAACCATGTGGCTTCTGGTAAAAGATTGTTGAGGTCTAGGCTCAGAAAACTTAGTCCTCCCAGGACTGGTAATGACAGGGTTATCATCATCACTTCCATGGTTTGAGTGTGCATAAAATGGAGGCAGTTCTTTTTTTTTTTTTTTTTTTTTTCAGGTAAGGGGTAGGTTTATTCAGTAGACCTGCTGGGACCAGGCAAGGTTGGCACTCCACGTGGCTGGCAAAAGAGAGAGGAAAGGGAGAGAGAGGAAAGGGAGAGAGGAAAGAGAGAGAAAAGCTAGAAAAGAGCAGAGAGAACAAGAAAAGAACAGAGAGAGAGAGAGAGCAGAGAGAGCTAGAAAAAGGCAGAGAGAAAGCTAGCAAAGAACAGAGAGCTGGAGGCAGTTCTTATGAAGGCCAGAGAAGTGCAAATTATGAAATATTATTGACAGAAATCACTTGGAAAAATGGACAAAGCTTTACCTACTTTTTGAGACAGCAAGTTAGGATACCCTGAGACAAAGAAGGCTGGACATTCCAATTTCACAAGACTTATCCTACACTTGTCTTCTGTTCATACTCAAAGCAGCTTGGATATTCAGGAAGCTAAAGACCTCAGCAGAGAGGCATCTTCATCTATAACCCCAAACACACAGAAGAAAAGAGGCACATCTGTTAAGTTACATTATCCACCACATTACCTCTACGTAAACCTCAAATCACATAGCTGGAACCAGCCTCCAACCCCCCTCAATGATTCTCAGCCCACACTCTGATCCACTTGTATAGTACACACTGATTCCCAAACTGTTGTCTATTGTGTTGGCACTAATCTTATGTGTTTCCCAGCTTCCTTCCATCTTGCATGTCATCGTGTAACCTAGTTCAGTCCTCAGATAAAAGCTCACATTCGGGGTTAGGAAGGTGGCTCAGTGGTAGAGTGCTTGCCTTGCATGCATGAGGCCCTGGGTTCCATTGGTCAGCACCACATAAGCAGAAAAGCTGGAAGTGGCGCTGTGGCTCAAGTGGTAGAACACTAGCCTTGAGCTGAAGAGCTGAGAGACAGTGCCCAGGCCCAGAGTTCAGGCCCCACAACCAACCAAAAAAAAAAAAAGCTCACATTTAGCCTCACTTTTCTAGCTTGAATGTTTCCTTTCCCTCCTTGGGAAAGGATTTGTCTGGATATTGTACTGTTGGCTGGTATTGCAAAGAGTAAGTATGACATCTCTATCCTAGCTTAAGCCTCAATCTCAGTAGGTGTGTTGCTGGCTGGAACCAAGATCACCAGATCAGCTACTGTATCGTAGCCATCTTGAAATGGTAAGAGTATTCTACTATGTCTGAGCCAGCATCATGTACTGAAGTAGCTTACTTATGCATACCTTAGCCCAGATGGTTTGGCTGAACTACAGAGCAAGTTTCCTTCTCTATACCAAGGTAGTTTCCTGGGATCATCCTCTTTCCTCAAAGGATTTCAATAATGCTGACAAAGTGACTGTGGTATTGGGGCAAGGGCTCTCTTAGAACCTTGCAATTATAAAGTTTCTGGGCTTCATGAGCTATTATTACCTTCCTATCTACAGTAGCCTTGTTTGTTCAATCTCAAATGTTCCTCCTGGGCCAAACCACCACCATCCATCTCTTCATCCTCTGCAGGAAACTGCATCATCTTTTCAGCCACTCAAGAACCTATAATACATTTTTTCACCGTTGCCAGAGTGATTACTCATTAATTAATTCATTTATTTTAGAGGTTTTTTTTTTAAGGTAAAGTCTTGCTATGTAGCCCAAGTCTCAAATTCATAATCTTCCTGTCTCAGCTTCCCCAAGTGCTGAGGTTACTGACATGAAATACAATGAATGATCATTTCACTATAAATCACATCACACTATTCCCATGTATAAATCCCTCCAATATATTGTGGTAATGCTTAAAATTAGAAACTTCGTATTTGGAGCTGTGTAATAAAGTATTTATGGATTAAAGAATATGATGAGTTCTTCTCAATAATTCAGTGTATATGGTGACAAGGAAGGTATACATGAAACCAAATTGGTCATATGGTAATTGTTGAAACAGGGTGATAGATGGGTACATAAAGATTCATTATATGATTCTCTCTAGGTTGTTATAGATTTGAAAATTACCATGATTAAAAAGCAAAACAATAGCAACAAAAACCCAGCAGCAACAACAACAAAATAATTAATGGCTTATCACAGTGAAAACCAAATTGACTCATAACCATGGCCCACAATGCCCTGATTAACACCACTAACCACCTTCCAGACTTTCAAGCACGTTCCCTATCTAACTACTGTCCTTCAGCTTTTTGCTTTATCTTAAACACACCAAAATCTACCACCAGGATGTTTTCCTCCACCTGGACTACCTACTATCATAGCCATGTCATCTGCTTCTTTTCATTATTCAGATTTGCCGATCCAATGTTACATCTTCTGAGAAACCTTTTCTGGCCACCTCTGCATACATACATCTGATGCACAGAGCAACTGTCTATTACCTTCTCTAGGCATAGACAGAAATCTTTCTATAGATAGCCTTACCTGACCATCTGCCCCCATCACTGTAAAGCATTCTACTCTCTTCTTTACTCTCTTCTCTTCTTTCTTTTCTAGCTTTTTAATCTTCTTAGTGTGCCGGTATTGGGGCTTGAACTCAGGGTCAGGCACTCCCCTTAGCTTTTTCATTCAAGTCTGGCACTCTATCACTTGAGCCACAGCTCCATTTCTGGCTTTTTGCTGATTAATTAGGGATAAGGATCTCACAGAAGGAACCTCAGATCTCAGCCTTGTGAGTGACTAGGATTATAGAAGTGAGTTATCACTGCCTGGAAATTTTGTTTTTGAGGCAGGATCTTGCTATATAACTCAGGCTAGCCTGGAACTCACTATGTAATCCAGGTTGTCCTTGAACTTCTGCTCTTCCTGCCTCAGCCTCTGAATGCTGGAGTTATAGATGAGTGTTACCATAACTGCTCTACTCTCTTTTCTTATGAATTTATCACTATCTGAACACTTAATTTTGCACATTTTTGTTTTCTTGTTTATTATCTTATTTTTTAACTAGACCATAAGCTCCAAGAGAGTATAAACACATAGTATATATAGTTGTGAAATGGAAAAATGAATAGTCTCTAGGTTTAAGATTGATGGACTAGTGTGTGAGTTCCCATTGGCTTCTCTTTCTATTGTAGAGAAGGTGGATGCCTACAGTACTGGGCATGGGGCCAGCTTTTCCAGTACAGCTCACCAATTATGTTTACTTTCTGTTCAAAATGACAATTGTGAAGTACAGAAAATGTGAAACTCATTGAACAATGTCTGGCCCAGAGGCAGTTCTCAGTAAACTTTAGCTGCTATTATTGGGATTTTTTGTTTTGTTTTTGTTTTTGTTGCCAGTCCTGGGGCTTGAACTCAGGGCCTGACTTGGGCAATGTCCTTGAGTGTCTTTTGCTCAAGGCTAGCACTCTACCATTTGGGCCACAGCACCACTTCTGGCTTTTTGTTGGTTCTTTGGAGATAGAAGTCTCATAGACTTCCCTGCCATGGCTGGCTTTGAGCCACAGTCCTCAAATCTCACCTCCTAAGTAGTTAGGATTACAAGTGCAAGCCTTCAGCACTGGGCAAAATAGGCTACAATGGTAATGAATGTATCATGATATTAGGTGTTACCTTGCCCTTAAGTAGGTAGAGAGGCAAATGGAAAAACCTCAGAAATATAACCCCACAGTACTGTAGGAAATATATGTAACTCACATTTAGGGATGAAATTGATGTAGAATTAATTTTCTCTGGCCAAGTAAAATGAGACAACTGCATCCTGAGCATTTCAGTAATATCATTGCCCATGCAAATAGCCTATTTGGAAATAAATGAGCTAGCCAAAATCCTAGAATTAATTTATTTCCTCTCTAGAATAAGATAGGCACTAACCAGTGAAAATACTGGTGGTATGCCACTTGTCATGTTCATTGATCCTTACTTGGAATTGCTCATGATCGCATAGGTGTGCCAGAAGGCAATATTTTAAATTATCTCTAAATAATTGTAAAAGAGGTTACAATCCAACATATCCATTTATAAGTACAATACATCTTGATCAATTTCACCACCTTTATCATTCTTCATCCTTCCCGACCACACCCCTCCCCTCAATTTTCCTAGTTTCATAGGATAGGAGGAATTTTTTTTTTAATCTGGGATGCATTGTGCCCAAGAGAGAGTTTGAAAACTGTTGCAACTGACAGGAATCAAAAAGTAAGATATATTCCCATCATTATTCAATGAACTCTCAATCAAGATTTTAGGAACTTGTCAGAGTGTGGGTGGCTCACACCAGTAATCCTATCTACTTAGGAGGCTGAGATCTGATGGTTGTGGTGGAAAGCCAGCTCAGGCAGAAAAGTTAGTGAGATTATCTTCAGACAAGTAGCAAAAAAAACTGGACTGGAAGTGTAGTTCAAATAGTTGAATGCCAACCATGAGCAGAAAAAGCCAAACAATTGTGAGAGGCCCTGAGTTTAATCCCTATTATCAGTTAAAGGAACTTGAGCAAACATTGTCAGGAAAGAGCAGGTAGAATGGAAATCAGGGCTTTGTGTTCTATGCATATAACCCTATGAAGAGAATGATCCTACTTTTTCCCACCTACACTTCCTAATTTTTGGAAAGGACTCTTACCTGAGTATCCAATTGGCATCTACTTAGGATCAGTGGCAAGGGATCAGAGTGACAGATAAGTGTTCTACTGTCAGGTAATCTAAAGAGCAACATTCCAATGACAGCAACACAGCAACCTAGATGCAAATAACAAATATGGTGGCACATGTGTAAGGCATTGGAAGGGCTGTTCAAAGATTAGGATTATTTTCCTGGTTGTTGTTTTCTTGTGTGTGCTGGACCTTGGGCTTGAACTCAGGGACTAGGCAATGTTCCTCAGCTTTTTTGCTCAATGCTTGAATGACTTCTCTAATTCCATTTTTAGTGGTTAATTACAGAGAAGAGTCTCACAGACTTTCCTGCTCAGGCTACCTTTGAACCATGATCTTCAGATCTCAGCCTCCTGAGTAGCTAGGATTACAGGCATGAGCCACTGGCACCCAACTCAAAGATTAGATTTCACTGCAACATTTCAACATCCTGGCTAAATGCAAGTTACTGTACTACTAGACAGCAACTCTTCATGTGATGCTGAACTGGTTAGAAAGCTTGTTACTTTGTAAAACACATTTAGTAGATGGTACTGTTTTGAAGCCTTAAGGCAATAGTTTTCTAAACTCCAGTGCACATGAGCACTACTAGAAAAATACAGATGGCTGGGTCCTACCCCACAATTTCTGCTTAAGTACTAAGAGGAGACCAAGAATCTGTGGTTCCAGAAAATCTCCAGGTGAATGGTGTAGCTGCCAGACTGGAGCATCACTTTGAGGACTACTGGCATAATGTATCATGCCAACTTTTAACCATGAGGGAAGCAAGGCAATAACAGTCACTTGATTTGCTGTTTATTTCCAAATCTGCTGAAGAAAAGAGAATGTGGGAACAGGTAGTGGAGTATGGGTGATAACTTTTAAGCAGGAATCTCATGACTAACTAAATCTTTGAAAGGAGTGGACAGCTCTCTCCAAGGCACTATGAGTTAATAAGCCATTTCTCACAAAAACTGTCTAGAAACCCCATAATTGGAGGGAACTGGGAGATGTTTTTGTAACAGAAATGCAGCTAATGTAGAAAATGTCTTAGGGTCTGACTTGAGGATCCAGGGACGTTGACCTCCAAAGACTACTGGGAAATCCAACATGACTAACCTACTGAGTATGCTCAAGGAAAATCTGTCTCATGTGACTGACTTCTATCTGGTGTGTAAACACTCCTGACATTCCCCAGGCTTTCCTCATGTACTGAGAGGAGAATGCTGTATTCTTTACAAAGGCAGAAAATTTTCCACTAAAATGCTTATCCCTCACCACCTTTATACCTGGTGAGGAGAGGGGATCTTTTCACACTAAAAATCATGCACTTCTCCCTCTTACATCTTCATTTAAGGTATGAGGTAATTTTCCTAACAATATATTGGCTATTTTAGGAGAAGAGGAAACTAAATGTAAGTTGTTTTGTTTTGGAAGTTACTTCACATGAAGAATGAGGGACCCCCTGTCTTCCTACAGCCAGAAGCCTTTCCCACTGTCCTTGGCCAGAAAAGGTCAATTGGGCCTTAACCACAAGATAATTTAACAGTATAGTACAAGGGTCCTGGGGGGAAACAGGAAGACCCAGAGATGAGAGCACTCCAAGCATCCATCTGAGGTAAATTTATGAGCAAAAGGACTGTCAGCTAGTAACAGTAGAGAAATGGTTTATACTATTTTCTACATTCTAAATGTGTCTAGATTGGTGATAATTAAAAGATAATATTAATTAAAAATAATATCATTCTTGGGGAAATGAGTGGAATTAGAGAACCTCATGTTGAATGAGATAAGCCAAGCTTTAAAAGTCAAATACTGTATATTCTCATTTATACATGGAAGCTAACCCTAAAAGGATATATTCATGTACATGTACACACATATGTACACACATAATGTGATTCCAACTAAGGGACTGTTTAGAGGGATTAGGAGAAAGGGCAGGGGTAAAAGAAAGACAGAGTGTGAATATTTTGAAATACATTGCAAGTATATGTGAAAACAGCATACATATTTTCAGTGAAAGCTTTTGATTAATATGGGGATGAAGGGATGTGAAAAGAAAGTAACAAAGTGGGTGATTCTGAGAAAAACAATATAAGCATATCTGAGATACCATGGTGGAACCCATGGAACAATTAATACAAACTAAAAAAAATGAATGACTTGAAAATAAAATAGGCTATAATGGGGGAAGTACCAGTAAGAGAAGGATAGCAAACAATGAGTAAGAATGAATATGGTCAACATAGGTCATTTTGCATAGCCAGGTATCAGTGGCTTGTGCCTGTAATCCTAGGTACTCAGCATTCTGAAATCTGAGGATTGAGGTTTAAAGCCAGCCCAAGCAGGAAACTGTGAAACTATTATCTCAAATTCACCAGTAAAAAGTCAGAAGTGGATTGAGCACTAGCCTTGAGTGATAAAGCTAAGAAAGGGTGTCCATGCCCTGAGTTCAAGCTCTAGTACCAGTCCCCACACAAGAAAAGTAGTTTATTTGGATATGTGAAAATAGGACAATGAAACTTGTGGACATTTTTTGATAAGGGGATAGTGGGGCTTGAAAGAGTGATGGAGGGAATGCGATTGATCCAGATACATTGTATGCATGTATGGTAATGTCATGATGAAAATCTCTTTTGAAGCCAGGCACTAGAGGCTCATGCCTATAATCTTAACTACTCAGGAGGCTGAGATCTGAGAATCATGATTCAAAACCAGCCCAGTTAGGAAAATCTGTGAGGGTCATATTTCCAATTAACTACCAAAAAAGCCAGAAATGGAGCTGTGGCTCAAGTTGCAGGGTATTAGCCTTGAACAAAAAAGCTCAAGGCTAATGCCAAGGCCCTAAGTTCAAGCCTCAGGACCAATTATTTTTTCCTTTGTGCAACTGACATATGCTAACCAAAACTATTATAATCTTGCAATTGATTTTTCTTTTACAATGCAGTGTCACATGGATAAAGTGACAAATACAATACCTGGCATAAAAAAATAACAGAAGCTACCATTTGTTAAACAATAAATCTGTGCAAAGCTCAACACCAACTATTGCATTATCTCATTTCATCCTCCCAATAACCCTGAGATGTAGGTACTGGCATTTTGTAAATAAGAAACTAAAGTTCTGAAGGATGAATTGACTTATCCAGAATAGCATAGCAGCATAACTGGAAGTATTTGGCAGGAAAAATGAAGAGCCAACTACACTGTGAGAAAAGCTTTTTTTTCTATCAAAGTGGATTACTTAAACATTCCTGCTTTGGCTTGGTGGCTTGGCTCTTGGTTGATTATTTTGCTAAGACAAAAGAATGGGAAGGAGGAAATGCTTTGGGATAAGGACAGATTTTTGAAATGGAAGGTTTTGTCTTAACTGGTTGTTCCAAAATGGAAGAGGAAATAAGACACACTTCAGATTGTTCAAGTTTGAGTATATTTTGAGAATGCTTGTGTCATCTTTTTTTTTTTTTTTTAACTGGTACTGGGGCTTGAACTCAAGGCCTGGGCGCTGTCCTTGAGCCTCTTTGTGCTCAAGGATAGTAAGAATAGTCCTTTACCACTTGAGCCAGAGCACCACTTCTGTTTTTTTTTTCTGAGTAGTTTCCTGGAGATAAGAGTCTTACAGACTTTCCTGGGTTGGGTTCAAACTGTGATCCTCAGATCTCAGCCTCCTGAGTATCTAGGATTATAGATGTGAGCCACTGGCACCTGGCTTATCTTGAAGTCTTTTAATGGTCACTTTATAATAAATACAAAAAAACTCTATATTGGATTCATCCTACCCTCTTCAAAGTACCCATTCATGAGCAGATTGTGTACCTGAGCTTGGCCAATATGAACAAAGGGGCAGGGCCTGCTGGGTTAAGGATAAAAAGAGAGCAATCTGTCTCCTGTGTATATTTGCTTGCCAGATTTTTCGCTAATGATACCCAACTTCTGCTGAAGTAACTTTTCCTTGCCAAGTTCCTTTTGAGTTGATGCTCTTATTCCTACATGACACCTCAATATCCTGAGCCAAATATAACATAGACCTAAAATGAGGAGAAGGGGAGAAATAGCAAAGATTAGTGTGGAAATAGAAAAACACAGAGAAAAACAATGAATAAAATGATTGTTTCTTTGAAAGGTGATCAAAAATGGCAGACATTTAGATAAACCATCCATGCAACAGAGAAAACTCAAATTACTAAAATCTGGAATAAAAGAGGCGTCACAACTGACCATATAGACATGTAAAGGATTATAAGAAAGTATTACAGCTATATGTTCTCAAATAAGGTATCTTAGACAAATTCTTAGAATTATACTACTATGGTATGGAAGTGAATCCCCAAATTCATGTGTTGGAAACCCAATACGTAATGCAACCATGTTAGGAGGTAACAGCTCGCTGGAAGTGTCTGAATCATGAAGGAGGAGTTACTATAGAAGGCTGAGTGAAGGAAGCTCACTTTTTCTACTCATTTGCCATACAAGGCCAGTGTTCAACCCCTTTTTCTCTTCCAACTTTTACCATGTGTGAATACAGCAATAAGGCACTCACTATATACTGGTATCTTGATCTTAGACTTCTCAGCCTACAGAACTTTGTGAAATATTTTCTGTTTTTTGGAAACTATCCAATATCAGGGAGTCTGTTGTTGCAACACAAACAGACTAAGACAGAGAATTGGTACCACAGCAGTCAGATGTTACTGTGTTAAAAAAAAAAAAAACTGAAAATGTGGAAACACTTTTGGGGCTGAGAAATGAGCAGAGTCTGGTATGGTTTGGAAGTAGAGCTATAAAGGCATGTGTTTCCATAAATGGACCATTAAGAATAATTCTGGTGAGGACTCAGAAGAAAGAGCTGTAGGAAAACCTCAGTCCTCTCAGTGATAGCCTAAGTGCTAAGTGATGACCAAAATGCTGGTAGAAATATGAACAAGGAGGATTGCTCTGATGGGTCTCTGGAAGAAATGAGAACCAGTTGGAAGGCTATCCTTTTTTGCCAGTCCTGGGGCTTAAATTCAGGGCCTGGGCACTGTCCCTGAGCCTCTCTGTGATCAAGGCTAGCACTCTACCACATGAGCCACAGCACCACTTCTGGCGTTTTCTGTTTATGTGATACTGAGGAATCAAACCCAGGGCTTCATGCTTGTTAGGCAAGCACTCTACCACTAAGCCACATTCCCAGCACAAGACTGTCCTTTCTACAAAGTGTAAAGAACTGAGCTAAATTGTGCCCACATCTATGGTTTTGTGGAAGGGAATAAGTCTTTAAGTAGCCAAGTGTTTGGGATATTGTGCAGTATCTCTGAACATAATAAAATGTGAGAAGAGAAAAACAATTTAAAGATTGGATTCTTAGTTAAAAGAGCACCCTAATATAAAGAATTGGTTCTCTAGTATTGGGGGAAGGGGAAGAACTGCAGACAGAATGTAGAGATTTGGAAATTTTTCAACCTGGCCCGATAATGAATAAAAAAAAAAGGATATAAAGTACCTTGGTACTTTATATCCACCAACACTGTGGATAAACAACTGCTTCATGAGATTTTTATGGATGGGAGGAAGTCAGATGCTCTTCTTAGAATAATGACTGATCTCAGAGATCTTTGAGATTGTCCTTCCCATCGCAGACCTACAATACTAGGGTCTTGAGAGTACAAATGGTTTAAAGAGAGATTTCTGAACATCTATGGGATCCTTGGGCTTACTGCTCAGGGCTACTTCCAATACCTGCTTGCTGCCTTCCAGCACAGCTCTCCTTTGCTACACCAGCTATGGCTCAAGGAGGCCCAGATGTAATTCAGGCCTGTTTCCAAGGATGCAAGCAGCAGCATTAACACCATTTACATGCTGCAGAAGAATATAAGGGCTTTGAATGCATAGCTATGTAGGCCTAATTTCGAAAGGATGACCTTGATGAGCAGGAAAAGAATAGATGGAGGGACAGAGTCACTGCAGGTAACCCCTGATAGGAGAGTACCTATCATGCTATGGGGGCAAGGGGCATCCTTGTTTCGCTAGGACTGTACAGTTCTCAGGATACAGTACCAACCTGGGAAATATGTAGGCATGTAACTTCAATGCATGAGAGTTGAAGCATGGGTTGTGCCTAGCAAAACCTTGGGATACCCCCTGCCCCATATGTGTCAGATGGAATATTGAGTCAAAGAGATTTCTCTCTAGATTTAAATTTTAGTGCTGCTTACTCTGTTTGGTCTTGGACTCTGTTTAGGAACCTGTTGCTATTTTATCTTTTTATTTCTATTCCTACCTTTTGGAATAGAAATGTCCTTGTGCCAATCTCATAAATCTATTTGGGAAGTAGATAACATGTTTGATTTTACAGTCTCATTGCCAAAGGGAATTTTCCTGAGAACAAAATATACCTTGCTTTAGAGGCGACTCTGAGGTTTTAGACTTTTTTATTTGGTGCTAGAATTAGTCAAGATTTGGGGAGCTAAAATGCCCACCAATGCATGAAATTGCCAGGTACAGAGTTTGAGTCCTGTCTCAGACAAAAAAATTGGGAGCTAAAAGGGTATAATGTATTTTTGCATGAGAAGAATATGAGTTCAAGGGATCCAAGGACAGAATGTTACAGTCTGAATCTTTTTCTCAAAATTCCTGTGTTGGAAATTTAATCTCTAATGCAACAGTGCTTGGAGGCGTGGCCTAATTGGGAGATGTTTAGGTCATCAGGGCTCAGCCCTCATGAATAGATTTGTGCCATTATAAAAAGGGCTTGAGGAGTTGCTCCCTTTTGATCTTCTGCCATGTGAAGATACAGTGTTAATCACCTTTGCCCTTCCATCTTCTACCATATGAAGACATTGTAGGAAAGCACCCGCAAAGTCCTGGTGCCTTGATTTGGACTTTCCATACTCCAGAACTTTGAGAAATACATTTATGTCCTTTATAAAGTACCTAACCCCCAATTTTGTAGCTGCACAAAATGAACTAAGGAAAAATACACTGTAGTAAATGGATCTGAGAAATCAAATCTAGGAGACCAGTTAGTAATTTTTTATAAAACCACTCACAAGAAAGCATAGGCTCAGATTTTGGCTTCATTGGTGAATCTATCAAATATTTAAAGAAGAAACAATTAATCATTTACAAACTCTTCCAAAAAATGTAAGAATATGGAACACATCTAAACTCTCCTCTAAAGACAGTGTTACCCTGATATGAAACCAATGAAAGATACCAGAACAAAAGAAAACTATATGTAAATATCTTTCATAAATGTGGTTACAAAATACTAGAAAATCTTATCATTTTCTAAATATTTAAAAGTGATTATACACAATGACCAAGTAAGATTTATGCCACGACTTGAAGGTTGGTTCAATATTAAAAGTAATCAGTGTTGAACCAGGACTTGTGGCTCAAGCCAGTAATTCTAGTTACTCAGAAGGATGAAATTCAAAGCCAGCCCAGGCAGGAAAGTATGCTCTTATCTCCAATTAAGCACCAAAAAAAGCCAGAAGTTGAACTATGGCTCAAGTGGTAGAGTGCTAGCCTTAAGCAAAAAT
This sequence comes from Dipodomys spectabilis, assembly GCF_019054845.1. Taxonomy (NCBI): domain Eukaryota; kingdom Metazoa; phylum Chordata; class Mammalia; order Rodentia; family Heteromyidae; genus Dipodomys; species Dipodomys spectabilis. The sequence goes on from NW_024870853.1 coordinate 3,949,890, forward strand.
GCTGAAGGGCAACACCCAGGCCGAGTCAAACTTCAGGACTGGTACATAAATGCACATGCCTTCATACACACACACACACACACACACACACACACACACACACACACACACGAATGTAATACACCATAATCATAGAATTAAGGAAAAGTCCATACAATTATCTCAGTAGAGTTATAGTTAACTGACAAAAGTCATGATTAAAAACACTAAACAAAAAATAGAAGGGCTGGGAATGTGGCTTAGTAGTAGAGTGGTTGACTGTCATGCATGAGGCCCTGGGTTCATTTCCTTGGTACCACATAAACAAAAATAAAATAAAATTAATTTTTAAAGATTAAAAAATGGAAGTAATTATCCTCAACTTGATAAAGTATATACATGTAAAACCTACAACTCATAGCTTACTTAATGGTGAAAGGCCAACGGTAACTGCCTAGCAAGCTTGAGGCTCTGGGTTTAATCCCCAATACTACCAAAAGAATAAAAATTTAAAACTCATGGGGGAGGTTGATATAAATACATTGGTTACATGCCTGGAAATGTCACAATTAAATACTTCCTTGTATAGTTAATGTATAATAAACACACACACACATACACACACACACATGCACACACACACACACAAAAGAGATGTTATTTCTCATCCAGTAGAATATCTACAATGAAAAAGACAATTATAAGTGTTGACAAAGATGTGGGGAAATTCAAATCCTAAAGCATTACTATTGGAGATATAAAATATGCATTCCTTATGGAAAAAAGTCTGGTGATTCTTCAAAACATTTTAACATAGATTTACGATATGACCTAGAAATTCTCTCCCTTAGATGTACAGACAAGATAACTGATAAGTTGTTGACAAAATTTGTAAGTGACTATTCATACAACATTATTTATAACAGCAAAAAGTACAAAATGTCAAAATGTCCAGCAATTGATAAATGAATCTATAAAAAGAGAACCTCATACAATGAAACACAATTTGGAATATAAAGAAATAAAGTACTGATATATGTCACAATATGAATGAACCTTGAAAATACTAAGTAAAAGACTCCAGACACAAGTGAATCCATCATTGTGATTCCATTTATATGACATTTCTAAATCCATTGAGATAGAACCAAATACTTGGTGATTGTTAGGAACTGGCAGGTGACAAAGATTCTCAAACTGGCAAAACGTTAGTCAGAGTCCTCTAAGCCCATTTCTTTCTTTTTCTTTTTTTCTTTCTTTCTTTGTTTTTTTTTTTTGTTGGTCGTGGGGCTTGAACTCTGGGCTTGGGCGCTGTCCCTGTGCTCTTCAGCTCAAGGCAAGCACTCTACCACTTGAGCCACAGCTCCACTTCCAGTTTTCTAGTGGTTTATTGGAGATAAGAGTTTCACGGACTCTCCTGCCCGAGCTGGCTTTGAACCGTGATTCTAAGATCTCAGCCTCCTGAGTAGTTAGGGTTACAGGCAAGTGCCACCAACACCTGGCTCTAAGCCCATTTCTTTTTTTTTTTTTTATTGTAAAGCTACTATACAGAGGGTTACAGTTACATGAGTGAGGTTATGAGTACACTTCCTCTTGAACATTGTTACCCCCTCCATTGTTTTCCCCCTACCATCCCCTCCCTCCCTCCCTTCCCCGAGGTTCTTTTTTTTTTTTTTTGATTGTGATTAAATGATTACATAATTTCAAAGTCACAAGTTCATTCTAACTTCCCTGGAGCAAATTGTCTACCACAGTCTGTAATATATAACAGTGTTCACATGTTATATACCATATTTGTGATCAGCAGCATGAGGATATTTAGTAGTGGTTCAACCAGATGAGCGGGAGTTCTTTGTTTCTTAAGTCCTGTTAGTTTTGTCGTATCACCTAACCTTTTGGATTTAGCATCCACTTATCAGGGAGACCATGTACCGTTTGTCTCTTCGTTCTTGGCTTACCTCGCTCAACATGATTCCTTCTAGCTCCATCCATTTCCCTGCAAATGCCATTATTTTGTCATTTCTAATGGCTGCATAATATTCCATTGTGTATAGATACCACAATTTTTGGATCCATTCATCTGTGGTGGGGCACCTAGGTTGTTTCCATATCCTAGCTATTGCGAACAGTGCTGCAATAAACATGGAGGTGCACGTGTCCTTGTATATTGGTTCCTGTTGTTCAGGGTAGATGCCTAGAAGTGGTATGACTGGGTCGTAAGGGAGGTCAATCTTTAGCTTTCTAAGGACCCTCCAGACTGCTTTCCAAAGTGGTTGTATAAGTGTACATTCCCACCAGCAGTGTAATAGGGTTCCTCTTTCTCCACATCCCCTCCAGCATTTGTCGTTGGCTGATTTGTGGATGTGGGACATTCTGACTGGGGTAAGGTGGTATCTCAGGGTTGTCTTTATTTGCATTTCCTTCACCACCAGGGATGATGAACATTTCCTCATGTGTTTCTTTGCCATTTTTGTTTCTTCATTTGAGAAGTCCCTCTTTAGTTCCCTTGCCCATTTAGTAATTGGTTTGTTAGGTTTGGGAGGGATTAGTTTCTTGAGTTCCCTGTATATACAGGATGTTAACCCCTTGTCTGATATATTGCTGGTAAATATTTTTTCCCAATTAGTTGGTTGTCTTTCTAGCTTAGTTGCGATAGATTTAGCTGTGCAGAAGCTTTTTATTTTAAGGTAGTCCCATTTGTCGAGTCTCTCTCCAACTTGTTGTGACCCTGGGACTCTGTTCAGGAAGTTCCTTCCTGTGCCTATTAGTTCAAGTGTCTCTCCTACTCTGTCCTGCAGTAGTTTCAGAGATTCAGGTTTAATGTTAAGGTCTTTAATCCATTTTGAGTTGATGTTGGTGCATGGTGATAGGCTGGGGTCCACTTTTAGTTTTCTGCATGTGGCTGCCCAGTTTTCCCAGCACCAGCGGTTGAAGAGGCTGTGTTTCTTCCATTGTATGTCTTTGGCTCCTTTGTCGAATATCAGCTGGCTGTAGGCCTGTGGATTTATATCTGGATCTTCTATTCTGTTCCATTGGTCTTCGGGTCTGTTTTTGTGCCAGTACCATGCTGTCTTTGTGATTATAGCTCTGTAGTAGAGTTTGAAGTTCGGCATGGATAGCCCTCCCATATTGTCTTTATCCCCTAGAATTGTTTTGGCTATTCTAGGTCTTTTGTTGTTCCATATAAATTTTTGGACTGTTTTCTGTATTTCAGTGATGTACGTCATTGGGATTTTAATAGGAATTGCATTGAATTTGTATATTAGTTTTGGAAGTATCACCATCTTTACTATATTAAGTCGGCCTATCCAGGAGCATGGGAGGTCTTTCCATTTCCTAGTGTCTTCTGCAATTTCTTTCTTTAACTTTTTATAGTTCTCATTAAATAGTTCTTTTACATCTTTGGTTAGGTTAATTCCTAAATATTTTATTTTTTGGGAGGTTATTGTGAATGGGGTTGCTCCCTTTATTTCCCTCTCTTCCTGTGCGTTATCAGTGTATAGGAAGGCAACTGATTTTTGTGGGTTTATTTTGTATCCTGCTATTTTGCCGAAGTGACTTATGATTTCTAAAAGTTTGGGGATGGAGTTTTTGGGATCGTGGAGGTATAGTATCATGTCGTCTGCAAAAAGGGATAGTTTCACTTCTTCTTTCCCTATGCGGATCCCTTTAATGTCTTTTTCTTGCCTTATTGCCCTGGCTAAGGGTTCTAGGACTATGTTGAAGAGGAGTGGAGACAGTGGACATCCTTGCCTTGTTCCTGTTTTTAGGAGGATTGGTTGTAGCTTTTCCCCATTAAGTATAATATTGGCTATTGGTCTGTCATAAATGGCTTTTATTGTTTTTAGAAATGTTCCTTCTATTCCTATTTTCTCCAGAGCTTTTAGCATGAATGAATGTTGAATTTTATCAAAGGCCTTTTCTGCATCTGTGGCGATAATCATGTGATTCTTGACCTTGGCTCTGTTGATATGCTGGATTACATTTATTGACTTACGTATGTTAAACCATCCCTGTGTCTCTGGGATGAAGCCTACCTGATCATAGTGTATTATTTTTTTTATGTGTTTCTGGATTCTGTTAGCTAGAATCTTGTTAAGGATCTTTGCATCTGTGTTCATCAAGGAGATTGGCCTGTAATTCTCCTTTTTGGTTGGGTCTTTGCCTGGTTTGGGGATGAGTGTGATATTGGCTTCGTAGAATGAGTTTGGGATAGCTCCCTCCTTCTCTGTTTCTCTGAAGAGCTTGAGGAGTATGGGTATTAGTTCTTCTTTAAAGGTCTTATAGAATTCTGCTGTGAATCCATCTGGTCCTGGGCTTTTTTTTGTTGGAAGACTTTTGATAGCTTCCTGTATCTCATTATAGGATATTGGCTTATTTAATTGGTTAACTTCTTCTTTGCTCAGTTTGGGTAACTTGTATTTCTCTAAAAATGCAGCCATTTCCGCCAGATTTTCTTCCTTTAGAGAGTATAGCTTTTGAAAGTAGTCTGTTAGAATTGTTTGGATATCTTGGGTACGTGTTGTGATGTTTCCCGTGGCATCCCTAATCCTATTAATATGGGTTTCCTCTCTTCTTTTTTTAATTAATCTTGCCAACGGGCCATCAATTTTGTTTATTTTTTCAAAGAACCAGCTTTTTGTTTGGTTTATTTTGGTTATGGTTTTCTGATTTTCTAATTGGTTAATCTCTGCTCTCAATTTGGTTATCTGGCTTCGTCTAGTAGCTTTAGGTCCCATTTTTTCTTGTTTTTCTAGCTGTTTTAGTTGCAACATGAGATTATTTACTTGGTCTGTCTCCATTCTCTTGATGTGGGCACTGAGGGCAATAAATTTGCCCCTCAGGACTGCTTTTGCTGTGTCCCACAAGTTTCTTTGTGAGGTGTTTTCATTTTCATTGAGTTCTAGGAAATGCTTTATTTCTTCTCTGATCTCTTCTGTTACCCAGGCCTTGTTAAGGAGTGTGCTGTTCAATTTCCATGTATTAGAGAAATTTCTGCGGTATGCTTTGTTATTGAGAGCTAGCTTGATTCCACTGTGGTCAGATAGGATACAGGGGATTATGTCGATCCCTTTGTATTTGCTTAAGTTCCTTGAATGAACTATGATATGGTCTATTTTGGAGAAAGTTCCATGAGCTGCTGAGAAGAATGTGTACTGTGTTGTTTTAGGGTGAAATACTCGGTAGATGTCAGTTAATTCCGCTTGAAGTATGGCCTCACTTAATTCGGTAGCTTCTTTGCCAATTCTCTGGTTGGTAGACCTGTCCTTTGGTGAGAGTGGCGTGTTAAAGTCTCCTAGTATTATCGTATTGGGATCTATTTTATTCTGTAAGTTTGAGAGCATTTGTTTAACATATCTGGGTGCACCAATATTTGGGGCATATAAGTTGATGATGGTTATATCCTCCTCTTGGATTGTTCCCTTTATTAATATGTAGTGTCCGTCCTTGTCTTTCTGTACTGATTTTAATGAAAAGTTTATTTTGTCAGATATCAGGATAGCTACACCTGCTTTCTTATTGGGGGAATTTGATTGGTAGATCCTTTTCCACCCCTTCACTCTGAGTTTGTTTGTATGTTTGGCTGAGAGGTGGGTCTCCTGAAGGCAACAGATGGATGGGTCTTGTTTTCTGATCCAGTCCTCAGTTCGTTTTCTTTTAATTGGCGAATTCAGCCCATTTATATTAAGAGAAAGTATAGAGAGATGCATTGTTGTCCCTGCCATTCCGTTTTCCTAAGTTTTTCTTCTTTCCTTTCCTCCTGTGCTTGCTCAGTTAGACTTTGAGTAATGCCTGTTTGGGGCAGGTCCCAGTTCCTGGTTGCTTTCTTCAGGTTGTGTCCCCCCTCTTAGAATTCTTTGTAATGCTGGCTTAATGTTTATGTATTCATTTAGTTTTTCTTTGCTATTAAAAGTTTTCAGTTCTCCATCGAATGTGAATGCTAGCTTTGCCGGGTATATCAGTCTGGGTTGGCAGTTATTGGCTCTCAGGGCTCGTATGGTGCTTTCCCAGGCTTTTCTTGCATTCATTGTTTGTGTGGAGAGATCTGCAGTGATTCTAATTTTTTTCCCGTTGTAGTATAGCTCCTTCTTCATTTTTGCTGCATGCAGGATTGTTTCCTTATTATTCAGATCCATCATTGTTACTATTATGTGCCTAGAAGTGTTTCTCCTGGGATCTTGCTTGTTGGGTGTTCGATAAGCTTTTGTGATGTAGTTAAGATGGTCGTTTTTGAGGTGGGGAAAATTTTCATTGACTATCTTGTTAAATAGGTGTTGCATTCCCTTGCTCTGGAATTCCTCACCTTCGTCCACTCCGATTATGTGAAGGTTAAATTTTTTAGCATTATCTGCTTGCTCTTGAATTTCCCTTTGGTTTAATTTGAGTGATTTTTCCATATCTGTCACTTTTTGGTCCAGTTGGTGTATTCTGTCTTCTGTATCTGACACTCTACCTTCCATTTCATTCACTCTGTTGACCGTGGCTTCTATTGTGGTTTGCATGGTGGAAATGGATCCCTTTATGGATTCAATGTTGGTTCTCAGAGTACTGATCTCACCTCTCAATGAGGTGAGATCAGTATGCATTACCTCTAATTTGGCGTTTATCTCACTTCTTACTGAGGTTTGTGCAGCTTCTATTTTTGCATCCAATTTTTGTTTGATATCCTGTATATCTTTTGATAGTTCATCCTTGTGCTCTTTCAATTTCTGATCCATTTCTCGCTTTATTTCTTGAGTCATTGCCTCCAGCAACCCTTGGATGTAGTTTTTGTCTTCCATTCCTGCTTTGCTCCCACTGGGGCTCTCCCCTGCGTGGCTGCTGGCTTTTGAGGTGAGCTTGCTGTCCTGGGTAGTGGTAAACCTTGTGATTTTTCTCTGTGATTTTCGCATGGGGGTTCAGGAGACTGCTCTTCAATCTTGTTTTGGTGTGTCTGTCTTTGCTTGGTTGCTGATTCTGTATTGGTAGAGAGAGTCTGTGCCTGATCTGGATTCTGTTGGGAGCCTATTTCCAGCTGCTATTCACTTAGGATTCTCAGCTCTCTGCTGTAGCAATTCCCGCCTTTGGAAGGGTTGAGCAGCCTAGACTGCTTGTGTTTGCTCCTGCGGGTGCTCTTGGGAAGATCAGATGCTCTGGATGCACTCTCCCAAATACTGGAGTCTGCTATGGGCTCCTGATGTGTTTTTGTTTGTTTGTTTTGGGCTGGTTGTGGGCTTGAACTCTAGGTTTGGGTGCTGTCCCTCAGCTCTTCAGCTCAGGGCTGGCACCCTACCATTTGAGCCACAGCCCCACTTCTGACCCTTTTTGCTTTGTTCAGGCGCCGGTCCCCTGGCCTGGTTCCGGCCCCAGCCTGGAGCGCGCTCGTTAGGCCTGTGCTAATGTGTATACCACCTTGGTTATGCAGCCTGGAGGACACAGTTCAAATTTCTTCTACTGTTGGTAGTCTTGACCCAGGGGCACTGTTCCTGGCTTGAGCATTTAAGCTCCCTTCCAGGGGCGCTCTTGCTCTGGCCTGGCCAGCAGAGTGTGCTCCACCGGCTGGTGGAGCTCTCGAACAGTTCCCAGTTTTAGTGGGTCCTGTGGTCCGGGTGTTGGGGTAGGGAGTCTAGGTCAGGGTCTGGGGATTCCCTCCAGCTCTGGTCTCCCTTGATGGATTCCCTGTCCCCTGATGGGTACTCACCCTGTAGGTCGTCAGTTGTTGTTGCAGTCCGTCAGTTGTTGTTGCAGTCCGAGTTCAGTTGGGGTGGTTGCGGGCTGGGTTGGGCGGCCCCCCCGCCGGGTCGTTGCGATCGCGATTGGGCGGGTGGTCTGCGGACAGGTCCCTTTGTGGCGCTGCTGGTGCCGGGCGGCTTTGGCGGGATGGAGCCTCTCTGCTCCGGTGGAGAGTGATGGGTGGGGTGGGATCCTCCTGGAGACTCCCGGCTGGTAGGTTTCTCTGTTCCTGGCGATCCGCTGTTCTGCAATCCGGTACCTGGTGATCTGCAAGCAGCCCCCTGTGTCTCTGTGGCTCCGGCAGCCCCCGCCGGGCCGGCTGGCCGGCTGCTTGGCGCACTGCCGCGCGGCCAGTAAAGGTTGGGGGAGGGGTCTTCGCTCTTCTCTGTTCTGAAATTCTTCTTTTCCTCTCTTTCTTTTTTTTGTTATTTTCCACCTCTGGTTTTTCTCTGAGTGTTCGTCTTTTTGTTGTTGTCGGTCTCTTGGGGAGATTAAAGGTTGGAACTCGAACTCTCTTTTTGGTTGGAGAGAGCTGTGGCGTTTCCCTACTGCCCCGTCGCCATCTTGGTCCCCCCTCTAAGCCCATTTCTTAAGTGAGCCTTAGCCCTTGGGGCCTTGTCCCTAGGCCTACACTTTGTGACAAGAATCCTTATTTATAAAACCATACAGTAGGTAGACGGTATGAGATTTATTTATTTGTATTTATTTATTATAAACATGTGTAGAAAGGTAGCAATAAGATCCCCACATAATAATAATGTAACAATAATAATAAGCTAAAAATAAATAAAGTATCCTGCTAAGTCAGTTCATCCTCATCCATCCATTCTTAGTATCTGGTTAAATTTCTCATCCCACACCCTTCCCACATGATACAAGATCACTCTGGCCTGTCTCTGAAAATTTCCTATTAGGTAAGTATTGCAAGAAGTTCCTCATGCTTAAAATCTCTTCTTACCCTCTTAAGAATTGTGTATTGAGTGTGTATGGGCGTGCACACACTTGAACTAAAGCTTGAACTCAGGGCCTGACCACTATCCCTTAGCTTTTTTACTCCAGATTGGTGCTTTACAACTTGAGCCATACCTCCATCTCTTGCTTTGTGCTGGTTAATAGGAGATAAGAGTCTCACAGACTTTTCTGTCTAGGCTGGCTTCAAATGGTGGTCTTTGGATCTCAGACTCCTGACTAGTTTGGATTACAGGCATGAGCCACTGGCACCTGGTTCCTCATAGTAACTTTTCTATCCTCTGACCTCATGACTCAAACCTGTTTTTCAGTTATAAACCCATGCCTATCCTTGCTGTTAGAGACTGAGCCACGTTCAATGTTGACGTATCATTTTCCTCTATTGCAATATTTTCTGAATAATATCTGTCTTTATCACTTTAAGAACTGTCTGACTCTGGTTTTCTTTAACAGATTTTGGGGATGGGAATGGGGAGTACCTGCTAATGTGTATCTTGTTTCTTTGGGAGGATGATGAAGATGTTCTAAAATTGATTGTGAGGATGGCTGTGCAACTCCATGTAGACATTAAAAACCATTGAATTGTACACTTTAAACAGGTGAATTGTACAGTTATTATATCTCAATAAAGACGTAAGAATTAAATTGGCAGTATCTGGATTGAAGCCCAGATCTGGCTGTCTTCAAAGCTCACACTCTTTCCAAGGCTACTCTGTCATCCCAGAAGGTATTTGACAAATGCACTGCTGTCATTAGGACTACTGTCACAATTATTCCACAGAGGGAAGTGTTCAGACTGAGAGGACTATCTTACAAAAGCTTTGGATATTCATGAACTTGAACAACATCCACCATATCCCATCGTAGTTTGCCGACTTCCCAGAGGCACACCTGTTCTCCCAGGGACTCTTCTATCAGAATCTAACGGGAAAGGAAAGAGAACTGCTGTGCTGACACTAGTCAGCCTGAGAACTTAGAAGTCTCTAGCAGTTCCCTGTCTTAGGACCTACAAGCCACCCTCAGCACCAGTTGTGGTCTAGTTCTTATGATTAGTGGGTGCTAGCAGAGTGCCAGGACCAACACACCACAGTCCTAGAAGGGACTGAAGGCTAAAAGGTTCTTAGGCATCATCCCAGTGATATCATACAACCCCTAGCAATACTGAAGACCCCTCCTGCTACCCTCATCGATTCCAGCGTCTGTTTACTCTGGCTTGAGAGAACATCCAACAACATGCTTATGTCAGAGACCTAAGACCAAAGAAAGGAAGGCTGGGTGCCCGTGGCTCATGCCTGTAATCCTAACAACTCAGGAGGCTGAGATCTGAGGATGCAGTTCAAAGCCAGCCCAGGCAGGAAAGTCTGTGAGACTCTTATCTCCAATTAATGAGACTCTTATCTCCAATTAACTGCCAGAAAACAAGAAGTGGCACTGCGTGGCTCAAAGCGGTAGAATGCCAGCATTGAACAAAAGACCTCAGGGACAGTGCCCAGGCTGAGTTCGAGCCCCACAGACAACAACAACAACAAAAAGATCAAAGGAAGGAAAAAAGTCTGCACCTGGACACCAGAGCGACCACAACAGATGTCTCTAAGATCCAAATTGCCATGGGGAGAGGCATCATAGCTAGAATCCTGATCCTTTTCCCTTAAGCCATTATCTCACACTAGCCACCAATAATTTCTCTGCCAAAAAAAAAAAAAAAATAGCCCAAGCCGGGCACCAGTGGCTCACACCTGTAATCCTAGCTACTGAGGAGGCTGAGATCTGAAGATCGAGGTTCAGAGCCAGTCCGGGTAGGAACATCCACGAGACTCTTATCTCCAATAAACCACTAGAAAACAGGAAGTGGCACTGTGTCAAGTGGTAGAGCTTGAGCTGAAGAGTGCAGGGACAGCGCCCAAGCCCAGAGTTCAAGCCACACGACTGCCCCCCCCTCCAAATAGCCCTTGCACTATAGCCCCTTGACTTGGGGCCCTTATAACAGAAACACCTCCTAGTTTTTAGCTTTTTTTCAAAAATAAGTTTTCTATTGTGAAAATATCATACAGAAGGGTCACGATTACATGATCAAGGTAATGAGTACATTTCTTATCAAGCATTGTTGCCTGCTTCTTTGTTTTTTCCCCTACCATCCCTGCCCTCCCATCTCCACGACTACACTTCCTTCTCCTCCCCTCCCCCCTGCCAAAGTTGTAAACTCCGTTTTTTGACATAGCATCTTGTACATCTCATTGTTGCAATGGGTCCACCTATATCCCTATTTAAACAATTTGTTTTTTTGCTTCCGCTCCCCAAATTATACCAACATCAAATACAGTGAAAACAGGGGTTTTACTGTGGGGGAGTGACATACAATGCAACAAAAAATCATTTTATAAATACATTAGAAACAATAGCAAGAGGGGTGGGAAGGTGGCTCAGTGGTAGAGTGCTTGCCTTGCATTCATGAGGCCCTGAGTTCGATTCCTCAGCACCACATAAGCAGAAAAAGTCAGAAGTGGTGCTATGGCTCAAGTGGTAGAGCGCTAGCCTTGAGCTGAAGAGCTGAGGGACAGTGCCCAGGCCCTATGACTGACAAAAAAAGAAAAGAAACAACAGCAAGAAAAAAACAATTGTGTCCTTATCTTGGGGTTCATTTCGCTATGTGTAGCTTTTATTGTAAGATCTTAAGACTCTGATCTTATTTAATCCTCACAACTCCACCAAAAGTAAGTGTCCTGATTTGCCTTCAGGGAGTCTGAGATGTAGGGAGATTAAATACCTTGACCAGGTTTGCTAGCCAAATAGATGGTAGAGCTGCTATTTGAATTCTGGTTTGCTTCCCAAGCCCTTGTTTTCAGCCCTTTCTCTAGCATCTGTCATTCTGAGCAGGTCTTTAGATGGTGGCCCCATTTGGGAAAGAGCTTCTGAAAGTTACCAATGTCCTTTTGTACTGCTCATCAAGCCCAGATACATGCACAAGACACTAGAGATTAGAGACACTAGAGATAGACCTCAGAGATTTTTCCATGCATAAGGATCTGTGCGCACGCACGTGCGTAAGCGCACACACACACACATGCACACACACACACATACACACACACACACACACACACACACACACTACCTCCCCCACCACATGCTAGCTTATTGACTCAGAGTAGCCTATTCCACAACACATCTCCTTCATCCTCATCATCTTCAGCCCCTGCTACTGGCCCATTCCACCTGGATCCATTTAGAAGGCAGCTGCAGTGGTCCAGAATTCCAAAGGATGCCACACTCCAGTTCTTTAGTCTAGAGTATCACCTAGTAGGTGGGGAACCTATTTTTTCTGCCATGGGCCATTTAGATATTTGTAACATTATCTGGAGGCCATGAAAATTATCAATAGAAGCAGATGGTTGTGGACAGCTAATGAGAATATGTGTCTATCCTAACATGTACCAAATGGTTTTGCTTGCCAGCCTGTTTTTTTTGTTGTTGTTTTTTGGTTTTTTTTGTGGAGGTGGGGGTACTGGGACTTGCATTCAGGGACTGGGTGCTATCTCTTAGCTTTTTCACTCAAGACTGGCTGGCTCTCTACCACTTGAGCCACAGCTCTACTTACAGCTTTGTTTTGATGGTTACTTGTAGATAAGAGTCTCACAAATTTTCCTGCTCAGGTTAGCTTTGAACATCACCTCAGATCTTACTCTCCAGAGTAGCTAAGATTACAGATATGAGCCATGGGTGCCCAGATTCAGTTTACAGGGTTTTTTTGTTTGTTTTTTTGGTCTGGTCGTGGGAGTTGAACTCTGGGCCTGAACGCTGTTCCTCAGCTCTTCAGCTCAAGGTTAGCACTCTACAACTTGAGCCACAGTGCCACTTCTGGCTCTTTTGTGCTTATGTGGTGCTGAGGAATCAAACTCAGGGCCTCATGCATGTGAGGCAAGCGTTCTACCACTGAACCAACTTCCCAACTCCTCATTTTTCTTTCCTTTTTTCTTTTCTTTTTTTTTTTCAGAGCTAATTGAGTGTTTGTCATGGGGCCAGCCAGGGTTCAGCTGAGTCAGGGAGGATAGCCTGGCAGCTCAGCTCCGAAGCCTGGGTCATGAGGAGGACCATTTAGTTGTGTAGTTCCATGTTCAAAGTCTTCCTTCTGCTGAAGAAGATCACACAACTGATGCAAAGGTCAAGGATAAACCCAGAGTTCATAGGCAGTATTACGGGGTGCTCCCCTGAGCCTCTTGTTACCTTATATTCCCAGCTCATTTTGGTGCTCTGGCCTCCATTTCCAGTCATCTGGGCCAGAAAGTCCCTACATCAATGCTGGGCCATGTGGAGGGGACTGGCTGTGGTGGAGAGAGACAAAAACAAAGCCTTTGTTTGCAACCTCCTCCCTCACAGAGCCACAACTCCACTGAACAGAGAAGGTTCTTCAGTTTTGATTTCTGTATTTCCCATTCCTGGCCAATGCCACGCCCCCTCCGGGGGGACTACCTGCCTGGTGACTGACCACAGACAGCAGAGGAAGTAGAGGAAGGAGAGGCATCTGCATCCTTCCTCTGCTCTCCTTTTACACCCCTCTATCCAAAACCAGAATTTTCCACCACACACTGCACCCAGAACTTGCTCCCTTCCAATCCAGAGTGTGCTGACTTCCTGCTGGGTGATTCTGGAGGGAAAAAGTCAGCTCAGTTAATTCTCACACTCGTTAATTCTAGCACTCTCTCATTTGCCTTCTCAGGTTTCCTAGTCACTGTTCCCAAACAATTGCCCCTGAATTTTGTAAAACTTGTGTAGACAAGTTCGATCATAGCCAGAAAGAAAATTCAGCTCTCACTTTTTTTGGGGGGTGGAGGGTGGTCTGAACTCTGGGCCTGGGCGCTGTCCCTCAGCTCTTCAGTTCAAGGCTAGCGCTCTATCACTTGAGCCACAGCGCCACTTCCGGCTTTTTCCTTTTTGCTTATGTGGTGCTGAGGAATCAAACCCAGGGCCTCAGGCATGCAAGGCAAGCGCTCTACCACTGAGCCACCTTCCCAGCCCTCAGCTCTCACTTTTAAAGCCCACACTGTACTTCTACACACAAATGTTCCCAGACAGTGTGCTTTGTGTCCTGTACTACATGAGGAGCAGAAATGGAAGGTGGATGGATAGACAGACAGACAGACAGACAGACAGACAGACAGACAGACAGACAGACAGACAGACAGACAGACAGACAGATAGATAGATAGATAGATAGATAGATAGATAGATAGATAGATAGATGCATTGATTGAGTAGGCTTACACAATTGAGGGCTGGATTCCAACAATGGCCATTGTTTAAAGCTAGAAGCCTTAATCAAGTGGACTAGTGATGTGGTCTAGGCCAGCCCCAATCTGAGGCTTAACACCTGAAGGCTCCCTGGGGAGTGTGCGGTGTGGGTCCACATTAAAAGGCTGAAGAAGTTGGAGGCTAGTTCCCAGGAGATGGCAGCAACAAAAGATGCCCTTCGTTCAAGAAGAATAGAGCTTACTTGTACTGGGTGCAGTGGCTTACACTTATAATCTTAATGACTAGGGAGATAGACATCAGGAAGGTTGAGGCTCCAGGCCTAACTAGGCAAAAAGTTTAAAAGATTCCATCTCAACCAATAAAAGCTGGGTGTGGTGGCACAGACCTGCCATCCCAGCTATTTGGGAAGTATAAATAGGAGGATCACTGATCAGGCCTGTGTGAGCATAAACTGAAGACCCTATGTGAAAAAATCACTAAGATTAAAAAGGATTGGGGGCATGGTTTAGTGATAGAACACTTTCCTAGCGAGCACAATGACCTCAGTTCAAATACCAGCCCTGACACACAGTCCCATTATAGCTCTTTTAGTTTAGGAATTATTTTATCTAGTTAAGTAGACAAGACAGAATTTCCTTTTCATTAAATGAACCCAAATCTGATTTTTTATCCTCATTCCCCACTGGACCTTTAGGATATTTAACCTATCATAACTAAATCTTGTACTTTACCACAAGATTAAAAAATACTAGAGTTATTTGTGAGATGAGAACTTTGGTGACACCTTGCTCCTCACTGGCCTCTGCTCTGATTGGTTATTGTTGCTTTCTGGCTAATGAGCAAGTGTGCCTTTCCAGTTGTTAAATACTTAACCACCAGCTTTAAGCTCTGGGAGTCAGGTAAGATTCCAGCTTCCTTAGTGTGGTCTTCTCCCTAAGCCTACTTCTCACCCTCATCTCTTGTCACATCTTACATTTTCTGCTCCAGCAACACTAAACTGTAGAGGTATCTGCCTTCAGCATGATATACTCACTCCTCAGGCCTCTACCCAGCATCAATTCACATTCCCTCCTCTACAAAGTGCTTTGCTGTTGTTGTTCGTGGTGGTGGTGGTGGTGGTGGTGGTGGTGGTAGTGGTGGTGTGTGAGTGTGTGTGTGTGTGTGTGTGCATGATGTGTCCTGGGCTTGAACTCAGGCCCTGGCACTGTCTATGAGCTCTTTTAAGAACTTTTGGGGCTAGTTAATTGGAGGTAAGAGTCTCACAGATTTTCCTGCCCTGGGTAGGTTCAAACCACAATCCTCAGATCTCAACCTCTGGAGTAGCTAGGATTACAGGCATGAGCCACTGGCACCTAGCTTGAATAGTCATTTCCAACTACATACAAGGTGAGCCTAGCTTCCTTCTCTCATAATACTGACTGACTGAGATATATTTTACTTACTTGTTTTCATTATGTATTCTCCTATAGGTCCAGGAGCTGGGAATACGGACTACATCTTATTGGGCTGTAGAAGCATCTTGCTTAAGGGCTGAAATAGTGAGATTTTGATAAAGGAAGAAAGGGAGGAAGGAAAGAGGAAAATGATGGCAATGTCGGTAGAGTTGAAGTTTAGACAAGTTGATAAAGAATCCATGGTATTATTCCATGTGTAGAGATGACCAACCTAGCTAAAAGTGTTCCCTCCCCCTCAAACTCTCTCTGGAGCCAGAACATATCAAACTGGAATAATAGAAGGCACCTTTTGTTGGTGCAACCTAAAGAGAGGCAAATCAATAGGAGATTCTTTGAGCAGTATTGCACACAAGAACATGCTAAGAGGCAGCCAATCTTGTTCATATGAAAGGCCTAATTGTCCTGTGAAGCACTTCACCCTGAAGCTAGACTAGTCTTTTTTACCTATGAGTCCAAAGCCTTTTCTAGCTCCATCCATGGGCATGCAATCAAAACTGAATAGTATAATGGACACCATAAACCTCAAGCCAAGAAGGAAAATCTATGGAATCTTGTGAGGATGGAAAGTTTAAAAGGCCAAGGAGTCTGTATAGAGAGGAGAGGAGAGGTGAGAAAAGGAGAAGAGAATGAGATTCTCAAAAGAGAGGTTCTTGTAGACACCAAGAGAGGGCATCTTTGTGGGTGGCCTTGAAAAGAGAGAACAAAAACATGCCTAGGCCATTGATTTAGATAGAAGAGCTAATCCAAGAGAGGAGAAGGAGGGGGACAAGGGACTTTCCAGATCGCAATAGGCAACTGTAGCTGGGAGTAAAGGTCTATTCTTCACATTGTTCTGGGCTCTGTGTCTGTGATTGACCAGGTAATAGTAAGACTCCTCCCTTTCCCTCCTCCCCCTGTTAAAAGATTCTACTAGCCCACTCTTCTGATGCCATTTCTTCTGAAAGGCATAATAAGGGGGATACATGGGGGGAGGGAAGGGGATGAGGCCCAGTCCAAGACTGCTGAAAGGTGACACCGAATTCAGCTGCACCCAAAACAAAGAGAAAGCATAGTAAAGAATTGAAGGCAGGCGGATCTCTGTTGCCTCTCAGCTGTTAGGAGAATAGGCCTGGGGCTGGAGATTTGAGATGCAGCAGAAGCCTAGTGGTGCTGGAAATCTCTTTCCAGTGGGAGAGAGTTGTGGTGGAATGAGCAGTGGATTAGAGAGACACTAAAGTCTCCGAGAGATGGGCCTATTAGGGCCTGGGTACTATCCCTTAGATTTTTTTTTTTTTTTGCTCAGAGTTGGCATTCTACCACTTGAGCCACCCCTCCACTCTTGGCTTTTTGCTGGTTAATTGGAAAGAAAAATCTCTTGGACTTTGCAGCTCAGGCTGTCTTCCAACAGTGATCCTCAGATCTCAGTCTCCTTAGTAGCTAGGATTACAGGTCTGAGCCACCGGTCCCCAGCATACTAGAAATTTTCTAGGTCAGTTCAAGCTTAAGATTTCCTCCAAGAAGCAGACACATACAAAAAAAAATCTTGGAAGCTATCGGTTTATTTTTGGAGAGGTGAAGCCTTCCATATTCCCTGAGAGTTATAGCAAAAACTGACCAGAAAAGTCAAGTAGAGATTGGAGCCAATGGGAGACAATGTCTTGAGATTAATGACAGAACAAGAGATGCAGCCTGTATTGGATGTTACTAAGGGTCAAAAACTGCTGTTTATGTGCTCTTTAGCCCTTGGTTATGCTGTATAGGGTAAACAGCAATAAACTATTTCTTGAGAAAGAATTTGAAAAGTAACACAAATGTACTCAAGATTTTGTATGTTTGTTTTGTGCTGGTCATGGGGTTTGAACTCAGGGTCTATGCCCTGTCCCTGAGTTTCTTTTGTTCAAGATCATCACTGTACCACTTGAGCCACAGCACCACTTCTGGATTATTGTTGTTGTTGTTGTTTTGGTGTGTACATGGAGATGAGTCTCACAGATTCTCCTGCTTAGGTGATTTTGAACCAGGATTTTCAGATCTCAGCCTCCTGAGTAGCTATGATGACAGGCATCAGCTACTGGAACCTGGCGAGATATGAATTTTTTAATGTCTTAGAGCCTATAATGAGAAAGCATCTTGGTTTGCAGAGTACTATTCTTGGTGTGGTACATTGGTTGAAGGCACAAAATCCTTTAGCTATGTCTGGTAGTTGGTTTAATGTATAGCAAGCAGTCTCCTGATTCATGGTTTTTCTTTCCATCAATTTCAGTTACCTTCCATCAACAATGGTCCGAAAATATGAAATAGAAAGTTCTAGAAATAGACAATTCTTAAATTGGAAATTCATTCCATTCTGATTATGTGAGTAAATCTTGAGCCAACCTGCTCCATGCTTTCCATCCGTTTCAGTTGCCTTCCATCAACTATCATCTGAAAATATTAAGTGAAAAGCTCTAGAAATAGACAATTTCAAAACTGGAAATACATGCTATTCTGATTATGTAACTAAACCCCAAGTTAACCTGTTCCATCCCACCTAGAGCACAAATCATCTCTGCATCCAGTGTATTCACACAGTATATATACACTACCTATTTGTAGTCAATTTGTACCTATCTTAGTTATCACATTGACTTGTGGTGTTGAAGTACTTTTGTTCAAGTAATACTTATTTTATATAATGGGCAAGAGTATTGCTGCTATTATATTTGTTCAACATTTTACTCTTACTGTTCTTAATAAATTTGATCACTGGCGTATATGTATATATGTGTATATATGAGGTGTGTTGTATATATCATGGCATACATAAGATATGTTGTACATATTGTGACATATATAACAATATGACATACATATATAGACATGCACTACACATGCATATACATAAACTTATATATGCATCTTTGGTATTTTTTGATGTTCCAGGTATCTACTGAGGATATTCAGACTTACCTCCAAATGGATAACAGAAGACTAGAGCAACTCATCTTGAGTGGAGAAAGTACTAGGAAAGCACATGTGAAGTTCTTGGCCACCTGGTAAACAGAAGATCCAAAGTTCTGTTTTCGGATAAGATTCAACATCTATTTTGCAAAGGCAATGAATCAAGCATATCTCAAAATGGGAGCCCCCTAAAGCCAGGGTATAGGAGACATCACTGGGCTACAGGCTTAGGTCAATGTGTTTGTTGGGATAGACTAACAACTGTAATACCAATTCCCAAATCTCAAAAACTTAATATAATAAAAGTCAAATATTAATCAGGTACTGGTGGCTCATGCTTGTAATCCCAGATACTCAGGAGGCTAAGATCTGAGAATTTTGTTTCAAAGACAGCCTAAAGGTATGAAAGTCCATGAAACTCTCATCCTCAATTAACCAGCAAAAAATCAGAAGTGGAGGTGTGGCTCAAGTGGTACCATGCCAGCCTTGAACAAAAAAGCCACACAAGAGCACAAGGACCTGAGTTCAAGCCTCAGTACCAGCGCAATAAAGAAGCCAAATGTTAGCTCACTCCAGTGTGGTCTGCATGGATGTGGTTACTCTCCTCTCTGATGTTTTTTCAAAGATCTGGCTTTATCCATCTTGCAATTGTGCCATCTGCAAAAGTTGGAAGTCTGCAATGAAAGGGGAAAGAATATGAGGAATTACCAATCACTTAAGTGTCTCAGCCTGTAAGTGACAACAGAATCAATCATGTGGGCTATCTTTGATGCAAGAATACTGGGAAATGTAGTCCTTTGCTGGGCAGTTGATTCTTGGCAAAGAACAACAAAAACCTCGGCAGTATGGAGGGGAAGTACAGATCTTTGCTGGACATCTGATTGTCTTTGCCACCACCCACTGGAATTATCCCTGTGGTATAATTACTTGATGTTGTGAGATTGAAATTGAGACCCTTTCAAGTGATTTGAGGTAGGCTGGGACAACTGAGCCTAACTTAAGATCCAAACTCAAATTCTGGTTTTTGATGTAGAAGTAGTTGACAGGAAGAGTAAAGAATGGCTGGCAGCTGTTCTAAAGGCAGCGGAAGTACTTGGGATATAGCTCAGTAGTCAAAATAAACATGGAGTCCTGGGTTCCATCCCCAGCACCACACACAAATGGGAAGGTTTTGAGGATTAGGAACCCTCTAAACTTTATCTTTAATGAAGATTAAAACCCCCGTCAATCTGGAGGAGCCCAGGCTGGGATAAACCAAGTACTGGGTAGGTCGGAACTCATTCCTATGTAGCTTCTCTAAGAATAGGTCCCTCAGGAATAGATTCTCAGTAAGTTCAGACCCTATCCCCAACACAGGGATTCAGATAAAGGGAAAGATACTGAGAGCTGTGGCAATCCTTGAATAAGCAACATCAGACTCAAGAAAATGGCCACTGTGGGGCCTGTCCCACCCTCCCTTCCTGATAGATCTCTGGACTGCACCGATAGTTTCTATGACAGTGGAGTGTGGTTGCTATACTGCAACAAGTTGTGAAGAGGAGAGAGCCATGCTATTGGGTCTGATTGGAGTGGAGTGGCATGCTACTTAAGGTAGCATTATAACAATACTACTGACATGGAGTTATAATTCATTGTTGAGATGTTCACAGATTAGAAAATAAGAAAATTTATCAGAGCCAAAGAATGAGATGGCATTGGAAACAGGAGAATAAATAAATGGAATCTTTAGCTTGGAGAGTTGAAAGCGGGTCAAGGTGCAGCATGGGACCTGGATGAAGGTGAAGGCATTTCAACTAAGGCTGTCCAGGAATCCTTAGTTTTAATGTGCCACTCACCAATCACTGTTTAGTGTTTAGAGTGACTGGTACATCTCCTAACTTGCATCATTGTGAAGCACGCTTCTGTCAACACCTACCTCAAATGCAGCCCACAGTACTGAATGATTGCCATAGCCTAGGGTGGAAGGGGCAGTGGGACTGAGCAGTATCTAAACATCTGGCCTGTTTAGGACACTAACAAAAGAAGTAAGAAGCAGCACAGAAGCCAAAGGGAGACAAGTAGTTCTCTTTCCTGCTCCCTGACAGTGAAACAATCTTTATGACCCAAATGCTCACAGCCCAGGGCAACAGAAAATGTGTGCTTGCTTCATGGGCTAAGTCCACTGGCACAGGGCCAAGTATCCAGAGGAGGAGAGTAAGTGACAATGGATAATAGTCTGCTGCTCAAGTGAGATCTTGGCTGGACCTCCTCTTCCTTCTTCAAGAATTAGATCTCAAGCCACTCTGGTTCTATAAGCTGAACCCTTCCAATATGAAGAATTCAGCTCACAACTGTTTTCTGGTGTCCAAGATCCCAAAACCAACCCTGACATATAAGATCTTTACTATGCCCAAGACTCCAAAGATCCTGTCCTGGTCCTGAAAGAGCTCAGAGTCTGCCTTCAGCTTTGAATACTCTTTGGAGCAAAGTATGTGATGGAGAACTGAAAGCAATCTGCAAAAGGAAGGAGATAAGGAACCATGAAAACATTTAGGAACAGTTCAAGATGACATTAGAGAAACAGCAGGTAACCTGAAATGTGAATTCTACAAATGCCAATGTCTGTGACAGCCCAAAAGACAGAGTGCTCAGAAGACTGGTAAAGAGCCAAAGAGCCAAGATGAAAAGATGAGGTTGATGATTCTTAGCTGGACCTCAGGAGCTAGCAAAGTTGGGAAATGCAGAAAAGTTGCAATAAGAGGCTGGCTGCACCCCCAGCAGTGATGCAGAGCAAACGATACTTTTGGGTAGGAAAATAATGACTCATAGCAGCATCCTTTCTGTCTCTCAGTCCTCCTAGTACTCATGAAGCATAGCATCCACCTTGAGCCTGTCAATGACATTGTGAATGAAGTGAGACAAGGTTTTAACGTCTAGATCAGACACAGATTACAGAGTCACAGAACCACTGTGGGAAGGTAGCTTCTTCCTCTTTCCTGTCTCATGCCTACTAACCCCAAGCTCTTCTAGTATATGAATTCATGATCTCCACTTTGGGCAGCTCAAACTTCCATAAAGTTTTTCTCATTTTGAACTGAAAATGTATCCTATTAACCCATCAGCATGTTAGAACTTATCCACAAAGCTGTGCTCTAGTAGCTCATGCCTGGAAGCCTAGTTACTCAGGAGGCTGAGATCTGAGGATCAGGAAAGTCTATAAACACTTACTTCCAATTAACTACCCAAAAGCTGGAAGTAGAGCTGTGGCTCAAGTGGTAGAGTACTACTCTTAAGCAAAAAAGCTCAGGGACAGCACCAAGGCCCTGGGTTCAAGATCCAGGACCAGTACCAAACAAACAAACAAACAAACTGACCAAGGCCAGTTTAGAATATATATCCCTTAATTGTCAGGTAGGTCCTTTCCATGGTTGCTCAGAGAGAACTGCCCATGGCTCTACTCTCCCTTGTTAAACTTTCTTCTGCCTAGTCGATCATATCCGAACCTTGCTAGGGGAAGATAATGAAGAACAGATACTATTGGCATGGTGTGGGGCTTGAGATGGTCAACAAGGTAACCTTGCCTTTGATTGGCTCTGTGGCCTTAACAGCAATATACCTGTTTAGTGTGATCATTTGCTTTACATCTTTCATAATTAATCACACTGTTTTTCATAGGCCTGTGAGCTTCAAGATGGTGTGTGTGTGTGTGTGTGTGTGTGTAATGGGGTTTGAAATCAGGACCTCAAAGTCTCCCTTAACTTTTTAGCTCAAGGCTGGCACTCTACTACTTGACTCACACATACACTTCCACTTCCAGCATTTTGGTAGTTGATTGAAATAAGAGTCTCATGGACTTTCCAGCCCAGGCTGGCTTCATCTTCAAATTTCAGCTTTCTAAGTAGCTAGAGTTACAGGTGTGAGCCACCAGAGCCCAGCTTAGACCCGTGAGCTTCAAATGACTGCAGTTTTATGTGACTGACCATGGACCTAGTAACTGAAGCATGATTTCTTCCCTTCCTGTACTCTCCAATTCCAGAAGCTTCTCTTGCAGTACTAGTCTGTTGTTCTCTTTACTACAGAAGGCAGTAGACAGATGGCAGAGATTCATTCCAGGCCTTTCTCTGTGGGGCTCCCTATGGGCAACTGCATCTCTGGATAGAAAGCTCCAAGGAGGGATAAAAGGGTCCCTATCTTTCTCCAATATGCATAGCTTCTCCCCACCCCAAAGTACAATGACAGACACAAAGAGACAAAAAAATAACCAACCCTGTTAAACATCAGAATTCAGCCTTCAGATATACTTGTACTTGTCAACAGAATGATGAGGATTTGGCTGAGAAATGGATTGCAAAGAACTTAATAGGAATTCAGGCACCATTGGCTCATGATTGTAATTCTAGCTACTCAGGAGGCTGAGATCTGAGGATGCTGGTTCAAAAGCAGCCCAGGAAGGAAGTCCAACAGACACTTATATCCAATTAACCACCAAAAAAGCCAAAAGTGGAAGTGTGGCTCAAGTAGTAGAGTGTCAACCTTGAGCAAAAAAGGTAAGAGACAGTGCCCAGGACCTGAATTCAAGGCTCAGTTCTAGTGTACATGCACACACACACACATGCATGTACACATGCACAGAGAAGAGAGAGTGAGGGAGAGAGAGAGAGCAAGAGAGAGCGAGAAAGAGAGAGAGATCATAATAGGAACAAGGTTGAAATCCTGTGATCCTGCTGAGGCTGCATATCTTCCTAAAAGGTCAGACTAAATCTATTATTTTTAAATGCCAACTAGATGGCAGACATGACAGGAACAAGATGAGGCTCCTCCTGCTTGCACAGCAAGTATCAGTGTGCTCAGGCCAGTGTTCCTCATGATCTTAGCCTCCTGGTATCCTTCCTGTTTTCTGCAGTGTCCATGAGGAATTTCCTAATACCAGCAGACAGGTGGGCTTCCCACCTGGGTACCCTCATGGAAGCAAGCCAGAAGCACATCTGGTTTCCATGAGTCCTGCCCCTTCCCTCCCATTCTCATGGGTGCCAGGATGCTGGAAGTGACTTCACAAAGGCTTTGCTGAGGGACTGTCAGGATATACTACTTCTCTGCATGATGTATTGTTGTTCTGGGTCCCTTGAGAGTCTTTCCAAAGTTTGTCAGTCTGTCAGTTGGCTTGTCAATCAACCACCACTCTCCATTATTATTGTCAGGACAATGTCTATCTATCAGACAATCAGATAATCTATCTCTGTCAACCAGCCATAACCAGCTAGGCAATCGACCAGTTAGTTGGTCAGTCAGTTAATTATAGGAGAGGAGATGGGACACAGACCACAGGAAGGTCATATGTTATACCACAAGGAAGATGGGGAGCCAGTGTGCTGTGAAGGCAGGGGAATGTGGGCCAGGCGTCCTAGAGATGAGGCATTGGAAATAGCCTCAGAAGAGCCTGGCTGGATTGGGGAGGGAGCTTTTTAGCTCTTTGACTCCCGTGAAAGAAGCTTGGTGGGGAGGGGGTGACTCTGAGGTAAGGGTTTAAGTACTTCAAATTGATGATTGAGTGGAAGGAACTATATTCTCAGCTCTGTCACAGTCTGATCATCTGACGACAAGTTTTCTGAGTCATGACTCCAAGTTGTACCACTCAGAAACAAGTAGATGGACTGTAATACTCCAGATCAGCCCAAATTTCCCTATCTAGATCTCCAGTGCCATGGTTCTTTTTCTGGCTTGAATCAGAGAGAAGAAAGAACTCTGTCCTTCTGAGGCTGGGCTTGGACTCTTACCTGGGGGTTCTGACCCCACCAGTTCTGAAAGAGCTGCTCCATGTGGAGGACAGAAATACTAACAAGAAATATAGATAGATATACAGACATGCAAATATGTGTCAAATTCCTGGCTGGGATACCCCTCGCAAAACAGCAAAACGCAACAGCTCATTGTCCTCAGGTAGGTTAGTGGCAGTAGCTACTATCCCTGTGTTCAGAGTTGGAGCCACTTATCAAATTATAGAGGAAAGGAAATGGGTTTGAAGAAGGTTCCAAAGGGCAAGAAAAAGGCTTGGCAGGAAGAAAGGGAGAAATGATGGCAGGACTCAGGATCTCACTCCTCCTTCCTAAGCCATCTCATCTCTCCTCTGTTATCTTCTCCTCCAAAAGCTTTTGGCTAGGATTAAAGCCCATTTAGACCTCACTCACACACTGACTCTAGGTCATAGGAAGGCAAGGTTATGTATAATTACTTGTGCCTGGGCACTATACCTTAACTTATAGGCTCAAGGCTGATGTTCTGGCATGTCCCACTTCTGGCTTTTTGGTGGTTAATTGGAGATAATTGTCTCACAGACTTCCCTGCTCAAGTTGCTTTCAAACCCTGATCCTCAGATATCAGCCTCCTAACTAAGATTACAGGTTTCAGCCACCAGCGTGTGGCTAAAAGGACCTTTAGAGACTGACCACCTACCCATAAGATAACCGAGGCCCTGAGAGAGAAAGAGTCTCATCCCTTGGAGTACAATGTCCATGGATAATTGATCCATGAACAAAATGTGATAGGTGTCCCCAAAGGCTTCAAGGATGCAGATAGTTGACCACAGTCCTGAAGAATGAGGAGGAGAGCAGCAGGTGTTGAGCTGAAAGCACTACAACCATGTGCAGATCACAAAATATCAATAGGAACTCAGAGGACCTTAAAGGCCAGACTGAGGACTTTGAGGTCTATCTTGTAAGTGTTAGAGAACTATTGTTGTTTCAAAGAGAAGGGAAGGGCACTAGGTTTTGAACTAAGGGCCTTGTGTTCCTGCCTTTTTTATTCAAGGCTGGCACTCTGCCACTTGAACCACAGCTCCATTTACAGCTTTTTTGGTGGTTAATTGGAGATAAGAGTTTCACAGACTTTCTTGCCTGGACTGCCTTAGAACTGCAATCCTTGGGTCTCAGCCTCTTGAGTAGCCAGGATTACAGACATGAATCACTGGCACTGGCTCTGATAATTATTTTTAATAACAATATAGATTATATTAGGTTCTATAAAAGGAATTTTTATCTACAGACTCAGGTATCGGCCAGCTTGGGTTCAAATCTGGCTTTACCATTTACTAACTGTGAGGACCTAGGCACATTATGCAGCTTTTGAACATCTCTCTTTAATCATATGTAAAACAAAAATAATAATAGCACCTTGCTCTAGGGCTTTTCTGAAGTATGATATGTAAAGTGTGTTAAGACACAGACCCTGGCTCGAAGTAAGTGCTCAATAAATCTCAGTCTGTAACAATGGTAGTGGTATCGATCTTCATCTTGTGCAAGAGGATTTGGAGGCTCAGAGAAGTGAGGTCACTTGTCCAGGACCACACAGACAGGTTGTTACAGAACTAGGTTTAAATACCAAAGTCCAAGCACACAATTTTACCTCCAAATGTTCTTGGAAACCTCATCCATGCAGCCACTTAGGAAGTGATTGGAATCTCTGGGGTAAAAAGATGCTGGTTGGGACCCAGGAGACTCACTTTTGCCCAACCAGACTGTCATGTGGAAACCTCAGAGGGTCTGGCCATGTTCTTTCCATCAGCAGGGTTGGGGAGGTTAATGGCATTCCCAGGAAGGGCCAAGGATTAGGGGTGCCTGCACTTGGGATCCAAATTCTTTCACCTCTAGTGAGTTTTCCAGAGTTTCTCCCTTTGCCCCCCAGTGCTTGGCCCCAGGAAAAAAAGAGGGGGTTTGGCTGAGACCTCCCGCTCCCCAGCCCTTTGGAGCAGACTGGAGGAGAGTGCGGGGCCCCCCACTGGGCTGGCCCTGGTCCCGGCTGTGGCTGTTCCGGCACAATCTGTGGGAAAGGCAGCACACTTGCTGGGGTGCCGCAGGAGCGGGGTGGGGGGGGGCGGGGAGAATGAAGAGAGGCCGGGACCCTTCAGAGGCTGGACAATTAGAGAGAAGGCACATTCCAGGGGAATCCACATCTGGGATGAGCCAGAGCCAGGGCCAGCCTTATAATCCATTGCAGATGTGACAGCCAGCAGCAGATGTGGGCAGGACCTCCCTCATGGGCGGCTGGGAGTGGGGGCTGGCAAGGGTGGGGAGATGAGAAGTAGCTCCCAGACACCACCAGGCAGCTCCTTTGAGGCAGCTGCTACCTGGCTACAATTCCATTCATGGCACCTTGCCCATGATGGGGCAGCCAGGCTGGGAGACTGTGGCTGGCTGGGGACTCGGTCCTCTGCTAAATGTTTTTGTGAGCAGAGATTGGGCCTAAAAGCTACCAGATCCCATGATGGGCTCCTTTGCACCCCAGGATGATTTTTGTCTTTAAATGCCAGTTGCTTACACAGCAGGGATCTCAGTGATTTCTGAGAGGGAGTTTGGGATTCCCAGAGTCTGACTCAGCCTAGTTCCAGCAGGCTCATCCTGGCTCCATTTCAAGTCTCCAGAGACCCTGGGGCTGGCATTGCCAGCAGGATGTCTAAAGGGACTTTTTGGTGCCAAGAACTGCTGATTCTCTTACACCAGAGTAGTTGGGGGCTAGAGAGCACCTAGCCCTCAGCCTCTGCCATGTCACCTGATTGTTGGCACCACCACTGCTCTAGGGACAGAGAGAGGAACTTGGCAAAGGCCATGCAAAGGCCTAGTAGATAGATAGAGGAACTCTGGGAGGGGGGCATGAAGCAGGCTATTTCTGGTCTCTCAGTAGGCATGTATAATTGTTCATCACTAAACAGGTTTGCCATAGCACATGAAGGTACATAATTATAATAGGATAGCAGATCAAGGGAGGGGATTCCAATTTCCCTTGGTCCATCCCAAGCAACCCTTTCTTATCACAGAGGAGGGAAGGCTCAGAGAGAGATGGAGGCTTGCCCTGGTTAAGGAACCAGTGGCAGAGCTGAGTGGGCAGTATTTCCCACAGCTGCCAGCTACTTGGTGGAATGAATGAGTGAGTAAGTACATGAATGGATACTAAGATGAAGATGTGGCCAAAGGTTTGTAGACACAGTGGTTATATCTATGTGCAGCTTCTCAGCCACATACTGCTTGCATGAGAAAGAGGAATCTGTCTTATACTTTGTCCCAACAATGTGTCCCCACATCCTCCCTTTCAAAACTACATAGTCTCCAAAGAGGAAAGATTCACCCCAGGTCACCCATCAGGCCAAGGGCAGGGGCAGGATGCAAAACCTGGTGTCCCTCATGCCCCCACTGCTCACCAATCTCTGACAGAACTAAAGACAATGTCCATCCATTTCCCAGGCAAGGAAACCGGAGACAGGCCCAGAGGGGACGCAAGACGGATTACAGGATGAGCTTTAAATCAGGCCTGGCAGGACACTGCATGTAATGGATTCCTGTTGGCCAGAGCAGCATACGTGGCCCCTGTGGGCCTAGTCAGCCCCCAGAGCAGTGTCACTTCAGACTATCGACAGGTGGCAGCAGAGGACCATGGTAGGCAGTGTGGGCCCTGACTATTTCACTTGCCCAACCCCCTTTTTCAAGCGACCACACTGGTCACCCGGCAGGCAGGTAAGGCCTCTGTGGCAAAAGAGCTCTCAGAACTTGGATAATGGGTGCTTACTGAAAGAACAGTGTCAGGTGAAAGGCAGCACAGGATATCTGATGGGAGGAAGAGATGGGAGAACCAGAGCCTGAGAGGGAACTGGAAGGGGGGGGGAGGGAGACAGAGAGAGAGAGAGAGAGAGAGAGAGAGAGTGCTTACCACTGGTTGTTCCAAGAAATCCAGAGGTACAAATATTCCGTAGGATACAAACATGCATGCATACATACATACACAGATATGCACACACACATGCACACATACATGCACACATTGAGATTGTGGAACTTTTCCATCTGCAAAGACCTTTGGAAGATGTAACACCAAAACCTTCCATTTTACAGATAAGGACACAGACTTGAGAAAATGTCATTTACTTGAGATCACACAGCAAATCTGTGATTAAGCAGAGACTAGTTCTAGCCTGGATTGTCCCTTAATTCTCCAGCTTGAGCTCTTTTGTTGAAAGGTTCCCCTCAAACAGCACACATGGTAACTGACAAGAATACCTACCAATATTTGCCACAGAACTAAAGAGCCTTGGTTTTCTATCTCTACCACCTGAATTCATCACACAACATGGATAATTGTTTCCTTACCAGAAAGAGGCCAGAATTATTGACATGAGCCACTGGCACCCAGCCCCCAATTCCCTTTAAAAAAAAAAAAAAGGAGGCTATGATCCTAGATCCTCAGGAGACTGGGATCTGATGGTCACTGTATGAAGCCAGTCCAGGCAGCAAAGTCCTTGAGCTTGCTGAGCTACACTAGGGAATCAGATCTATGTCATTATCAACTCTAATGGTCATATTTTTCAACTAAAAAAATCAATCCAGATTGTCTAATGCATGATCTGATCACAGAACAGAATATTTAAAATTAGGCTTGTCCCCGGAAATCCAGGCCATCTGCTTACTGTTGTGTTACTCCACCCATTGGCTTCCTTATCACACACAGGCCTGGAGATGCCCCCAGCTGTTAGCCAGGCCTTGGGACTGAGAAGTAGGGAAAGGGAAAAAGAGCTAATATATACTGAGTTCCTCCCATGTGTCAGACATTTTCTATTATCTCATTAACTGCCCAAGACATCCATCTAAGATAGGTACTCTGATAATCCTTTGCACAGATGAGGAGACTGGTTCAGACAGCTAGACCCTTCCCCAATGTCACACAACTACCAAACTAGGCTCAGAGTAGGCTCATGATCCCAGTGAGGTGAGCTATCTAGCAGAGAAAGGCCTTCTAAGGAGTGAGAGAAGCACAGAGCAGAAATGCTAGTCAGCTACTGTGAACTTGGGATATAATGGTAAGAGGTAAAGAGACCAAAGGCAGATCCCAGCCCTGCTCTTCTCTATCTTCTGGAATACACATTCAACCTCTCAGTCCCATACATTGTAAGTATACTGGTATGTGCTCACAGGAAGTGAGGATGTTAGGAGGGGCTTGGAGCCCATCTCCAAGGAATAGTTGGAGGAACTGTCGCTATTTGGCCTGGATTTGTGACTTCAGAGATTTCCATTTCTCTTTTTTTTTTTTTCTGTGCCTCCCCTTACAGACATATAGTTCTGAGGGATACAGAAGACAGGCATGTTCTGTGTGGTCCTAGAAGTCAATGATAAGAGGTGCTTGCTATAGGGAGTCAGATTTGAAACTTGCTCTGGTCAGTCCAAACTATCTTGTCATATCCTAGAGAGAGCATGAGCTCCCCATTGCTACTAATGCCCAAGACCAGGGTCAGTCCAAGCTGAACATTTTGAAGAAATGCTGTAGTGATTTCTCAAGCTCTGCATCAGGGGTTATACAGAAATTTATTACCATACTTAATTCCCAACCCCTTCTAGTGTCTCATATTTTTTATTTTTCTTTCGGTGCCAGTACTGGGGTTTGAACTCAGGGCCTGGGTGCTGTTTGTTAGCTTTTTTGTTCAAGGCTGACACTCTACACTTGAGCCACAGCTCTACTTCTGGCTTTGTCCTGCTTAATTGGAGACAAAAGTCTCATGATGTTTCTTGCCCAGGCTGGCTTTGAACCCCAATCCTCAAATCTCAGTTTCCTGAATAGTTATGAATACAGGTATGAGCCACCGGCACCTAGTTCCTATCATTTTAAGACCAGAAAGTCATTCCTTTGGTTTCACCTAAATTCCTCTTCCTGGAATGATGCTTAGAGCTCCATGAAGGCCTGTCTGCTGGGAGGGGAGGAGTGAGATGGAGAGAGCAACAGAGAAGGGCCACCTGAGACCTAGAGGAGACTCATTCTCAACAGCAAACATTAAGCAGACAGATGGCCAATGACGAATGGAGGAAAAAGCATCCAGAAAACATTCATTTGGGGAATAAAAGCACTTTTCCTTTAACGACATTATCCTTACAGATTGATTTTTGTGAGTCAACTCACTAACATTGGGGAAAAAAAGGTAGGGGCAGTGAATTACATACACTTTCATTATTTGGAAGATGACATTAACCAACCACTCTAGGTAATGCTGAACATTTTGCTGCTAATGTCAGGAAATCCTTTCTTAGAGCTAATCCAAATGTCAATTACAACATCAACAGGCCATTGTTGAATGTTAACTTTACATAATATTCTATTGAATGAGAGGTGCAGATTATCAGATGGCTGGAAGGTGAGATTGATGATGGCTCTGGTTTGTCCTGACAAGACCATAGGGATATCAGGGACTGGGAAAGTTTGGACGGAAATGGATGTATGGCCCATCTCGCCGGAATCAAATCTGGTTTCTGTCTATTCTCCCAGATCTTCATGACTGAAGTCAATATTGAGTTACCAGATAACATGTTTAGCATCCTGAGACTACTATCTCAAAGAGCTCTATCCTTGTTCTAGAGGCTCTGGTGATCATTGACATCATTTTTCTTCTCAGATCACCTCAGAAATCGGCTCTCTCGACCACTCTTGCTTTCCCCTGGGATCAGCTATCCCAAGGAGAGAGCCCAGGCTTGGGCATATTTGCCTGGAGTGGTTTACACAACCCTGATACCCTAGTGCTTGCCAGCTTGAGCACACGTACATGTCAGGAAGGCTGTGTGGTCAGAGCTTCCTTCTACATCAGATCTGGAACCTATGCATCTCTCCAAAAGATACTTTCATTGCACAGGGTGGGAAGGGAATGGATGGATGAGGACTTCCCTCAGCTTCCCTGTTTCCACCTAAAAACCTAGGTCCTTGAAATCAACGTGTGAAAAAAATCTTGAGGTGTTTCACACAACAGGTGAGTCTCCCAAAGTCACATTTTACTAAGAATTTATTTTAGTAGAAGAGGTTAAAGGAGGGAGAAAGAGAGAGAGAAACATTTCTTGCTCTCCAGTTATTGACTCCAAATGACAGCTCTAACCTCCTGCCTATATTCTTTCTGAGCTAGGGGAGTACACATGTTCGTATCCCCTAACAACTCCCCCAACCATTAGGCCAAGTTGGGTGGCCAAGTTGAGTATTACTTACTATTTTAAAATATGAGGATATCTTTGGACTTAACTTGAATGATAGGTTGAGTTTTAGGGCTTCCTTTCCTTCAAGAAACTTCTCTTCTTACTGTCTATATCCATTCATGGAGACTTGCAAAGTTTTTACCATTTCAAAGATGAAGGTAGTTTTAGATAGCTAGCCCATTTTAGGTCCCCCAGACCTTGTAATTTAGCATTTAAATAGAGTGAAGCTTAACTACTTTGTTAGTGGCTTCCTGGTTCCAATTTCTTTGGCCCTTTTATATCTTTTAAAACATAGTATAATTACCCTGTCTTCTCACCTATCTATTCTACTTCAGAAGTACCTAGACAAGTTCCAGGTATAGTTAAGTGTCTTCAGTTGGGTTCCTGAAAAGCAGAGGTTGAAGCAGCAATTTGGAGTGTGTGGTTTATGGAGGGGAGACAGTTATGAAGAGGTCTGTGAGGCAGACAGGCAGTCTAAGGAAGAAGTAGAGGCAGAAAGGGTTTGGTGAAGTCCTGCCTCATCCTCATCTAGAATGGAATGGATTTTAGGGCCTCTGGAGCATTAATCACACCAGAGTCATCACAGTAAAAGGGAGGCATACCCTCCTATGCAATTGTGTGTGTGTGTGTGTGTGTGTGTGTGTGTGTGTGTGTGTGCCAGTATTGGGGCTTGAACTCAGAGCCTGTTCCTCTCAATTGGCTTTTTTGCTCAAGGCTGGTGCTCTACTACTTGAGCACTACCTCTACTTCTGGCTTTGTGGTGGTTAATTGAAGATAAGATTCTCACAGACTTTCCTGCCCAAACTGGGTTGGAACCATGATCCTTTCTCAACCTCCTGAGTAGCTAAGATTACAGGCGTGAGCCACTGGCATTAGGGCAACTCTTACTCTGATGATATGATACCCATCACTCAAGGGCAAGCCTTGGAGCCCTTGCTGCTAGCCATAGTACCCACAGCAGTTGGGGAGGTGGAAAAGATTAGACTCTGGCACAAAGACCTCTACTCAC
This sequence comes from Dipodomys spectabilis, assembly GCF_019054845.1. Taxonomy (NCBI): domain Eukaryota; kingdom Metazoa; phylum Chordata; class Mammalia; order Rodentia; family Heteromyidae; genus Dipodomys; species Dipodomys spectabilis. Next base: position 3,982,142 of record NW_024870853.1, read on the forward strand.
AACAAGGCTGCCAGTCTAGATTTCTAATTGCTTCCCATAACTAGGAAGCTGAAGTTTTCAATCACCATGGCTCCAACAATCAGTGATAAGCTAGCTTTGTTTCACTGACTAGAGCTACTGTTTGATTGACATGGAAGAGTGAGGAGTTGACACTTATGTTAGAATGAGACAAAGATTCAAGCACCCAAGTGTTTAGGGAGGCCACATGGCTGTGATGGTCAGGAAAACAAGAGGAAGACACCAGATAAAAGTGTCTTCCAGGTTATGTCAGGCCCTGAGATGTGATACAGTACTGTGTCTTCTATAAACAGACTTTGAGGGTCCTCCAAGCTCATCAGTTTTTTTTTTCATTAGGCTTAAATGGAACTAATTAAAATGGATTGATTTTTGTGTGTAGGTGTATGCTGATACTGGTGCTTGAACTCAGAGCCTGGGCACTGTCCCTGAACTTTTTCTTCCAATGCTGACACTCTTCCTGCCACTTAAGGGACAGCTCTATCTTGGGCTTTTTGGTGTATAATTGGAGATAAGAGTCTTACACACCTTCCAGCCTCGGGTGGCTTGGAACTGTTATCCTCAGGTCTCTGCTTCCTGAATAGCTAGGATTATAAGCATGAACTACCACACCTGGCTTCAAATGGTTTCTATGTTGCTTATAGTTTTATAAGTCACAATATTTCCTTTTTATTCTCCTTGTTCTTTTTCCTTGTGAAAATAAGCCAGTTCTAATATATGTTCAAGGGAACCACAAGAAAACCTTGGCCCTCATCCTGAGCCTGGTAGGTTGAATGATTGTGATAGCAGCCCTTAATATGTACCAGACACCTACTAAAGTGCTTAGTTGCAATCACTATTAGTTCATCAGGTCCTCCTAACAGGGCTTGAGGTTGGACAGAATGTGGGGGAGGGTGAAGAGAGAGGTAGGTGTCAAAGACAACTCCTGGCTTCTGAATATGTGGTGGTGCCATGCTCTGAGATGGGGACTCTGGAGAAGGAAATCTCTAACCTCAGCTGTCTCTTCGCTAGGCAGAAATAAGTGGGTTTCTGTAAACTGTGCCTTGTGAGGCCTCTTTAGAAAACACTAAAAATTTGTATAGCTGCACTAGGTCTTGACTGGAAAGTTTTTAATTCTGGTTTATTTCTGTAGTCTCTCTTATCTGACATAAATTATATATCAAAATAGCCAGGCTGAGTGTAGCTGTCCATGCCTGTAATCCTAGCACTCAGGAGGCTGAAGCAGAAAGATGGCAAGTTTAAGGCCAAGTTGGGCAACACAGTGAGGCAAACCAGCCTGGGACCCATACTGAAATTCTGTCTAAAAAATGCAATTCTAGAGCTGAGGGACAGCGCTCAGGCCCAGAGTTCAAGCCCCACGACTGACCAAAAAAAAAAAAAAAAACCACACCAAAAAAACAATTCTTTATAGGGATCTCAGCCCTTGATTGTTCTATAGTAGGAACAAGGTTTTCTTCTTTTTTTCTACCACAACCACACCAAAACATCACCTATGACTGTGTAGAGACAGGCATATATTCCTTTTCTCAAAAAGAATCACACGGAACCCTATATTAGTGGTTGTACATAAATAAACACATTTTAACATCTAAGTATATGAAGGGAATATGTATCAAGTAGTAAACTCTCTCTGTGGATTCTTATTTTATTCTAAAGTCTGTGTGAAAAGGTTCTTGTGTTCATTACAGTACTTTTAGCTGCAAGAGAAACCATGACTCTATCAGTCTTAGCCCATTAAAAAATGCATTATCTCAAATGATAAGACTCTAAAAGTAGAGTGGGCTCAGACATTGCAAAATCAATCGTTCAATAAGGTCATCAGAAAATTCAGTCATCGCACCACTCTGTTCTATCTTTGTGTGTGTGTGTGTGTGTGTGTGTGTGTGTGTGTGTGTGCATGTGCCCGCGCACACACACACATGCCAGTACTAAGACAAATTCAGGGCCTTGTTCTCTTACTTGGCTTCTTCACTCAAGACTTGTGCTCTACTATTTGAACTACACCTCTATTTCCAGCTTTTATGGTGGTTAATTGAAAGTAAGAGTCTCACACATTTTCCTGCCCAGGCTGGTTTTCAATCCCAATCTTCAAATCTTAGCCTCCTGAGTAGCCAGGATTTCAGGCATAAGCCACCAGCGGGTCTGCTATCTTTAGAGCAAAACACCCCCTTAAGGCCTCTGATAGTTAGATAGTGCTACAACAGGATTGAATATCATTTCTAGGCATTAGTATTGCCTGGTGGAAAACAGAAACTCTCTTATTCAACCTTAGGAGAAAATAATTCTTTCCCCGAGTCCCAAGGTCAACTTCCTCTCATGTCTCATTGGTCGGGATCCTTATTCATTCCTAACCAATGGCAAGTAGAATGGAAAGAATGTGTCTGATAAATGGAAGTGTATTCTTTGGAGTGACTGAAAAGATGCTAAAATACTACCGTGTTTCCATTCTACAAAATAGACCGAGGCACATGGAATGAGATAACGAAGGAACTTGCCCAAAGTAACCCACATAGTGAGTGGCAGAACTGAAAAGTGAAGCTAGTACTTTCTCTGTGGGGAATTTATTGATTACTAACTACTAAAGGAGTATGAAAGGGTCCTTATTGCCCATGTTAATTTTTCTGAGTCCCTGCAGTCATAAGGTTGGGGGAAGAGTCAAAGATTATTAAGATATTCACTAGTGAACTAGTCAATTAGAAAATAACTTCTGGCATGATGCCCAGATTAACCTTAGCATCTAGATCAGTTTTTTTCTGATGGTTTGGTATTATCAACATCAAAGAGAAAAGAGCAAATACAATACTAATCAGTTCACAAGTCAAACTTCAAATATTAGAAAAGATTCAGCAGTTTCTGAAATCAACAGAAGTGATATTGGAAAACTGCTGGTATCTTGGCAAAGCCATTGACACATGAGTCCAGTTAACAAACTAGAAAAAGCAAGTCAACAGGCTGTGAACAAGATAAAGACCTCAGAAATAATGAGTCAACACTCCAATTATTAAGTGATATCCTGGGGAAAATCAAAGCCCTTGAATATTTTTTTCAGAAGATGACCTTTTTATGATAATGCTATGAAAAGCAAAGTGGAAGATGTTATGTCATAGTGTCATACAGTTTTCTCATAAAAATCACACTGTAAATCAATGAATGTTTGAGTCCTTTTCTGTTTCCTCTAAGAACTGGGCCAGAGCTATAATTTCAGCCTACATTTGTGAAATACAAGATAAATTTGTCAAAATTTGGTTCCATTTTTTAGGATAAATTCTTTTTAAAACTAATTTTCTATAATAGTAGAAATAATTGGGTGCTGGGCAGCTCATGCCTGCAACGCCAGCTCCTCAGGAGGTTGATATCTGAGGCAGGAAAGCCTGTGAAACTCTTATCTCCAGTTAACCACTAGAAAACTGGAAATGGTGGCTCAAAGTGGTAGAGCACTAGCCCTGAGCAAAAGAGCTCATGGCCAACAAAAAAATAAATAGTAGAAATTGATTCTCTTTCAATAGGATTTGTCCCAGCATCAATTATCTAAGATATAGGGTCATTTCCAGAGGTGCTAAGATCAAGCTTGCATCAACTCAGCCTAACTTAGCCACTCACTAGTCTCTTGGCTTGGAGATGGATTCTCAACTTGGTTAGCCCCAGTTTTGTCATTAGTAAAATGAGGAGACATCATAGGGTTATTATGAAGATTAAATGAGGTTATTTATATGAAGTATTTAGAATATTCTTTTTTTAATTTAGAATATTCTTGCGTGCATAGTACTCATTGAATGACTATCCATTGTACTGTTGTTACAGTGGCTTTGTAAGGTGAAGGAAGACAAAGGCTCCATGGTCTGTCAGACCCTGAATTCTAATCCTGACCTGCTCATTTCCTTACTGTGTGCCCCAGACAAACTACTTCCCTTCTGTGAGCCTCAGCACTCTCATCTAAAAGTTGAACCATATAGAGTTGCTGTGACAGTCAAGTGTGATTACTAGTACTAGTACCAGGAGTCACTGTCACTTAACATCTAATAACTTTTATCTGTGTTGAGTACTATCAAGGATTATGTTGCATGTGTACGAATACATATGTGAACACATATGGCAGGGATATATATCACACATGTAAGGGGAAGTGTGGTTCTTGTCCTCAAAGTGTCAACATCTCATAAAGAAAGCCACTGATGGGGGTTATATGCCACCTCCATGCCCTCTCTGGAGCTCAGGTGTCCCTTCTGCAGTACTGATGACATCTTGGTAAAGTTATTTTTCTGTCCTTTGAAGAATAAAAAGGTAGAAAACTGTTCAAAATAAACAGAGTAAGTTTATTTAAAAAAATGAAAGGAGAATCTTGAAAATAGACTCTCCATCCAGAGAAGACCCCAAAGATGAGTCCAATGGAATCCTCTTATATAATTGTAAATATTATAATACTAGGCTCCTCTTGTATCTCCTTCCCTGGGCTGATTGCATAATGGCTTGTGCATGTCCAACCCTGGCTCTTTCCATTGATGGAGTGAGCGCTCAGGGCATTATGGAAAGAACAATTGCTTGATCAGGGACTCCGTAGCATTATGGAGAGAAGAAGCATTTAAGCAGGAGCTTGAGGCACTATAGGAACAAAAAATGCCATGACAGGACACATACCATTCTCCCACATGTTATATGCGCCACCTTTTATCCCTATCTACCTAACAGTTCCCCCTTCTGTCAGTATTAGGTCCTTAAATGAATGGAGCTGTAAGGTTCAAAAATTCTGAGACTCTATAAAGTCAAGAGGACTCCAGAATCAAGTAGAAAGCAAGCCAAAGCAACTTGATTCCAGATGTGAGACACTGTAGGTCATCAAAGAAGTTCTTCATGAGCTGGAAGGAGGGAGTATAGTCAGGTCAGAATGAGAACTGGCTTTGGAGCCAGACAGATCTGCATTTAAATCCCAGCTGTTAGGGTTGGGAAAGATGGGGGAGAAGGATGGAAGGGATGATATTGAACAATATGTGTTGTACTGATAAACTGACATGTTTAATTGAAACCCCTTTATACATACAACTACTTAAAGTCATTTTTAAAAGTTATATTAAAATATATATCCAACATAACCATTTAAGAGTAATAAGATTAATTAACTAATCCCAGCTTTGGGGTGAGGATGAAGTTCGGCGGGTGAGTAATGGCATAGCATATACAGGAACCCAATTTGATCCCCAGCACTGAAATTTCTTTTTAATCATTTAAAAAATAAATCCTAACTCTTCCACTTACTAGTTGAATGACCTGGAAACATGACCTTCTTGAGTCTCTTCCTCTGTTCAAAAGATTAGAAGTATTGTAAGAATATAGTGAACTGGATGCGAGTGGTCCATGCCTGTAATCCTAGCTACTCAGGAGGCTGAGTTCTGAGGATTATAGTTTGAAGCCAGCTTAGACAAGAAAGTTAGTGAGACTCTTATGTCCCATTAATCACAGAAAAAGACGGAAGTGGAGTGCTAGCATTGAGCAAAAGGAGCTCAAGGAAAGAGCCCAGGCCCAGAGTTCAAGCCCCAGGACCGGCAGGAAAAGATAGGACTATAGTGAGAAGCTAGGTACTGCTGGTTCACCCTGTAATCCTAACTACTCAAGAGGTTGAGATCTGAGATTCAATGTTCAAAGTCAACACAAGCAGGAAAGTTTTGTGAGACTCAACTCCCCTAACCAGTAAAAAGCCAGAAGTAGAGGTGTGGCTCAAGTGGTATAGTGTCAGCTTTGGGCATAAAAGATAAGGGACAACTCAGGTTCTGAGTTCAAGCCCTGGTACTAATGTTTATAAGGACCTAACAGGCAGTAATTGTTTTGTCTTTGTTTAAGAGGCTTCCTGAAGGTTTGGGAAATTGAGCCGGAGATTTTGGTGGGAAGAAAGCTAATGGAGAACCAGGTACCATTGGCAGAGTAGCAAAGAGTATCCTTTTGGCAGATATGTTTCTCAGGAAGGCAAAGTGCCAGGATCCGACAGGGCAAGCAAGCCCAATGTCTTGAGGTCCATGAAGAAGCCAGCTCCTTGCCAGCCCCTGCCTGGGATTCTCATCAGGGACTAGAGGGAGAGGGAAAAAAGAAACCAAAATGAAATATATATTTATAACAATAATAATAATTATTCTTTCATCAATTTTCTCTTCCTCCAATGGAGTCGGGCAAGGACTACAGAGCAGGAAAACCGCTGAAGTTGAGAGTAATGGTGCCCCCAGGACAAATAAAGAGGGAACTTCAAACCAGCAGATGCTGCTGAAAACCCCAACACAGGAAATATCTGCAGAATGAATTGAGAATTTATGGAAGTTTGGGGTTTTCAGGATTTATAAGCAAGTTCCACAAGCTGAGAAAGGAGATGGAGAAGAGAGCAAGACAGGTCAAGAGAAATAGGTGGGGGGCAGAGTCTGTTGCCTCTCCCCCACCCCAATCCTTATACTCACCCCCTTCCAGGCACAGAGGCAGACTGAGCTGCACTGAGAAAGCTTCCACTGTGCCCCTTGGCACTGGTGTCAGCCTCATGGGAGGCAGGCAGATGGGTGAAGGTGTGCTGGTGGAGGTACAGGCAGGAAATATGCATGGGCATGATCAGGATGGTGAGCATCACAAGGCCTGCCAATAGCAGGGCCTCCTTGGGGTCCCAGGCTTTGAGCTTTCCTAGCCCTTCCCTAAGCCAGAGATGTCAAAATCAGGTAAAACAGAGAATGCCCAGAATGTGCAAGGTGGCTAGGCAATTCTTAGGGAGAGGAAGGGGGGATGGAGAAGGACTGGGAGAGAAAGAGAGAATGACATGACCTCAGGATCCTAGGGAGTTCCAAATACATGCCAGCTTATGTATCTGCAGCAGCACAGCCCCCCTCAGAAACCCAGTTTTCCCACCTTGAAAATGATAGAGAGATTTAGAGTATAATAGAAAATGGGGACGTGGTGGCTGGTGGCTCATGTCTGTAATAGTAGCTACTCGGGAGGATGAGATCTGAGGATTTCTGTTCAAAGCTAGCATAGGCAGGAAAGTGTGTGAGATTCTTATCTCCAAGTAGGCACCAAAAAGCCAGAACTGGAGCTGTGGCTCAAGTGATAGAGCACTAGCTTTGAGTAAAAAAGCTAAGGGACAGTGCCCAGGTCCTGAGTTCAAGCCCAAGTTTTGGCGCAAACACAAAAATGGAGGAGCTGGGAAAATGTGGCTTAGTGGTAGAGTGCTTGCCTAGCATGCATGAAGCTTTGGGTTGGATTCCTCAGTACCACATAAACAGAAAAAGCTGGAAGTAGTGCTGTGGCTCAAGTAGTAGAGTGCTAGCCTTGAGCAAAGAAGCTCAGGGTCAGTGCCCAGGTTCTGAGTTCAAGCCCCATCAAGCCCCATGACTGGCAAGAAAAAAGAAACAAAACAAAACAAAAATAGACTAGGGCTTGTTACTGAGGCCCCAGTAGGGAAAAAAAGATCAGGGAAACTGATATGTTAGGCAGCCCAAGATGAGGCAGAAGGAGAGTAGAAAAATTAGAAAAAAGTAGAAAAGATCGGAGGACCTGAAAGGGCTAACAATATTCAGAGGTCTGGGAGTTTTAGAACACCTTTTTCCCTTTTCCAAATGTGGATGGGGCTGTGAGTTCAGTCTAAATTTAGGCCACCCTGGATGCAAGCCCTTCAAATACCCTGAAGAATCCTGAAAGTTTTCCATGTCTGGTCTCTGCCCAAAGTGGGATTTGGAAGCAAAGCCACTCGGCTGCATTTAAAGGGCAATGGGGCTTGGAAAGTGTACATTGGGCTAGCTCCTGGAAACGGAGACCCTTTGTTTCTTTACTGGAAGCCACAAGCAAAAGGAAGAAGTGCTCAAAATTAGACCAGGGCTGGTGGGAGGCAACACTGCTATAAGTCTTCCAGAAGGGATACAATGAGATGGGCATGGCAGTGGTCACTCAGGTTTTACCAAACAGGAACAGCCTAACCATTCTCAATTAGCCTGCTTTTCTTTGGAAGGTCAGAAATACAGGGCTTCCTTGGAAGGAATGAGCATTCTGTGGTGGGTATGTGTCTGTGTGTGTGCTGTTCTGGGGCTGGAACTCAGGGGCTGGGCAATGTCCCTGAGCTTTTATGCTCAAGGCTAGCACTCTTCACTTGAGCCACAGCTCTATTTCCAGCTATTTGGTGGTTAATTGGAGATAAGGGTCTCTTCCCGCCCAGGCTGGCTTCAAACTGTAATACTAAGATCTCAGCTTCCTAAATATGTAGGATACAAGTTTGATTCACTAGCTCCAGCCAAGTACTCTCCCTTTGATGGCAACCAATCATCTGCCATTAAGAATGCTGAAGAAAACATGTCTTCATTAGAATGGGGTTAGTGGGAAGGCTGGGGTAATATCTCTGAGATATATCGTAACCCTCAAGACCTATGAAGCTCTGAGTTTAAATGCTATGTGACTTCACATTTAAGGCCCACCCCTCCTCTCTCCAGTCATCAACTGCCTTCTATCTGTAAAATAGGGTTGGGTGGACTTTGGTCTACAGGAGTCCTCCTGGCTATGGCATTGTTGTAGTCATTGTGGAAGGGACAGAACAGTGACTGTGGATCATCTCCATCCTCAGGTGACCTAACTCTAGCCTATGTCTCTGTCTCTTGTGGCTACCTCACTCTTTCCTCCTAAAAGTGGGAACATCAGCTGGGTGCTAGTGGCTCATGCCTGTTATCCTAGCTACTCAGGAGGCTGAGATCCAAGGATCATGGTTAAACGCCAGTCCTTAGTTCTCTTATCTCCAATTAACCACCCCCAAAATCCAGAAGTGAAGCTGTGGCTCAAGTAGTAGAGCACTAGCTTTGGGTACAAAAGCTCAGGGACAGTACCCAGGTACTGAGTTCAAGCTCAAAGACACACACACACACACACACACACACACACACACACACACACACACACACACACACACACACATGTTGGAGAAAGTAGATATCCCCTACTAGAAAGAAAGTGAAAAAATGAAGTCACTGGAAGGTCACAAAGAAGAAGAGCATTATTCTGAGTGAGTGGAGAGATTGAGAGCTGAGAATCTTTGTGTAGTCCAGAGATTACTGTAGCTTTGTAATCAATTTTCATATTAGGAAATGTAAGTCTTTTGAATTTGTTCTTTTTCAAGGAATTACTGGTTACTTGTGCTTCCTTGCAACTCTATTTATAATTGAGAACTGACTTTCCAGTTTTGAAAAAAAAAAGTCATTGGAATTTGACAAGATTGCATGGAATTTCTTTGGCTAATGTTATGGTTTGAACATTTAGGTCCTCTTCTTGAAAATCCTCAATGCAACTATATTAAGAGGTAGAGGTTTTAGAAGTCAATTCTGCCATGATAGGTTCTACTCATGAATAAGATTAGCGCCTTATAGGGCTGGGAAGGTGGTTCAGTGGTAGAGCACTTGCCTTGCATGCTTAAGGCCCTGGGTTCGATTCCTCAGCACCACATAAGCAAAAACAAAAAAGCCGGAAGTGGCACTGTGGCTCAAGTGGTAGAGCGCTAGCCTTGAGCTGAAGAGCTGAGGGACAGTGCCCAAGCCCAGAGTTCAGGCCCACTACTGGACCCCCCCCCCAAAAAAAAAAGATTAGTGCCTTATAAAAGGATTTCAGGGGTGAGTTTGCCACTCCCATTTTTCCCACCAAGTAAGGGAACAGCATTCATTCTCACCAAAGAATACAACAATAAGGCTCTATTTTGGAAGCATGGAGCACTCCTCACCAGACTCTGAAGTTTCAGACATCTTGATCTTGTACTTTCCAGTCTCCAGAACTATAAAAGGTTGTTTATATTGTTTATGAATTACTTATGTTGTTTATGAATTACTTACCCTGTGGTATTTTATTATAGTACCACAAACAGACTGAGACTGATAATATTGACATCTCAACAATACTGAGTCTCCCTGTTCATCAACACCAGGTATTTTTAAATCTTTTTCATCCATGTTGTGTGATTTTCTTTTACTTTCTTGGCGAAATTTATTTATAGGTATTGTATCTTTTTCAGCTTGTCACTGGTACATAGAACATTTTGTACATTGAATTTCATATTGCAACTATGATGAATTTGTTTACTGGTTCTGTTAACTATTTTTGTAGATTCTTTGGGATTTTCTATATATAATATCATTCCATCTATGAATAGAGATTGTTCCTCTCTCCCTCCCTCCTCTCCCTCCTCTCCCTGTCCCTGTCCCTCTCCCTCCCCCCTTTCTCTCTCTCTCTCTCTCTCTGTCTCTGTCTCTCTCTCTGTCTCTCTGTCTCTCTGTCTCTCTGTCTCTCTGTCTCTCTGTCTCTCTCTCTCTCTCTCTCTCTCTCTCTCTCTCTCTCTCTCTCTCTCGTGCTGGTCCCAAGGCTTGAAGTCAGGGCCTGGGTGCTGTCTGTGAACTGTTTTGCTCAAGGCTATAATTCTACCACTTGAGGAGATGAGTCTCACAGACTTTCCTGCCCAGGCTGGCTTGGAACCCAGATCCTCAGATCTCAGCCTCCTGAATAGCTGTATCAGTTGAGGTTGGTTTTTAAAATTTCATTAAGGATGTAAATTATATTGACTGATTTTCTTATGTTAAACCACTATTACATTCCTCAGGTAAATCCCTTTCAGAAATTATGTTTTAGATTTTCTTGGATTTGCTTTGCTAGAATTTTTGCATATGTATATACACATATATTCACAGATGATATTAATCAGTATTTTTCTTTTCTTGTTATGTCTTTATATGGTGTTGGTATCTGGAAGATGTTGCCGTCATAACATGAATTGGGTAACATTCTCTCTTGACCAAAATTCTGGAAGAGTTCTACTGTATTCATATTAAATCTTTAAATATTTGATAGAATTTACCAATAAAGTAGTTATCTGTATATTACTCTTATTTGTTCAGCATTTTAAAAAATTCTGATTCTATATCTTTTCTTGTAATCGATATTGTCTGTTTCTTCTGTCAGTTTTGGTAATTTGTATTTCAAAGAATATGTTCATTTTACTGAGGCTATCTGATTTGTTAGTGTGCAGTTGTTATACTATTCTCTTTAAATATGCTGTCCCACTGCCTTTAGATCTGTATGGTTTCTGATGAGAAGTCTACTAGCAATCTTACTGAGATAATTTTTATGCTATGAGTTGTTTCCATGTGCTTTCAAGATCCTCACTTTTACAGTTTGGAGTTCTTTCAGTCTCTTGCATGTGTATTCTCAAGTCTTTCATTAGATCTGAGACATTTCCAGTGATTATTTCTTTAAATCATTTACCCCTCTTCTCTTTTCTCAGTTGGAGGCTCTCTAGCGCTCTATGTTGGACTTCTTGATAGTGTCCTAGAGGTTTTATATACCTTATTCACTTTTTTTCTTCCTGTGTCTCAAATAAGATAATTTTAATGCTCTTGTCTTATAGGTCACTGTTCTTTTTTCTCTCCTCAAATCTCTTGCTAGAATCCTTCTAGTGAATTTTTCATCTAAATTGTTGTGAATTTCTGTTTATTTTTATAATTTCTATTAATTGATATTCTAATTTTATTTCTTTTTTCTCCTTATTTTGTTTTTTTCTTGGCTTCCTTTGGGTTTCTAGAATGTTTAGAAGAGTCAATTACTAGTAAGTCCAATGTCTGAGCTTTCATATTTTTTTTTCTTGGAGTGGACCACACTTTCTGGTGTCTTTGACTTAAGAGTTGTGTTGAAAACTGAGTATTTGAATATTATAATATGATAACTTTGGGAATCAAGAGTCCCTCCCTTTATCCACAATTTTCTGTTCTTGGGTGTGAAAAGTTGTAGTTATCACTGTGCACTGGTATCTTACATCCATAATCCTAGCCACTCAGGAGGCTGAGATCCAAGGATCACAGTTCAAAGCCAGCCCACGCAGAAGAGTTCATGAGACTCCTATCTCCAACCAGCCACCAGAAAACCAGAAGTGGAGCTGTGACTCAAGTAGTAGAGCACTACACTTGAGCACAAAAGCTCAGGGACAGTGCCCAGTCCCTGAGTTCAAGCCCCAGGACCACCACACAAAAATATTGCTGTCATCCAATTGTTTAGTGAGGTTTGCATATTATTATTATAAAGACTGTTTCTTGGCTTATGTGGTCACTGAAGCAGCATTTCCTTATTTTGTATTCAACTAGTATTTTGATAGATAAAATGTCAGGAGAATTTAAAAGAGATTTTATAACTACTTGTTTTTCAGAGTTCGGGAAAAGTTGATATTAACATTTCCTGCATTTTTCAATGTTTCTGTGAAAGGATGGGTATTTGGAGCTACCACTCCACTATTTTACTGAGGTTATTGGGTCTTTCCTTCTAATCCAGCGTCACCAAACAGTGGGAGATATGTCCTAGCCGAGATCTCTTAGGCCACAAGGCAAACTCAGGCTCATTGGCTCTGTGCATGGCAAAATCTACATGAACTTGAGCCAGTCTAAAGCTGAGGTGGTTTCCCTGGCAGGAAGATGGGACAGTTTAAGGAGTGTGAACCAGAGCTCCAGAGAATGGTTGGAATGCAGAGCTGACTAGAGACCAGGATAGATGAGATCATGATACTTGTAATAACAGCTACCATTTAAAGAGCCCTGACCATAGGCCAAACACTGGCCTAAGTGCTTTGCATGTGCTTCTCATTTTGTCTTCCTGGCAGGCTACTAAGCTGGCCATTGTTGCAGCCAGAAAGGGAAGCCCTTGTCCAAAGTTACACAGTAGAACTGGGATGGCAACTAAGGCTTGTCTAAGTTTGAATCTTGTGTTCTTTTTTAAAACACAACCTAGTACCTGCTAACAAACACTCTACCATTTGAGCCACATCTCCAGTCCTTAGGTTTGTATTTTGAATTTGAGCAGGTCTCACTAACTTTGCAGTAGCTGGCCTCACACTTGTGGACCCCCCTCCTCTTCTTCCCCCCCCCCCCCCCCCGCTTCCTCTGCCTCTTGAGTACCTGAATGACAATGTAATGTCTAGAAATGCTTTCTGGAAGCTCATGAGATTTACATGTCAAACTCAGAGACCTTAACAACCTGTCCTCTGATCCATCAGCAGAAGAAAGAGGGTATCCATTGCTTACACTCACTTTACTTACTATAATTTTCTGTTCTAGCTGAGAGCCCGTGGCTCATGCCTGTAATCCTAGCTTCATAGGAGGATGAGGTCTGAGGATCATGGTTTCACACTAGCTTGATCAGACAAATCCACAAAACTCTTATCTCCTATTAACTAGGAAAAAGGGGAGCTGTGACTCAAGTGGTAGAACACCAGCTTTGAAAGAAAAAGCCAAGCACAAAAAAAGGACAAAAAAGAGAAAAGGAAAGGGAGAGAGAAAGGAAAGAAAAGGGGGGAATTTTCAGTTCTAGAATTTCTATTTAGTTCCTTTTTATCGTTTGAATTATTAACATTTCCATTTTATTCACACAGTATTTTCCTGGCTTCTATTAGTACTTTGTTCCTGGTTTTCTTTGGCATTTTTAGCATATTTAAGAGAGTTAATTTAAACTCCCTGTGGCTCAATTCCACCCTGGGTGGATTTGAAAAAGTTTCATCTTGATACTCTTACATCACATGTCATCACATTATAGAAATGCATACAACCTGAGTTATCCAGACTGAAAAGGGTAAGCCACTGTTCTCTGCTTCCATCGAGGACTGACTAGGAAAAGTAGATGGAAACCATACAGGTTATTTTTATAATCACTAATTTCTAGTGCCAGGCATTGGGACCATTACATCCATAATCTCATTTCTTCTCCACAACAGCTCACAGATAGGTGCCATGTTCTTCCCATCTTAGAGATAAGGAATCTAAAAGTCAGGAAAGTTAAGTAATTTGCTCCAAAATTACACAGCCTCAAAGTAACAGGATTTCATTCATACATTCAACTACTACTGGATATCTACAAATCCATGGGCACAATTCTAGGCACTAAGGAAATGGCAACAGAGGCAGTCTATCATCAAAAGAACACAATTTCCAATGGAAAAAAGCAAATACAGATTATAAACTAAAGAGTGCTTTGGGGTAGAGACAAGGCAGGAACTGTTTTAGCTAAGATGGTCAGAGTAGGTATTTTAGAGGAAAGGTTGAAATTTGAGCAGAGGTTGAAATGAAAAGAGGATGCATGCCATGCAAAGATTTTTGGAGATACTACTTAGCAGAGAGGCTGGAAGGGCATAGTCACTAAGGAAAAAAGGAGCTTGATGTGTTCAAAGAACACCAAATGGGACAATGTGGCAAGAGGAGTGGAAGAGAAGGGAGGGATGCAGTGAGATGGTATAAGGATTTGTCAGCCATGATGGAAACTTGGGGGTTGGTGTGATAGAATGCCAAAAGGAGGTATTGTGCAGAGGTGATATGAACTCATTTACCTTTAAAAAAAATACCTTTCTAGCCAATCACAGGTGGCTCACATCTATTGTCCTAACTACTCAGGAGGCTAGATCTGACGATCACAGTTCGAAGTCAGCCCAGGTAGGAAACTCTGTGAGAGTTTTATTTTCAATTAACCACCAAAAGGCTGTGGCTCAAGTGGTAGAGTGCTAGCCATGATCACAAAAGTGCAGGGACAGCACCCAGATCCTAAGTTCTAGCTCCAGAACTGGCACAAAAACTATTTTCAGCCAGGTGCTGGGTGGTTCATGACTAAAATCCTAGCTACTCAGAAGGTTGATATCCAAAGCATCATAGTTCAAAGCCAATCTAGGCAGAAAAATCTGTGAGGCTCCATCACCAAGACAGTCAGAAAAAATCCAGGCTGGAAGCATGGCTCAAGTAGTAGAGCATCAGCTGAGCAAACAAACCATGTGTGCATGAAGCCCTGCATTCAAGCCCCAGTAATCAGAAATACAAGACACACACACACACACACACACACACACACACACACACACACACACACACACACACACACACACACACACACACACACACACACACACACACACACCAGTCATCGGTTTTGGAGAGTGGATAGACTGGGCAGAGATGGAGGAAGGGAGACCCACAAGGAAGTATAATCTTCAGATAGGCACAATAGTGGCTTGAGCAGGGTGATAAATATGGTAAATGTGGCTGGTAAGTGGGGGAAGAGTCAGTGGGGATGCAGTTGACAGTTGGAATCATCAAGATTAGTTATGGCTTGGACAGGGGCTCAGAGAAAGATAGGAAAATGCCATGCTTTGGCATGAGTACTTGGGTAAAGGATGTGCCAAGTACTGAGACATGGAAGACTTTGGGATGGCAGACAGATTTGAGGTTCAAGTACATATTTGGGTCCAAGGATGAATGAGTTCTGTGGTCTAGGCTGTCCCTCAAGCTTTTCCACAGTGTGGGGGTTCATTCCAAAAATAAGGTACTAGATAAAGACACTGAAAAATCTTTGGCCTGTGTTCTTGAAAGATCGAAAGACAGCCATTTTCTTGGCTGCTTCAGGTCTGACCTGATCTGAGATGCAGCCAAGCCAGATGGCCCCTTGAAGTCCCTCCTGGCTAGAGGATTCTCTTCTGTGATCTGTGACCCAGAGGTGGCAGCAGGAATTTTTTCTTTTAACTAACATTTTTCTTTTTCCACAGCCTGATCTCTTTTAGATCCAGTCTAATTTCTTACAGGCCTTGGGCTAATTTGCACAGCTGGCTTTTACATCTGGGCCATTGCCATCTGCGCCAATTGCTTTGTTGGCTTCAGGCACAATGAGGCTGCAGCCCCAGGGCAGGCTGCAAGCTTGTAGAATTGCTTTTGTGAGGATGCCCTGGGCTCAAAGATAGCCCAGAAACCCAAGCCTGCTGTTTGTCTGTCCTTCCAGCTCCCTAACAGAGGAGCCCTGCATCTCAGGCTCAGATAGACATCACAGGCATTAGCATCTTGGGAGGCCAAAACGTGGGTCTACACAGAGAGAGAGAGAGAGAGAGAGAGAGAGAGAGAGAGAGAGAGAGAGAGAGAAAGAGAGAGAGAGAGAGAGAGAGGAAAAATTAGAGCAAATACCACAGACACAGAGGAAAGGGAAAGTACAGACACTGAAAAGATGAGAATGACAGTGCAGGGAAGGAGGGAAATACTGAGATTCATTTTTTAAAACAGCTATATATAGATATGGGGACAGAGAGAGAGAGAGAAGGGGGACAAGGAGAAGGAGAGAGAAATAGACATTGGGAGAGGAAATTATTGGAGATAGAATGGCAGCCAAGAGAATGAGACCAAGGTATAGAAGGGAAATATGGTGAAGTAGAAAAGAAATGGGCTGGGAGGCTGGTTCAGTAGTTGAGCACTTGCTTAGCATGTGCAAGGACCTAGGGTTGATACTCAGCAGCCCTCCAAAAAAGACGAGCACAGTGCAGTGGACAGACTACAGAGATAGAAGAATGGGAAACTCATGGGGATGCTGTGTTTGGAAGCATGCCCTGTCTTAACATGGTATTAGGGTTTCAGTTTTTCTGGTTATTGTTATTACTAGTATTAGAATAATCAGAGGAGATGGACATTTCGTGTGTGTGTGTGTGTGTGTGTGTGTGTGTGTGTGTGTGTGTATACCAGTACTGGGGCCTGAACTCAGGCTTAGGTGTTATCCCTTAGCTTTTTTACTCAAGGCTGGAGCTCTTCCACTTGAAAACGAGTCTCCCAGCTTTGTTTGCCTGGGCTGGCTTAGAACCTGGATCCTCAGAACTCAGGCTCCTGAGTAGCTAGGATTACAGACATGAGCTACCAGCAACCTATCAAAAATGGGCATGTTTATGATTCATGAATGATTGAATATCACTCATTTTCTATTGGGAGGTATTTATGTTATTATTTTATTCCATGGGACCTTAATAGATAGTATGAGTAGTGGAATCTTGAAGGATGCATGGCATGAGTAGAATTCAATTTGAAAAGCAAATGTGGTTTTGGGCAAGTAAACAGAAGGCCAGGGAGGAAGAGGTGGGACCAAGGGACCAGGCAAGTAAAGGGGAAGGTCTGAAGTCCCACAGAGTCTGGAGGAGTTAAAGCTGTTTTCTCATCTCTCAAGGAGTACTGATACAAGACATGATCAATGAAGCATCCAAAGAACTCTATGACAGGTGTGGTCAAGAGGGCCATCAAGGCCAAGGTGCAAGTTTCTAGCATGAGTCCTCTTTGACTGTCAAGTGCAAGATTAAGCCCTATAATCTCACCAGAAACCTCACTTACCCTTTGCACTCAGCTTGTCCCATCAGCCTTTGGGCTTTCACATTACTTCACAGTCCTAACACAGAGTTTGCTTGATGTTTTTCAATGCCCTTAGTTCCTTTGGGTCCTCCCTGGGAGTGAAGCCCATCCAGAAAAGGAGTTGCAGCCCCACATGAGTTCGGGGTCAAGAGCAAGCCTGGCTAGTCAAAAAAGGGCACTGGTGGCTCCCATCTCTAATCCTAGATATCCAGGAAGCTGAGATCTGAGAATTATAATTCAAACCAGCCCAGGCAAGTAAATTCAAGAAACTACTCTTAATCTCCAATTAACCAGCAAAAAGCCAAAAGTGGAGATATGCCTCAAGTGGTAGGGAGCCAGCCTGCAAAAGCCAAGCCAAAAGCACAAGGCCCTGAGTTTAAGCCCAAATACATGACCAAACAAGTAGCAGGAGGAGGAGGAGGAGGAGAAGAAGGAGCAGGAGGAGGAGGAGGAGGAGCAGGAGGAGGAGGAGGAGGAGGAGGTAGAGGAAGAGGAAGAGGAAGAGGAGGAATGCTGGGTTTGAACAGAGAGGGGGCGAGGGAGGGAGGGAAAGCACAAACAGGACCCCACATCAGTCTCTCCTAGTCCCTATCCTAGCTTGCAGGAGAAGCTGCTACCCTGTACCATTACACTGCATATATTCCCACCCTCGGCTCATGAGAACATCCAGGAATCTAAACAAGTTGTGGGGCTAACTGCTGCTCCATGTTGATGATGACAGCCAGAGGGCCAGTAATAGCACCATTTTGATGTCATCCTACAGGGCTCCAACCTACTGCTGCATTTCTGCCTTCCAGAACTTATGTCAATTTCTCTAGAGCCATCCAGAGAAGGGAACTCTGGGTGAGGATCTGCTGTGGTAAATGCAATTTGGCTCTGGATCTCCCTCACTTTCTTCTCACCAACCAAAAGAAGACAGCTTTGTCCCTGATGGCAGCTGTGGCATGACCTTGTCAATCTGGTGTTCTTGGGGCACTAAAAGGAAATGGGTGGAGGGGAGAAGAAGAAGGAGGCACAGAGCTGAGGGCATCCATAAATGGTGGTTTAGGGACTATGGATTTTCAGCCCAACTGAAGCCAGGATGGCTAGAAAAACTCTCCATGTCTTTTGTGTGGTAAGTCTCATGATCCCTAGTACTGTGGGGACTATAGAAGCTCCCCTTTTCCAGCCCCCCCAACCTCAGCCAAAGATGCTATGGTTTCCATTAATGTTGCAGTGAGAAATCAGGTTCAAATTCATTTTGTTTAGAGAATTAGTGGAGAGTTTCAAAGCACCCCTTATGAGTCCCCCTGCGGTATCACTGCTCAACCCTAGGCCAGAATGACAGAAGGGAAAGCAGAGAGGAGGGTGCGGGTGGCAAGATAGCCAGTTTTGAATTAGCCCTTGTTTGCTTTTCGTTCAACCTCATTGACAACATGCTATAACTATACCTTCCACAGGGCCAAGGGAAAGAAAGAGAAAAAATACATCCCTTGGGCAAACCCAGCTGAGAGTGAGAGAGACACATCTATTTCTATCTGGCCCCTCTGATTGTAAACGATGGATGTTTCAAAACAAATCATCTGTAATTTGGAATAAATGCGGTCCTGCTTGGTGCGACTGGGCTCAGGGGGAGGGGTGACTGGAGCAGCTTAGGGTGGGAGCTTTAGTCTCCATGAAGCAGGGTCTGCTCTCCTGGGGCCTAGAGAGAGGGCACAAGTGGGGACAGAGGCATCTCTGGAGCTAGGCAGGAGCAGACTCCCTAACCTGTCCACTCACCAGATGTGGGACCTTGAGCCAGGTTAAACCTCTGGGTCTCAGCTTCCTTTTGGGAAATGGTGATAACAATGATAACACCTTCTTCTGAGCATTACTGTGCTGATACAGTGTGGTTGCAGATTCCAGAGCTTCTTACTCCCTAAAGTCTGAATTGGCTAAGTGGAAAACTCCAGAAATAAATAATTCATAAGTTTAAATAACTTTTATTATAGTATATTGTTGTAATTGTTCTATTTTATTATCAGTTATTATTGTTCATCTCTTACTGTTCCTAATTTATAAATTACAGCCCATCATAAATCTGTATGTGAAAGGAAAAAATACAGTATAATTAGGGCTCAGAACTAGCTGTGGATTCAGGCCTCTGCAGAACCTCTTGGAATGTATCCCCATGGGTAAAAAGGCCTACTGCACACAGAAAATTCTCTGGCACATTCTACTATTGTCATTGTTTTGAGCATAGTACTGTGTGAGCTGGGCATCAAGGTGTTTCATTTCATTCATACTATACTTCAACAAGAGAGGTGCTATTGTAAGTCTGATTGACACTTGAAGTTACTGAGGTTCAGAGAGGCTACTGTGAGATTGAAGATCACACAACTAGTAGCTCCCAGAAATAAGATATAATACTAAGTTTACTTCATTCCAACTTCTCTGTCTAGGTCATAAACATTAAAATCTGCCTGCAGCCAGGTGCTGGTGGCACATGCCTGTAATCCTAGCTACTCAGGAGGCTGAGACCTGAGAATCAAGGTTTGAAGCCATCCTGGACAGGAAAGTTCATGAGACCCTTATCTTCAATTAACCAGCAAAAAATCTAGAAGAGAAGATATGGCTCAATTGGTAGAATGCTAGCCCATAGCCAAAAAGCTAAGGTATAATGCCCAGGTCATGAGTTCAAGTCCTAGTATATGAAAAACAAACTGAGAATTGCCATAAGTGTCAAAAAATCCAGAGAGCCATGAGGGAGAGGGCACAGCCACCCAGGGTTTAGGGGACTCTTCACGAAGAAAACAGCATTTCTTGATGGGTCCTGAAAATGGCTTAGATATGAAAACCTGAATATTGGAAATAGAAACCTCTCAGTTGTAGGAACTATACAGCATATACATGAGGAACAATGACTTGTTCTGTTTAACTGAAGTGTACAAGCCTTAAATTCATTCATTATTCATTCAACATTCACCTCCCCCCTTTCCTTTCTGGAACCCAAGACCCTCCTATCTCTGCCTCCCAAGTGCTGGGATTACATGCTATGCCACCACATTGGTGCTTGTTAACTACCTACTAGTGACTGGAATCTGTCCCAGGTGCTGTGGACCCTGAAGTAAACAGAAAAGACAAAAGCCCTTGCTCTTTGGGAGGGAGCTGACAAACTGGTGGGAAGGGTGAAGCCTTCATCCAAGTACCTAGACACCTTGCCTTGGCCAGAAACTCAAGATTTAGAGCATGCCAAGGATATAAGGGGGGTTTAGACAGGCTCAGGAAGCCTGTGAACATGTTGGGGGCACAAAATTAGACATGGGATGGGGGAGCAGCCAGGAGTTTGGAAAAAGCAAGGAGGAGAGTAGCTCATAGGAGGAGAGACAAAACGGCAAGGAGGGGTGTGCCTATCCTTCTAGAACCATATGAATTATTTGGCTTTTGATCTGAGGGCAATGGAGCCTTTAGAGGGTTTTGAGCAGATGAGTGACATGTCTGACACCAGACTTAATGGAAACCCAAGGTGAACAGACAGTGTGGAGGACAGAGGAAGTGTGGAGGAAGCAGTGAGGAGGCTCTTGGCATTGACCCCATGAGAGATGATAGTGTTTTACACCAAAGTGAAGATATTAAGCTAACTTTTTAAAAAAGCAGTCTAGTTCTGAA
The DNA here is from genome assembly GCF_019054845.1 of Dipodomys spectabilis. Taxonomy (NCBI): domain Eukaryota; kingdom Metazoa; phylum Chordata; class Mammalia; order Rodentia; family Heteromyidae; genus Dipodomys; species Dipodomys spectabilis. The sequence continues at coordinate 4,002,937 of NW_024870853.1, forward strand.
TGTCTTTCAAAGGCAAGGCCAGCAAGATCAACAACTGAGGGGTAGGAGCCCCACAAGAGGTAATTTAGCCCATGTGAGGAAAAGACAGAGGCTCAGGGTTCCAAGAAAAGATCTGTGTCTGGACTTCTCTACTGTACCTCATTGAGACATTGCTCTATGCCACACATGATTCTGAGGCTTCTGATGGAACCAGAGTTTATCTTAGTATCTCCAGTCAGCATGCAAGGCACAAGTGCAGGTAGTGACAATTACTCCTGTAAAGCCTTTCTATTGCCCTTTAAGTTGGAACCAACTACTGCTTCAGGAGTAATTTTCCATATGAAGCTGGCAGGATGTGTTTGGTATGCAAAAACCATTGGATTTCAGTGGATGTCTGGAACCCTAAGAAACTTGGGAGGTTGAGATCTGAGAAACACTGTTCAAAGCCAGCCTGAGCAGGAAAGTCCATGAAACTCTTCTCTCCAATTAACCAGCAAAAAGCAGGAAATAGAACTGTGGTTCAAGTGGTAGAGTACCAGCCTTGAGTTGAAAAGGCTAAGGGATAGCACCCAGGCCCTGAGTACAAGTCCCAGTACACACACTCTCTCTTTCTCTTTCTCTCTCTCTCTCTCTCTGACACACACACACACACACACACACACACACACACACACACACACACACACACACACACTCACACAGCCTACTGTGACCCACCATCATATACATGGTGTGGTGAGAGGCCCCAAAGCCCATAGGATGGATGACAAGAGCCAGCAGAGCCAGTCATGAATGTAAATGCTCACACAATGTTACCACACTGAGCCAAGTCTATAGGAGGTGCAAAGTTAAGTGATAATTCCTTGAGAGCTCTTAGGAAGGAGGGCTAGTTCATTACATTCCATCTCATAGAGGTGGCCCATCTCAATTATGAAGTTGGATATGGCAGGCAGCAGAAGATACTAAAGGGATCACCCTATTTACTCTGAATCTCCGCAAAGTGACCATCCAGCCCTGGTTCATATGCTTCTGGGAAGGGGATACTCACTACCTTCTTCTCAGTTTCACACTTGGACAGTTCCTGAGAAAATTCTTTTTCTTTCAGATCAAACTAAAGAATTCTGTGTCCCTACAGCTTTCACCCAGGAATCTGCTCCTTGGGGTTCACACACACCATGTATTCCTTGTGCACAGGATAATCCTTTCAGAACTTGGAGAACAAAGAGATCATGATGGAGATTCACACACATACACATCTCTGTTTCTGAGCTTTCAGTGGAGCCCGGGTCCCAGCTCTCCTGCCTTGTCCCACAGAACAAGCCCAAGGAGAGCCCACAAGGACCCAGTCTTCTCATGTGGGGGATCCCTGCCAGCCACGTTGCTTAACAACCTCTCCTTATTAGAAAGAAACAGAGATTCCCTTGCCACGTGTTACTGTCCTGTCTATGCAAGCAAGAGATGTACTTGGGAGCAAATGTAGTCATTATATTCAATGTACATTATGCAAAAAAAATGAACTATATAATTTGAGGGTAGGAATGGGAGGGAGAAATGGGGGAAAACAAAGGAAGGAGTGGCATTGACCAAGAAGTATTGTAGTCATAACCTGACTTGTAGAGTTGTAACTGTTTTGTCCAACTACTTGATTTAAACAATAACAACAACAACAACATTTGAAGGCCGGGCACCAGTGGCCCATGCCGGCAATCCTACCTACTCAGGAGGCTGAGATCTGAGGATCACAGTTCGAAGGTAGCCCAGACAGGAAAGTCCATGAAACTCTTATCTCCAATTAACCACCAAAAAGCTAGAACTGGAGCTGGGCCCAAATGGTAGAGTAATTGCTAGACTTGAGGGGAAAAAAATGCTAGGGTATAGTGCTGAGACCTAAGTTCAAGCCTAAGTAATGGCACACACACACACACACACACACACACCTCTACACACACAATGAGCAGAGGATGGTGTTTTCCTACAACTTCCCCTCCAGTTTCTCTCTGCCAACTTACTCCAGTAACTGTTCAGGGTCTCATTCCCACTTGGCTCCCCTGCCTCTTCCATGGGGGTGTGGGGAAGAGAGAGGGGACCAAGAGAGAAATGCCCTCAGTTGTGGGGCTCTCCCTTCTCCCCATGAGGTCATAGCAGGCTTGATTGCATCCAGACAGTACAGCACCGCTGCTTTCTGGCCCACATCCCCCGGAGGAGCCCCAGCACCCTGTTGCATTGGCTTCTGCAAGGTTCAGGCCCCAATTTCCTGCCCTGCCAATCAGGACGTGGTGGTAGCCCCTCCCAACCAGAGACTGGGTCTCATTTTTCTACTTCCTGCTATCCCAGGTCCATGATGGATTCTCTTCCATCATCCACACTCCCCTCAGCAGTACATTTCCTTTGGCTGAACCCCCTGGCAAGGCAGGAAGATGAAGTTAGGGTAGAAGTAGGTGTAGACCTAAGGGGCAGACACGAGGTGCAATGTCCTCAGCACAGAACACTTCTAGGGACATGGACAGTCATTTTGAGTTCTAGAAGCAAGGCCAGTCCTGACATCAGACACCTGATGGGATGGGGGGTTAGGCATGGTGAGCCTTTCTGCCCCCTTGCCCTCTTGGGGCATCAAAAGCTCCCTCACACTCAAAGCCAGGCAGCATGTGGTGTGCAGCTGTCTGGAGGTGTCTGTGCAGAGCTATGTGGCTCTCAGAGTCAGGCCTGAAAATGGATGGGCCTTCGTGTACAGCTAAGGGAACCGGGCCCTCCAGTCCTTGTGGCTGAGCTGCTTTCACTCTTACAGAATGTCAGAATGTCTCTGAGCAAAAGCTAACAGGGCTGCAGGATTGCAATGTTGTCCTGGAGCCAAATGACCATTGTTTGACTCTGGTCCAGGACATCTTTACTGCCTCCAGTGTTCTTGTGACCTACCTCTGACTCCTTAAGTAATCTTTTGAAAGCCAAGCACCACCTGTAGAACTCTGAGGCCTCACATTGTGTGTGTGTGTGTGTGTGTGTGTGTGTGTGTGTAAAATGAGGCTTAAACTCAGAGCCTGTGGCAGGCATTATTATTAAATCCATTTTATAGATGGGTAAACTAAGGCTCAGAGAGGAAAATTACTTGCCACTGGCATAGGAGGTAAAGGAGGTAAGACTTCAAAACGAGTCTGTGACTCCAGGAAGTGGTTCTGGTTCCAGCATTCCCAGCTTCTCTGCATTCACAGTTCTCCATCCTGCTCACCACTTCCTCATCCTCTCCTCCTTCCCCTCCTTCCTATCTGGTCCTTATGCCCAGCCCAATCTCTGCTCTGTGTCCTCTCCCATCTCCCACCTCTGCCCCCAGCTAGGCTGCGCCAAGCAGCTTTGGCTGAAATGCAGAGCTCAGCTTCTCCAGACACACATTTTTTTTTAAACCAGGCCAGATAAGGTTTCACCATTGGGGCAGTGAACAATTTATTTCTGAGTCTGAAGCTGGAGTGGGGAAGGGTAGGAGAAGCCTACAAGTCAGCCTTCTGAAATAAAAAGGATCGAGGAAGCACGTGTCTGGTGTGTGTGTGTGTGTGTGTGTGTGTGTGTGCACATGCACACTGAATGTAAGGAAGAGAGAGAGGCCTAGACCTCTTCTGTTTCTTGATTCCTCCAGTTCTGAGCAGACCAGGCATTTCAACTAGAGCTTGAAGGAGATTGAGGGGTCACTTTCTGCATTTCGGAAGAGAAGTTGTAGGAATAAGGGTTTTCTCCAACTTCCCAGGGACTCAAGCTCTTGATCTAATCCACCCTCCCTGTATCCAGAGGCCACAGAGGTCTGAGACTGAGATTGGAGGAATAAAAAGAAATGGGGTGGGAGGGGTGGCATAGTAGAGCAGGCCCTCAGTCAAGGGAGCTCTGACAGAGGGCTGAGGCAGGCTGAATAAGAGGAAATAAGGTGAGATGGGAAGCTATGAGAGAGGAAGAAAGACAGAAGGAATCCAGAATCCAAGTGAAAATGGTGGAGGATTGAGTTAGAGAGCAAGACTCCAAGTGAAAGAGATTATTAAGAGCAAGATATGGGGAAAGATATCAACAAAGACAATGAGATGCCGTAAGACTCCAGGATACAAAGGCAGACAGAGAGACTATGAGGTTATGTGAAGGGAACAGAAATGGAGGGGAAACACAAAAATAAAAGAAAAAATAAGCAGGGTGAAGTAGATGAAAGCTCTAATCCTAGCCACTCAGGAGGCTGAGATCTGAAGATCACAGTTTAAATACAGCCCAGGCAAGAAATTTCATGAGTCTTAACTCCAATTAGCCACACAAAAGAGCTAGAAGTGGAACTGTGGCTCATGTGATAGAGTGCTGGCCTTGAACACAAAAGCTCAGACACTCAAGTGCTAGGACTACTAATATGAGACAGTGATACAGATAGATGAACACAAGGATGAAGAAGAGGAGAGAAGAACAGGACTGAGCAAAGAAGGACAGACATTGAGAAACAAGACTGGGAAACAACATGGTGATTGTAAAACCTGATGAGGACAGAAGGGTTCATTGGGGAAATAAAGTCTACATAAACTTCTGGAAAGATTTCCAGCTTGGACAGCCCCCAGCCAACACCTGAGCTTGAGCCATGGGCTTGACTCATCCCTCTTTGGACAGATATGACTAACAGGCACTCCACTGTGTGAATTGGGTGAAGGATAGGATAGGAGGGGGTACAAGACACACTACCTGAGCTGGACTGTTCTTAAAGGTCCCAAGCTGGCTCAGGAGTGCCAAGAGTCGGGGCAAGTATATTGGAGAGGATAAATGTCACCCCTAGGTGAATAGGATAGCCAGGGGCACAGGCAGAAGTGAGGTACAGGCCAGAGGCTTAGAGCTAAAGGGCAGTGGAGAAGACGTGGTAAATCAGGGAGCAGGTCCTCGTCAGTGGATGAGAAGGGCCAGGGTGGTACAAAACCCAAGATCTGCCATCTCTGCTTTTGGAACAGGGTCTCTCTATGTAAGTTAAGCTTACAGTCCTCCTGTCTCCACTCCACAGTGCTGCCATATGGATATGTGCTACCACACCTGGTTTGGAGGATATCTTAAAAGGGTCATTTGTACTGGATCTCACTGTTGCCTACTTGTAACTTTTGCCCAGTGATCAGACTTACAGGTGGTGGAGGCTTCCAGATTTGATGGCAAATGATCTAGCTTTGAAAGACAGTGCCTCTGCTTCCTATATGTGGCCCTGAGTCTTCATTTCCTCATCTGTAAAATGTGGACCATACTTGACCTCAGGTAGGTATTGGAAGGAATCTGAGTAGAGAGACTAGCAGGAGCCTAGTCTTGCTCTCTTCCTGGCACCACACCCAGCACACTCATGGTTTCCTCCTTTCACAAGGCTGAAGACAAAAATCTCCAGCTCCTCAGTCTTCTCTTCTCCTACTCCTTCAACTAGATCTCAGACACAATGTTGTCCTCCTCTTTCAACTCCTGCTGCTCTGTTAACTTCTTCTCCTCCTCCCCATCTTCCTTCTCCTCCCTCTCCTTCTCCCACTCCTCCTTCCCTCCCCCTCCCCCTTCCCTCTTCCTCCTCCTCCTCCTCTTCCTCCACCTTCTCCTCCTCTTCCTCTTCCTATTCCTGGGTTCCAACCAGGGCTTCACACACCTGTACTTGACCACTAACTACTCCAACCCTCCCCTTTTTGCTCCAGTGCTGGGGCTTGAACTCAGGGCCTGGATGCTGTCCCTGAGCTTTTGTGTTCAAGGCTAGTGCTCTACCACTTAAGTCACAGCTCCACTTTTGGCTTTTCTGTGGTTAATTGGAGACAAGTGTCTCATGGACTTTCCTGCCCAGGCTGGCTTTGAACCACGATCCTCACATCTCAGCCTCCTGGGTATCTACATTACAGGCATGAGCCATGATCACCCAGCTCACCCCAGCCCACCTTTTGAACTAGTCACCTAATAGGAGAAGATATTGGGAAAGGCTCTTGATGGTAGGCAGTAGGAGAACCTGGATAGACAAAGCACCTAATTTCAGGGAGCTTTAAAATGACTCTTTAAAATCACTCTCCTTTAGCTAAATTAAAACATCTCAGAAAGCCACAACGAAAACCTCCCTGAGCAGGTTGTTTATGGGGTAAAGTGTGCAGGGATTCAATAATAGTTGCTCTTCCAATCCAAGACAGAACCGCAAGGCAAGACACTCCCAAGAAAGTCCTCATAGAGCTAAAGCAACACTACTGCCTGAAACTCAGATCCCAACCCAGGTTCCCTGAGATGCTGGGGCAGGAGGAGTCTGTGCATAGGTTTGCAATGGAGGGAATGGAGATGGGTGGGGGAGGAACTGAGTGCAAATCAGCAGAGCTTGAGAATTGCCAACTTAAGGAACCAAGAGCAGAGAACAGTTGAGGCAGAAATGCCAAAACCCTAGGGCTCCTTGACAGAAATGGTAGTTCAGGGTTTAAGAGTCCACTTAAAAGATGGTTTCCATTGGGTCTTGTGAATTAACTAGAAGTTCCCCAACTTATCCGTGCCCGTTGATCTGAGCTTCACTTTGCTGTATTCCCTTTATAATCAACTTGTTTGCAGGAGCAAAGAAAAGATTTTTTGATAACCATCTTGTGTGGAAGGAAAACTGCCCTCCAAACAAGTAAGGGAGACAGACCAAAACTCAGGATCCCACCTTGTTCCTATTCTGTTCTAGTAATAAAGGGATAACTTCTCTTGCCATACCTGTAACTTAGGACTGTTTTTTGTTTGGTTTTTTCTACTGATCCAAGAGCTTGAACTCAGGGCCTTGTGCTATTCCTTACCTTTTGAGCCACAGCTCTACTTCTGGCTTTTTTGCTGGTTAATTCGAGAAAAGAGTCTCAATGACTTTCCTGCCCAGGCTGGCTTCAAACTGTGATCCTTAGATCTCAACTTCCTGATTAGTTAGGATTACAGGTGTAAGCCATGGAGCCAAACTGGCTTGTGACTGTTTTAGGTTCCCATCTATTTTTTGTGCTAGTCCTGGGGCTTGGACTTGAGGGGTAGGTGCTGCTCCTGAGCTTTTATTTCTGTTTTTGTTTTTTTGCTCAAGGTTAGCCCTCTACCATTTGAGAACAACTCCACTTTCAGCCTTTTGGTGGTTAACTCCGAATAAGATTCTCACAGACTCTTCTACCTAGGATGACTTAGAACAAGCAGCCTCAGGGCTGGGAAGGTGGCTCAGTGGTAGAGCGCTTGCCTTGCATGCATGAGGCCCTGGGTTCGATTCCTCAGCACCACATAAGCAAAAAGAAAAAAAAGCCGGAAGTGGCGCTGTGGCTCAAGTGGTAGAGTGCTAGCCTTGAGCTGAAGAGCTGAGGGACAGCGCCCAGGCCCAGAGTTCAGGCCCCACGACTGGACCCAAAAAAATAAAAAATAAAAATAACAAGCAGCCTCAGATCCCAGCCTCCCAAGTTGCTAGATTACAGGTGCAAGCCACTGGTGTCTGGCCTGCCCCGACCTTTTTAACCTGAAGCCAAAGTCTGTACTCTGAAAAGAAAGCAAAAGATGTACTAAAACTCTGTCTTCCAATAGCTGCCATGTATTCAATATCCTTTCTTTGCCTTTCACCATGTCTCTTTACCTGGCATATGGGGACATGTGGACAGACCTAATTTGGGACTCTTGAACTTTGGGCCTGGCTTCTAAGAACCTGGTATCAGAGAGACAGGAAACTATTTTCAGTCTTACCAACACCTCTCCATGTGCCCCTTAGTGTCCCTCTACCTGTTTCCGCAGAAAAAGCTCAAGATTTCCTGGGAGCTGGTGGCCTGTCAGGAGAGGAGAAAGGAGCTGAGTAAAAAAGCTGTCCTGAAGAGAGAGGAGGGAGGCAGAGGGGAAGAAAGGCAGGCTGGTGAGGCCCTCCTCCCCAGCAGGCACTTCAATAATCTGATTTCCATAAAGAGAACTTTCCCGGCCATAAAGATTTTATTGAAACTCCCAGCAGCCTGATAAAAGCATAATTCCACTGACCACAATCTACCTAGGAATAGCTCCAGGATATTAGGCTGAAACGCAGCAAAGCTATCCCTTCTGGAAGACTGTTTTGCTCCCCTTCCCCCCTTTCCTTTCTCCTCTAAGAAGTGGGAGGAGCCTCCATTTGGCTCAACTGTGGGCCATCCTTACTCTATAGGGAAAATGTGAGTCCAACCCTGAAAACCAAGCCAATTTTGCAAGCCTGGGACAGAATAAAAGGAGGCCTAAGCCAAGCAGTACAGTCATGTGTGACATTCTCACAGTCCCCTGGCCCTCCTATGGCCTGTTCCAGACATGTAGCTCATACAAGGTGCTCAGAGCCCTGAGCCCCTCACTAGGACCACACCTGGAAATGGAGTCAGAGAGCTAGTTGGAGTGCAGAAGATGAGAGAAAAATCTCCTATTAGTTCACAGACTTGGATCTGAATCCTTGTTCCATTGCTTATTGCTTATCTGACCTTACCCAAGTCACTTCTCTGATTTTCAGCTTCTATATTTGTAAATGAGAAAGGGAATATTATTCCTAGTGTTGATTAGAGGATTAAAAGAGCACTCTCAAAACTTCCTATAAATTTACAATAATCAAAACAGCAGAATACTAACATAAGGACTAGATCATCAGAATAAAATACAGAGCTCAGAAATAAATCTTCATTATATATGCTCAAATTTTCTTTGGCAAGGATTTTCAAACCACTCAGTGACAGAAAGAATAGGTTTTTAAATGAATGCTTTTACGCTGGGCTCCAGTGGCTCATGCCTCTAATCCTAGCTATTCAGAAGACTGAGATCTGAGGATCATGGTTCAAAGCCAGTCCTGACAGGAAAGACTGAGAGACTCATATCCAGTTAATCACCAAAAAGCTAGAAGTAGAGCTGTAGCTCAAGTGGTACAGCATCAGCCTTGTGTGAAAAAGCTAAGGAACAGCACCCAGGCCCTGAGTTCAAGTCCCAGTACCTCACCTCACATGCATATAGAAAATCCCACAAAGACAACCTCAGACTAAGAAGTCTTCAATGGTAAATTCTGCCATCATTTTTCTAATTAATACTAATTCTTCATAATAATTTGTCCAAAATAGGGTGGAATATTGCCCTATTTCTTCTAATATTACCTTGATGCTAAAATTAAAAATTGACAAAAAAGTAGCTGCAGACCAATAAACATAGACTCCGAAATACTTAACACATTAGTAAAAACAAATTCCAGCAAAAGACTTCTGCCCCACGATCAATGGGGACTTATCCCCAAACTCGTTTGCTTTATATCCAAAAATCAATCAAGGTACACTATATTTATAGAAAAAATATAAGACATTGAAGAAATAATTGTATTTCAAAGCTCATAGAATTCACAAACTTTATAGACTATGATAATGACAATTTGCCTTGTGAAGATTAAAATGTGTTTGTGACATTAACTAAGTATCACTATTTCACAATACTGTGAAATACGTGAAATTTACGTAATCACCTCATCTCAATTTTAAAAAGAAAAGAAAAGAGAGAGAAGGGAAGGTTAAAATGTGTTTGTGACATTAAGTAAGTATCACTATTTCACAATACTGTGAAATATGTGAAATTTATGTAATCTCCTAATCTCAATTTTAAAAAGAAAAGAAGAGAGAGAAGGGATGGGTTAGGAGCGATGGGTGACAATGTTGTCAGATACCTTGTATTCATATACTGTTTTGTAGAATAGGAACTTCTTTGTACAACTACTTAAAGATAATTTTAGAAAAGAAAAAAAGACAAGTAAAATATATTTTTTGCCAGTCCTGGGTCTTGAACTCAGGATCTGGCTACTGTCCCTGAGCCTCTATGTACTCAAGGCTAGTGCTCTACCACTTGTGCCACAGCACCACTTCCAGCTTTTTCTGAGTAGTTTATTGGAGATAAGAGTCTCACAGACTTTCCTGCACAAGCTGGCTTTAATCATGATTCTCAGATCTCAGCCTCCTGAGTAGCTAGGATTACAGGTGTGAGCCACCAGCTCCTGGCCATCATCTTTTTTCTTTTGCCAATCCTGGGGCTTGAACTCAGGGCCAGGGCACTGTCCCTGAGCCTCTCTGTGCTCAAGGGTAGCACTCTACCACTTGAGCCACAGTGACTTTACCAGCTTTTTCTGTATATGTGGTACTGAGGAATTGAACCGAGGGCTTCATGCATGCTAAGCAGGCACTCTACCACTAAGCCACATTCTCAGCCCCATCTTTATTTTTTTAATCTCTTGTTTTCATTTCTTGGAGTTCATTTAAATATCATTGTTTTAATGAACATGTAAGAATTATTTGCTAAATTCACCAAGTCTTCATAATAAAGTACCATACAATCTAGGAGCAGAAAAGATTTGCTATTTCTATGAAATGTTATCTTGGAGATTCTAGCTAGAACAATTAGGTAATATATATATATATATATATATATATATATATATATACATATGTATATATATACATATATATGTATAAATATACATATATATGTATATATATACATACATATATATATATACATATCAATACAAAGCTAGATATGCAGACATAATATCCAGATTGAAAGAGAAGCATAAAAGTATCTCTATTTTTTATAGTAAAATAACTGCTTACAGAAAATTCCAAGGAATGCACACAAAATAAACACAAACACATACATATACACACACATTCACACACACACAATTAGAACTAATAAACAACTTCTGCAAGAAAAACAAGGAATAATATATTTAAATTAATTTGTATAACACTAGCAATACACAATTTGAAAAATGATTTTACATTAATAGAAAACAAAGACAGTTATGCTGGGCACCAGTGGCTCATGCCTATAACCCATCTACTTAGGAGGGTTCTGAAAAATCACACTTTGAAGCCAGTACAGGAGATAAAGTCCAAGAGATTCTCATCTCCAATTAAATAGCAAAAAGCCAGAAGTAGAGCTGTGAGTCAAGTGGTAGAGTGTCATCCTTGAGTGGAAAAGTCCAGGGGACAGTGCCTAGGCCCTGAGTTCAAGCCCCAGGACTGGCACAAATTAATTAAAAAATTTAAATCCCAAGACCTAAAAATAAATTTGGAGAAAGAAATGTAAGATGTTGTATGCTGAAAAACTATGAAATATTGCTGAGAGAAAGCTGAGAAAGACTAAATAAATGGAAAATGGCCTATATTCATGTATCAGAAAGTTAAGATTGATAAGAGAGCAATATTAAATCCCAAAATGATCCACACATTTAACTTAATCTCTATTTTTAAAACTCTACTTTAAATTGGTGAGTTGAAAGGAATCCAGCATAATCAAAGCAATCTTGAAAAACAAGTACAATTTTTACTATGCTCTTCCCAATTTCAATTTACAGTTAAGCTACTAAAATCAAGACTGTATAGTATTATTGTAAGAATAGACATTGAAATCAATGGAATAGAATTGAGAGCCCCAAAATAAACCCTTGCAAATCAACTAATTTTCAACAAGAGTGGCATTACAATTTAGCTGGGAAAACAATAATTCTTTCAACAAGTAATTGTGAGAAAACTTGATACCCACATTCGAAAGGATGTAGTTGGACCCCTACCTCACACCTACCAAATACTAACTAAAAATTCATTGGAGATCTAAATGTATTAGGCAAAAATAAAGCTCTTAGGAGAAAATAATGACTTGGAATTAGATTCTTATGATTTCTTAGACATGACACCAAAAGCACTAGTAACTGAAGAAAAGATAAATTGAACTTCAATAGTATTTTAATTTTTTATTTATTGCCAGGTCCTGGTAGCTCATGCCTATAACCCTAGTGACTCAAGAGGTTGAGGATCCTGGTTTGAAGTCAGACAGGGCAGGAAAATCTATGAGACTCTTATCTCCACTAAACTACCAAAAACACCAGAAATGGAGCTGTAGCTCAAGCGGTAGAGTGCTAGTTTTGAGAGGAAAAAAAAGGGTCAGGGACAATGACCAGGCACTGAGTTCAAGCCCAGAACTGGCACACTCACAAAAAAAGATCTGAGGATTGTGGTTCAAAGCCAACCTAGACAAGGAAGTCTATGAGATTCTTATCTTCAACTAACCAGCTACAAGTTGGAAGTGGAGCAGCTGCTCACACGTGCCAGCCTTGGGGGGACAAAAAAAGTATATTCACTAGGTCCTGAGTTTAAGCCCTATGACTAGCATACACACACACACACACACACACACACACACACACACACACACACACACACACACACACACACACACACACACACTTGGGGGGACAAAAAAAGTATATTCACTAGGTCCTGAGTTTAAGCCCTATGACTAGCATACACACACACACACACACACACACACACACACACACACACACACACACACTATTAAGAATATGTAAACTCAGCCTGGTACTGGTAGGCCTTGCCTGTAATCCTAGCTACTCAGGAGACTGAGGATTCTGGTTTGAAGCCAGCCCACTCCAGAAAGTTTTAAAGATTCTTATCTCCAATTAATTACCAAACAAACAAACAAACACCCTCTAGATGTTTTTTATTTGGTTTGGTTTTTTGGGGGTTCTGTTGGGATTTTTTTGTTTTTGTTTGTTGGGTTTGTTTTTGGTTTTTTTTTGAGACAAGGTCTTGCTTTGCAGCTTAGGCTGGTCTTGAACTCACTCTTATGTTGCTGAAATGCCCTCCGTTTCTGATATCTTGTCCTTGTGAGTTCTTTTCCAGGCAGGAACAGGATGGGGGAAGTAGAAATGAGCTCAGTCCTGGCTGGTGAAAAACCCATGTAGACTTGCAGGCTTGCAGGCTTGCAGGCTTGGTGTATTTTTATCACAGGTCACAGGGAATTTCCTGACCAGGGGATCAATACCAGTTCATTATTCATGCGTAGGGCAGGAGGAGGCTGGCAGCTGGTAGCAGCTGAGCTTGAGGGCTATTGCAGGCATTTCCTCTGTGTGCTAGCCCTCTTACCCCCTCCCCCTCCCTCTCCCTAACTCAGTCTTAGTACTACTAGGTGCCTCATTTATGCACATTGTCTCATAACTAACAGAAGGCTGAGGTTCAGAGGAATTCTATGACTTCCCAAGGTCATACAGCTAGAAAGCTTAGAGATGGGTTGATCAGTAGGGAGCCCTCTAGGGAATTCTCTCTCTCTCTCTCTCTCTCTCTCTCTCTCTCTCTCTCTCTCTCTCTCTCTCTCTCTCTCCCTTTCCCTCTCCCTCCCCCTCCTCCGTCCTCCCTTACCCTCCCCCCCCAACTGCACTTCAGCTTCCCATGTCTAGACAGAACCCTTTTCCAAGCTGACTCGGTAAGATGGTCCACAGTGTTCTGACTTAACAAATGAAGAAACTGATGGATGGAGAAAAGCTGGAACAGCACATCAGCAGCAAGGCCACACCAGAGTCCATTTCAGTAGAGCTCCTCCTTCTCCACAGCCAACAAAACAATTTTTTTCGTGGTGGTCCTTGGGCTTGAACTCAGCCAGGGCTCTGTCCCTGACTTTTTTTTTTTTTTTCAAAACAAGCACTCTACAACTTGAGCCACAGCTCAAGTGTTTTTGGTAGTTTTGTGGCGATAAGAGTCTCACAGACATTCCTGCCCAGACTAGCTTCGAACGGCAATCCTCGATTCTCAGCCTCCTGAGTAGCTAGGATTACAGGTGTGAGCAACCAGTGCTCAGCTAGCAATCCAGTTTTGCAGATCAGTCTGTAAAGTTGGGGGCAAAGCCCTCTAACTGCATCCTTCCTGGTCAATAAGGAGACTAGACTCTAGCAACTTCCTCTACTAAATTTCTCTACCTGGGTGTAGTGGTATGTGCCTGTAAACCAAGCTACTTAAGAAGCAGAAATGGATCAAGATCTGTGGCTGCCCAGGGCATGAAATTCTATCTAAAAATAAACAAAAAAGCCAAGAGGCTGAGGGAATTGGTCTAGCAAACTCATGGCCCTGAGTTCAAACCCCAGTACCACAAAAAGAGAAGTGTTCTAAAAGCCCCTAGCTTTTCTTCTGGCCCCTACCCTCCACATTTCACCCACCAGAAGTGCTGCAGAACCTGGGCAGCATCAGCTCCCAGGTAGGTGACAGGAGCAGCCTCCAGATGCTGGTTTTGGTCCCACGTGGGCTGTATTCTTGCTGTCTTGGGCTTCTCCAGCAGCAGCAGGCACCTTCTCCTCCTCCTCCTCCTTGGCCTCCCTCAAGCTTAGGCTGTAGCCTGGAGCCAGGCAGTCCATGGATGCCCCATCCTGTATCCCCAGAGACAGCTCAAATGACCATTAAGCTCTGAGCAGATGCAGGCAGTGGTAGGCAAGGGCCCAGGGCAGGAAGCATTTTGTTCTCTGCTAATTGGCCTCCTATGGTCACCAGAGAGGGTCTGGGGCCTGTAAGGGAAACAGCCACATCAGTTCCCCATGGCAGCAACTGCATGGTCCGAAAGCTAAGTGCTTCAGGCCTGGTGGGCAAGCAAATGTCTGGACAGCTGACAATACACAAGAAGGTGAGAAGGGGGCTTCCCATATGGCCAAATTCTACAGAGTCCAGCCCCAAGGACCTCCCTGGAAATTGATGGAGAGCTAGGGAACCTGGGAGGCAGGAGACATCTAGTAGTTCAGCAGGAGCTTTTGACCCTGCTGCTCTGAGGCCCTGGACCCTACCAAGCTTCTTTTGTAGCAACTGACACCTCACCAACTCAGACTCATTGGTCCTTGTAAAGCACCCCTTTCCCTATTTCTTCAAATTATTCAGATGGGGAAACTGAGGCTCAGAAAAGTAAGAAGTCCAGCCACCACTGACTCATATCTATCATTCTAGCTACTTTGGAGGCTGAGATTAGAGGGTCATGGTTTGACGCTAGCCCAGGGAGAAAAATCTGAGACTCATCTCCAATTAACCAGCAAAGACTGGAAGTAGAGCTATGACTCGTGATAGAGTGTCAGCCTTGAGTGAAAAAGCTCAGACAGTACCCAAGCTCTGAGTTGAAGTCCTAGTACCAGCAAGGAAAAAAGGAAAAGAGAGGGAGAGCGAGAGAAACAGGCTAGATTATGTTAATGAGGGACAGACAGAGCAGAGATGAAGCTATACACATACATTCATGCTTCACCTTGTGTATGTCTGAAACTTCAGCTCATTTTTAGAGATACTAATTTACAAGCAGGCGAGGTCTTGCAGTATATACCCCTATTTTTCTAGCCAAGGTGTCTGGTGTTGCATTAAGGATTAATACATGTTTTTATATAAATGATTTTCTCATCTGAGCATCTCCTTAGCAACAAGTTGAAGCTGAGTATGATGGTTCACTAAACCAGGTACTCTGGAGGCTAAAGCAGAAGAAGTTAGAGTTGAAGGCTAGCCTGGAAAGATTTTTTTCTTAAAACAAAACAAAAAATAAGAAAGACAGAGAGATCTTTGATGGCTGGTGGATTAGCTAGGGGCTTTAAGCCACTAGACTTGGCCGTGAGGCAGGTTGGATACTCCCAGAGCCTTCCCAAGTCATCTACTGCCCAGATCACCACTTGCTGCATATCTCACTTGGCTCCTGGCCTCTCCTGACTATCCTTGTCTGGCATTTAAGAGTCTGAAGCCCAGTGAAATGTCATGCTAAGCAGGCTGGGTGTTCCTGCTCCCCACATCTCCAATCTCAGACCCCATGATGTCCTGAGTGCCACTAGGAAAGATCCACCCAGGTCCATGCAGTGAGGGACCAGACACTAGGTTGGCCTTAGAAAAACCAAATCCCAGACTATGACCCTACTCCTTTCTGAACAATTAAAAAGCACTATTAGAAGATGGACATCAGTGGATCATGCTTATAATCTTAGCTACTCAGGAGGCTGAGTTCTGAGGATCACAGTTTGAAGCCAGACAAAGGCCAGGTATGGAGCTGTAGCTCAAGTGGTAGAGTACCAGCCTTGAGTGAAAAAGCCAAGGGACAGCACCTAGACGAGTTCAAGTGCCAATACTAGTACCAAAAAAAGTTAAAAAAAAAAAAAAAGACATTCTACTTCCATCACCATTCCTTCTGCACTCACCCCATGCCCTTCTGTCCTGATATTGACCTTATTGAGACACATCACTATTAGCTAGATTTTACTGATGAGGAAACTGAGACCTAATGAGGTCAGGTCATTTGACTAAAGTTAAATAACTAATCAGTATTGGCGTTGGGATTTGAACAGGTTATGTGGAATTTTTATGTAAATTCTTGTTGCTCATCAGAATAATGGAACAGAATATTTAAACTGTTCATGGTTCTAGACCATCTGGTGTGTTAGCTCTGAGGGCCCATGAGTCTTTGTCTTTCTGTCCCTAATCATGAGTCTAATCTGTCCCTGTAGGCCAGGCCTGGTCAGAGCCCAGCCCAGCACCATGAATGAAGGCCTCTTGATCATACATCACAGGTTGTCAGAGCTCAGAAGGCCTTGTAGATGAGACTAGCTTGGAGGAATAGGTGCTGATGGGAAGATGGAGTGGATGCCTGGATCTCAGCCCTTCTCCATTGTCAGCTTAGCCTTAGCAAATCTAAGAGGAACTGGCAGAATCCTAACAAGAATCACTGAAATAATTCTAATAATAGCAGCAATTGTATGCCAAGCCCTGTTCTAGTACTTTATATACAGTAAGGAATTTTATCATCATGCTGGTCTTATGAAGTAGAAAATACAATTGATGGTTTGAAAGAGGTGTTTTTTTGTTTTAAGTTCAGGGGTTTTTTAGTGTATGTTTGTGTGTGTGTGTGTGTGTGTGTGTGTGTGTGTGTGTGTGTGTGTGTGTGTGCGCTTGTGTATGTGTATACTGGTACTGAGGCTTGAACTCAAGGCCTGTGTTCTTTCCCTTAACTTTTTCTCTTTAAGACCACCTATCTACCACTTGAGCCACACATTCACTTCTGGCTCTTTGCTTGTTTATTGGAAATAAAAAAAAAAAAGTCCTATAGACTTTCCTACCTGGTGTGGTTTAAAGCCATGATCCTCAGAGCTCAGCCTCCTGACTAGTTAGGATTATAAACATGAGCTACTGACACCTGGTGACAATTACTGCTTTACAGATAAGTACAATGAGACACAGAGATGTTGAGTAACATGCCTAAGGTCACAGAGCCAGTAATGGAAAACCAAACCCAAGCAATCTTGCTCCCCAAATCCAAGCCCCACCAACCAGCAGTTCAATGCAGCTGACAATGAATCAGGAAGGTGGGGTGTTGGGGTAAATGCTAGGGCCCTGGATCTCCTCCAAGCTTCTGATTCTACCTGATCCCTATTTGCTTGTATCTCTCTCATCCCTTGCTGGACCACCCTGCTCACTTCCAGTCTTTCCTTCTACCCTTCCCCCTCCCATATCCAGAGATAAGGGTGCAACCAGCTAGGGTATGCAGTCAGTAAGCCATAGTGTTATTGCTTCTGCTGGACTTGAGGCCAGCACAGCACTCCTGTTACTGCCCACTGCCTACATCATGCCTGAGCTTGCTATGCCCCTCAGGCATGGCCTTGATAAATTTGGATAACTTGTCAGAGCCTCCTTGATATCCATGGCAGTTTTCCCAGCCATTTCCTTCCTTTTAGCACCCACTCCTCCCCTAGGCCCAAGCCAAACAGGCTCATATCTGAGCTGCATGGATGTGGCAGGAGGAATTCTTACTATGTGACAAACAAGCAGCCGTTTCATTTCATTGCAGCTCCAGTTTACAGAGGAAGGAAAGTGAGGCTCAGAGAAATAGTGCATTCCACAGTCCACCTAATTCCAAAGACAGGATAAGATTAACTGGAAGCTGTGGAGGACCCTGGAGGCTTGGCAACACCTGGGAAGGCTGGAAGAGTGTGTATAAATCTCTGGGAATGCTGGGGAACAATAATGGGTGCATACTGAGCACTTGAACTCAGGCTTGGACATCATCTCTTAGCTTTTTCACTTAAGGCTGCAACTCTACCACTTGAACCACACCTCCACTTCTGGCTTTTTCTGATTAATTAGAAAGAAGAGCCTCATGGAATTTTCTGATGGGACTGGCTTTGGATTCTCAGATCTCAGCCTTGAGTACCTAAGATTACAGGCATGAGCTACTGGCACCTGGCAGTGCTAAGTACTTTATACAGATTATCTCTTTTACTGTACACAAGAACTCAGAGACATTTTATGTAAACTAAAGAAAAGATAGTAAATGACTCATCTAAAGTCACTAGCAACCAAATGATGAGGCCAGAATCTGAAGACTTTCTCTTCTACTTGTTCTTGCCACTTGACATGTGCATAGTAGGTGACTGATTACTCTCAAGGATTCAGGGCCAAGATGGCTGATAGAATACTGGTGTAAGAGAGCAAGATGCAAAGAGATTAAAGAGCCAGAAAGGTGAGTTTTGCTAGGAAAAAAAGGAGGGAAAAAAGTGTTCCCATGGGTGACCATAGGAAGAAGGTTAAACACAGAGCCCTGCAAATGGAGCATGATACCAATTTGGGAATTTAGGACTGGCTGAATTCAGGGATCTCCATGTGAGTGACTGAGGAGCCTGAAAGAGGTCAGAGGCAGGGGCTATCAGCAACCTGGATAAGACTCTTGTTGAGAAGAGAACCAAGGACCTTCTGGACTACTCAGAGTAGAGATGAGACATGGATGAATGTACAAATGTTTAGTGATGACTATAATCACCCCCTGAAGCCACCATTGCAGCTTGCACCTGTGTTCAGGGAAAATAAGTCACACATGGCCATCCTTCTGAGAGGCCCACAGAGCCAGAGACCACAGTGGCAGTTACAGGTTAAGGTCCGACAAGATGATGGGCAGGAAGCTGGACTTCAGATTGGATATCCTGAGGCATTCTTGGCTCAAGGTACAACACATAGTAGGCCTGGAACAGAGGCGGGAATCTGTGCATGTATACTGAATTACAGGCCTGTGCCCACCAGAACAGAAGTTCACAGGGCTGACTTCTTCATTGCTGCTGAAATTTAATTGCTTAGAAAACCGAGTCCTTTACCCAGCAGATAGGACCACCACAAGGACAGAAATCTGTGGGCTAAGTACTGGCTATCTTCTATGCCTTGCTTCTTTCCATTGTTCCTAGGTGGCATGCAGTGGGGATGCTAGGTCCCAGTATGATGACTTTAGATGCCAGTGGTAGAAACAAAGGACCAATGAGTGTAGGCTTTGGTGACTAACTTTGGTCACTAGGGTGGGGCCCCAAGTGGTATTCAGAGGTGGGGTGTGGAGGGGTGTGTGCCTGGCATCCATCCCTGCTAGTCCCTATATCAGCTGACTCAGACCCCTGGGGGCATGTGCAGAGGTAGGATGGAACCTGAGAGAGAGCCTTCTTCAGTTTCCCAAGGACAATGTGAAGACACCTTGCTCTCCTCTCCCCTAGGTTCCTCTTGGTGAATCCCATCACCCCACCCCCACCCCACATCCCAGCTAGTCTTCCTTCTCACCCCAAATGAAATCTCATCAGCATATTAATAGGACATTATGGTTTCTAATGAGTATCCAGAAAAACATTTATGGAGCAGATTAAAGACAGCTCCACCCCATTAAACAGCCCAGAGCCCTAGGGAAAGGGGGGGGGGTAACCTGAGAGTAGGGGGAAGGGCAGAGCAGCTAGAGGCGGGGATGGATTTCTCTGCTGAGCCTGGAAAGAAGCAAAGCCTAAAGAGAGCCATGGGAGTAGAGCTGGCCTCAGACCACTGCCCAACCCATGAAACTCATTTTTAAAGAGTTCCCAGTTAAGAGAACTGTCATCTAGTCCCAGAAGGCATCCCAGGGTGAGGTCTGGGGCCTGTATCTGGCTGCTCTGCCCCACTCACTGGGACCCTAGCCAAATACCAGTCGTACCCAGCCATGAGGGAAGCCAAGTCTGACTGCATGTCCACCTGGCTCTGATGTTTCCAACATAACTCAAAGGAACATCTCTACAAATAAGGACCTGTACTCATGTGGCAGTGTGTGCCTGGCACCACATGGGACATTTACTCACATGGGACCTCATTGGCTCACTTTGAACTGCCAAAGTAGATTTTTTTTCAGTGCACTTTAGACTTCAGAGAAAGAAAACTTGCCCAAGGTCACATGGCACCTCTAGGTGTGTGTGTGTGTGTGTGTGTGTGTGTGTGTGTGTGTGTGTGTGTGTGTGTGTGTGTGTGTGTGTGTGTGTGTGTGTGGTGCTGGTGCTGGGGATGAGGATGGGGATGGGGATGGAACCAAGGTTCTTTTTTACTTTTTTCATGTCAGTCCTGGAACTTGAATTCAGAGCCTTTCACCCTTACTTGGCTCTTTTTGCTCAAGGCTGGGGCTCTATTGAAGCCATACCTTCAATTCTGGCTTTTTGGTGGTTAACTGGAAATAAGAGTCTCATGGACCTTTGTTGGACAAGCTGTCTTTGAACCATGGTCCTTAGATCTCAGCTTTCTGAGTAACTAGAATTAGGGGCATGAATCACCAGTGCCCAGCTGGGACCCAAGTTCTCATGATGGGCCCTCACTTGTACTGGGTCACACCCACAGTTTTAGGATTCTAATCCTATTCTGTCTGATTCTAAAACCCACATTCTTTCCATTATGCTATGTGACTTACTTAGCAACTCCGGAGTGTCAAAGACAGTGACATGTCCTGGCCTTCTCTTCCCAACTTCCCACTTCTTCCCTACAGGCAGGGTGGCATCATGGAAAAGGTGAGACAGTACTTTAGAAAAATCTGGATTGCAGCTCCAGCTCTGTCCTGACCTAGCTGTGTGAAAATCTCAGGCGCTCTGAATTTCCTTTTCTTTTCTATATTTATGTTCATCCTAAGGCTTGAACTCAGGACCTGGGTCATGTCCCTATACTTTGTCACTCAAGGATGGTGCTCTACCACTTGAGCTACAGCTCTACTTCTGGATTTTTGGTGGTTAATTAGAGATAAGAGTCTCAAAGACTTTTTTGCCCAGACTGGCTTTGAACCATGATCTTTAGACCTCAGCCTCCTGAGTAGCTAGCATTACATGTGTAAGCCATCAGAGCCCAGTTGGCCACTGTATTTAATTTACCAAGCACAACTGTCCTAATAAGGGGCATGGGACCCTCAACATTACTACCCCAGTACTTACTACTTTCTTTTTCTTCAATACCCTATCAACTTCTACAATTTACTTATCTCCTTCTCTGCTGCTCTCACCTCCCACTGGAATGTGAGTTCTGAGAACACGAGGGTCTTGTTTTTATTTTCTACTCTGTCTTCAGCACCTAGAAATACCTAGTAATAAATATTTACTGACTGAATGAAGGAAATAGCCCAGGGTCTCCTCCAGTTCAATCCTGGGCTTGAGTTCTCTCTGTTCAATTTGGACCTTTCTTATCTGTAAGGAAAGTCTTGTTGTAGGTTTGGTCACTCATTTATTTATTTAACATGCGGGTATGTGTGTGTGTGTGTGTGTGTGTGTGTGAGAGAGAGAGAGAGAGAGAGAGAGAGAGCACATGCGTAGATAAGAATGCCAGGGGGCTGGGAAGGTAGCTCAGCGGTAGAGTGCATGCCTTGCAAGCATGAGGCCCTGGGTTCAATTCCTTAGCACCACCTAAGCAGAAAAAGCCGGAAGTGGCGCTGTGGCTCCAGTGGTAGAGCACTAGCCTTGATCTGAAGAGCTGAGGGACAGCGCCCAGACCCAGAGTTCAGGCCCCACGACCGGCAAAAAAAAAAAAAAAAGAATGCCAGGCACTGCTCTAGGTATTGGGGTTACAGTGGGAAAACCAGCTAGACATGGTCCCTGCTCTTAATGAGCTTTATTTTGGGGGGGGGGGGTACAACAATAAACAAGCTGATATGAAAGAATGCTCAGTGCAGTGAACGGTATAATGAACCAGGGAGTGCCCTGTGGTCAGGAAAGGCTTTTGAGAAGAGTGACATTAGAACATTGGTGATGACATAAAGGCAGCCAGTCCAAATTCCAGAGCAGAGCCATAGCAAAAGCTTACAGTAGAGAACACAGGCCACAGGAATGGGTGAATTTATCTGGATCTCATGGCCATTATCTCCAGAAGGTGGCCTGGAAAGCCAAAGTAACTGTTCAAATATGCCTATGTATCTGTGTCTGGAAGGATAGGGGATGGGACTATTGGAGTGTGTCTCTGGACAGCAGCATCCTAAGTTCCTGGGGAGAGAAAAGTATGGTGGAAGGCAAATAAAACTTACCCAGAGATGCTAGATTGCCAATCAGATGGCACCATTTGATGCAAAGGGAATTTTGCTCAAGTCCCTTCCTCTTTCATGCTATTGTTTCTGTAGAGTAGAGAAATGTCAGATGGGCCTGTTATGGTCAAAGTTCCTTTCTAGTCTAGGCAATTAGAGCACCCTGGATCAGTCAAATACTTTTTCCATCTACCTGGAATCTTACTTAGCACAATGCCCCTCCCAGTGATGACAGCAGCCTCTTCCCTTGGCTTTCCCAGCATCCAAGGATGCTGCCTCTTCTCCCATTGCTGTGGTGGCCATAGGAGGAATGCAACTGAAGACTGCAATGGGTGGTGGCAGGGTGCTGGCCAGTGGTATAGGCGAGCAAGATCCCTCCAAGGTCCCCTCCATCTCCATGTCTGCTTGCCTGCCTGTCTGTCTATGCAGCAAACTCATTTCTTCAGCCACTGGGGGGCCCCATCTCCTGCTGCTGGCTCACAGATGCTGTGCTTCTCAGGTTCCCTGCTGGGCCCTGCTGGGCCCTGCTGGGCCCTGCTCCTCAGCCTCAGCTGGCCAGGCTGCTCCCTTTCCTTGCTGCCAGCACCAGCGCCAGCGCCAGCAAGACCCCCAGTGCCTCACACTGCTCGCTCTCCCTCCCTCCCAGCTCCTCTCTGAACTGCCTCCAGCTTGGCTGCTTCACTGCGATAATGAGGTGTCTGCGACTGAACACAGTGGACTAGGCAGGGCAGAACAGCAGGCCAGAGGCCCAAAGACAGACTGGAGCGGGCACAC
This sequence comes from Dipodomys spectabilis, assembly GCF_019054845.1. Taxonomy (NCBI): domain Eukaryota; kingdom Metazoa; phylum Chordata; class Mammalia; order Rodentia; family Heteromyidae; genus Dipodomys; species Dipodomys spectabilis. The sequence goes on from NW_024870853.1 coordinate 4,025,761, forward strand.
AGACCGCCACCAGCTGGCCCCGGGGCCCACTACGTGCTTTCACCCCATCTAGGCCCCCAGTTCATGTCATCCTGGCCCCTCTGTCCACAGCCTGGGACCAAAGCTAAAGAAGTAGTGTCCAGCTGTGGAACATGTGGCTCAGTAATGGTGCCCTGGAGGGTAGAAAGAATCTTGGGGTACACAAGGATACCCCACTAATAACTCTGAACACCATGCTGGTGTTTATGAGGTGTTTTCATTCATTTTGCAAATATTTACTGTGTGCAGACTCCATGCCAGGTACTATGCTGGGTATAGGGAAACAGAAGAACAAGAAGGAACCAGAGTCTGGCAAGCTGGTTGACTCCTGGAGAAACAGACAAAGAAATTAGATATGATGGTACATCAGGGTAGGAGTCCAGACCATTAGAACAAACCAGAGAGAGGGCTCAAACCGGTCAGGGAGGCCTGCTGGGTTGGGGAGAGGCATAAACATCCCTCAGAAGACAAAACCAAGCCGAAAACAGTGGTCAAGCCTGTAATCCCAGCACTGGGTAGGCTGAAACAAGAGGACTGTGAATTGGAAGCCAGTCTGAGTTACATAGCAAGACCTTGTTAAAAAAATAAAAAATAAAAAACATGCAGGGAGCCAGTGGCTCACACCTCTAATCCTAGCTACTCAGGAGGCTGAGATCTGAGGATTGCGGTTCAAAGGCAGACTGGGCAGAAAAATCTCGATGAGATTCTTATCTCCAATTGACCACTCAAAAACCAGCAGTGGCACTGTCGCTCAAGTGATAGAGCACTTGGCCTTGAACACAAAGAAGCTCAGGGACAGTGCCCAGGCCCTCAGTTCAAGCCCTATAGCTGACAACACACACACACACACACACACACACACACACACACACAGGGGGGGGGGGGGAGAGAGAGGGAGAGAGAGAGAAATGGTGGGACAAAGGATGAACCAATTCAGAAAGGAAACCCACTAGGCACTATGTTGGAAATGAACTATGGGAGGAGGAACCTGGAAGAGAATGAGGGAAGGAGGATGACACTGTTCAAAAGGAAATATACTTATTACCTGACATATAACTAAACCCATCTTTACATCACCGTTACAATAAAATTTTTAAAAATCTGAAAAATAAAATAAAGCCATATTAACTTCAAAAAAAAAAAAAAAACCAACAACTGAAGTTGGGTGCTGGTGGTTCACTCTTGTAATCCTAGGAATTCAGAAGACTGAGATTTGAGGATCGTGGTTTGCAGCCAGCCTGGGCAGAAAACTCTTTTTGGTAGTTAATTAGAGACAAGAAGTCTATAAGACTCTTACCTCCGATTAACCGTCAAACAGATAGAAGTGGATCTGTTGTTGAAGTGATAGAGCACTAGAATTGAGAGAAAAAGCTAAATGAGAATAAGAGGCCCTGAGTTCAAGCCCTAGTACAAATACAAAAAAATACAATAAGGGGGAGAGGTGTAGGGGGGAGATGGGAAGGGATGGGAAGGGGAAACAAAGGAGGAGGCAACAATGCTTGATAAGAAATGTACTCATTATCTTGCCCATGTACTTGTAACCCCTCTGTACGGTATTTTCATATTTAAAAAACAGCTTAAAAATACAATAATTAAAAAAAAAACTGGTAAAGAGGGAGAAGAAGATAGAATCATTTGAATAGTCCCAAAGTGAGATGGAAATAGCCAGGGTGCAGAGGGAACAGCCTGAGAAGGCAAGCATCCTAGCTTCCCATCTTGCAGATGGCAAAATGAAGGCCCAGATGCAGTACAAATGTTTTACTTCTGGGCCAGTGTGAGTTTAAAAACATAGCTACTTATCCATCTTATAACTTTTCTGCTCATGATCATGAGGTGGGGATTTTTATCTGTACTTCACAGATGGGAAAACAGGCTTAGAAAATTAAAGGGTCTGGGCTGGGAAGGTGGCTCAGTGGTAGAGCGCTTGCCTTGCATGCATGAGGCCCTGGGTTCGATTCCTCAGCACCACATAAGCAAAAAGAAAAAAGCCGAAAGTGGCACTGTGACTCAAGTGGTAGAGTGCTAGCCTCGAGCTGAAGAGCTGAGGGACAGCGCCCAGACCCAGAGTTCAGGCCCCACGACCAACAAAGAAAAAGATAAAAGAAAAGCCATCTCTGAAAATAAAAGGGTCTAGAGAGACAAATCCTTTGTTTTTACCAAGTTTCCCAAGCTAGAGCTCTGCAATTGGAAGGACCAGGGTCCTCAAAGGGAGGTGAACACCTAAAGCTTTCCCCTAGTTCCTTCATGGCTGTTGGCCCTGACCACCTTCCCCATCCCCCTTTTCCCAGCAAATCTCAGAAGAGTTTTGATGAGAAACCATTTCCAGAGCGCCCTGCCCCCCACCCCACAACCAATCAAAGAGCATGACTAGAGTATTGGTATTTTCCTGAATTATTCAAGAGCTGTGGCTGGCAGGATGGAGGCTGGGGGGTGGGGTGGGGGGAAGCAGGTGTTCCCACATGCCAAGCATGGCAGCTGCAGAGGAAGTGACCCCAGAAGCCTGATCCTCATCAGCTGCCTGGTCTCCTTCTCTACCCCAAAAGAAGTGTCTATCTAATGGTGCAGGAAGAGGGGACACTGGGTAAGGATAAGTGATAGGACAGAGAAGGGGGCTCCCATGGTGACTGGCAACAGTAGGTCACAGTTGCTTGAATGCTTATAATGTGTTGCACCTGATCTCTACTACTTCTCACCATAACTCTGTAGTTAAAATGCTATGACCATTGGTTTGTAGGTGAGGAAAGTGAGTCTCAGAGAGGTGGAGTAACTTGCCTGGGATTACACAACACAAAAATGGCAATGGATTTGCTTACTCCAGAGCAGGTATACTCTTTCCACTGTTCCATACTTTATGCTTGGGGCTCTGGCCCCTGGGATGTGGGCCCCTCCATGCCCCTGAGGAAGAAGCTGTTTCTTTGAATGATCCCTCAAAAGTCTAGGATCCAATTCCTCCTCCATTAAAATCAACTTCTGGGTAGCTGGTTATGGACTTTGGTGGAGTTACCAGACATTGAATTATAAGGGCCAGGCAGGAGAGGGTCCTTGAGTTCTCCCTCAGAGGCCTTAGAGAATAGGAGGTGTTTTAAGGCACTGTTAAAGCATGCAGACCTTGAGTGCTGGTGGCTCATATCTGTAATCTTAGCTACTCAGGAGGCTGAGATATGATGGTTATGGTTGAAATCCAGCCCTGGCAGAAAAGTCCATGAGACTCGTATCTCAATTTAATCACAGAGAAAGCTGGAAGTGGCACTGTGGCTCAAATGGTAGAGTGCTAGCCTTGAGCACAAAGAGGCTCAGGGACAGTGCACAGGCCCCAAGACCCTCAAAAAATGCAGAAACTAGAGTTATTTTGCCAGATTAAGCAAATAAAACAACTACATGCCCAGTTAAGTTTGAAATTCAGATGAACAATCAATATTTGTAAGCAGAAGTATGTCCTTTTTAGTCATCCCTAGTGTCCCTTATATAAAATAGCGTATGCTCTAAATCATCTTTAAATGATGTATAATAGCTAATACAATGCAAATGCTGTGTAAACAGTTATTATACTGAATTGTCGAATGAACAATGACAAGAAACTCATCTGAACACACTCAATTTTTCCCAAAGAATTTTGTTTTAAAATTTTTGTGCTGGTACTGGGGTTTGAACTCAGGGTCTGGGTACTGTCCCTGAGACTTTTTCACTCAAAGGTAGTGTTCTACCATTTGAGCCACACTTCATGTCTGGCTTTTTAGAGATAAGAGTCTCAAGGACTTTCCTGGCTGGGGTGGCTTTGAACTTCGATTCTCAGATCTCAGCCTCCTGGGTAGGTAGGATTACAGGCATGAGCCACTGACACCTGGCTTTCCAAAATTTTTTTAATCCAAGTTGGTTAGATGTACAGATGCAGACACTAGATATAAAGGGGCCAACTGTGTATGTATGTACTACAAAAGTATTCACTGTTTATCTAACATTCAAATTGAACTCACGTGCCCTGTGTTTTATCTGCTCGATTCAACTCAAGACACAGTGTCAAGGCTTGAGCACCTGGTCTGCTCTTCTTTAGCTGCATTACCTTGGGCAAGCTCTAAAAGTCGCTCAGTGGCTCAGTTTCCCCATCTACAAAAGCCTGCTGGGATTAAAATGAAGTGCTAAAGATGGCAAGCTCTTGGCCCTGTGCAAAGCTCATATAGCATCCAATAAACAAGAGATGGTTTTGCACTTTATCTTCATTCTCCATCATTTCCTCCTGGAAGTTCCTGCTACTTCTTCCTTTTCCCTAGGCCTTTGGCGCGGTGAGGCTATTTCCACAACATATACTCCATGCTTAGTACTACTGGACACTTCCTAACCCACTGAGCCCTCAGCACCAGACATCAGATTGCTCTTGTTCTTGTACACAGGAAGAATCAGAAGCTTAAGCACCTCAGTGATATATTTTCCAGGGTCATCAGCTGACCTGGATCTCTCCCATCCAGTCCTCTATCTTCCATATATAGGCTCCTGTTTTGTGGAGACACTCTGCTCAAGTTTGAGGGACATGAATGGGGAACCCATCAGGCATAGGTCCCTGCTGAATTCCCTCTGTGCATCAGGAGCATTGCTGTGCTTCCTCCCCCCCCCCACTTCCTCCCCTCCACTTCTCTCCTTCCCTTTGCATCCCTCCCCAGCCTGGCCAGGCCCAGGCTGATAGCTCTATCCTGCGGAAAAATGCAGTTCACTCCGATATGCCCAGTTGCACGTCCACTATGCATGCTAATCAGCAGCCTACGCTTGCCAGCAATTTGCTTCAGTTCTGGGGCTCACTTGGGGTTTATTTATTTTTTTTGAATTTATACCTTGTGTGCAGAGATGGCTGAGTTGGAGGGGGAGCAGGATCTAGGGAAGAGGCCCAGAAGGAATGAGGGGAGTAAGCTAGGCATAGGCAGTACACTGAAGGATGGATGGATGGACAGGGCAGAACCTACAGCAGAACATTCCATCAGGCAGCATGGGATCCTTCTACAACATTCCTGCAGCTTAGGAAGCAGGCTCAGTGAAGACCAGCAAGCCCATAAGAAAGAGGAGAAAATCAGGGCTCTGGAGGGTCATGCAATATACAAGTTTTTCAACCCACGTTGTTCCACTGTAGACAATGCCTCCCTGCCCCCTATTGAGGAAAAAACAGTGAAGAACAGCAATAACCTGGCCAAGGTAACTCCATGAATCTCAGATCAGTGCTGGAGCTTAATGGTGGCCAGTCCCAAGCTCTCACTCTGGCATCCCATAGCCGCCAAGGAGGCTAATGAGGTCCTCTATCTACAATCTGTCCCAAGATAGGCTAGAATCTACCACAAAAGATCTATCCATGGAGTTCTCATTAAGTTCTTGCTAATTGCCTATTTACATCTCCCCAGGTGCTTTTTGTTTAATCCGTCATGGGGCTTGAATTCAAGGCCTGGGCACTGTCCATGAGCTTTTTAGTCAAAGCTAGTTCTCTACTACTTTGAGCCACATTGCCAATTCCAGTTTTCTGGTGGTTCATTGGAAATGAGTCTCACCGGACTTTTCTGGCCTGGCTGACATTCAAACATGATCCTCAGATCTCAGCCACCTGAGTAGCTAGGATTATAGGCGTGAGCCATTGGCACCTGGCTCCCACATGCCCAACCTCTTGTGTCTGTTTCTCTCTTGAAAGATGGTACCTCAATAGCTCTGCTCTCTTCCTGGGTACCCAGGAAGTGCTCAGCACACATTTGCCCATGAGATGATAGCCTAGAAGAGAGGAACTCAGCAGTATACCATAAGGATGACTCAGCAAGACATCAGAAAGACTCACATATACTCATAAGGACACATGTACAAGAGTGTTCATAGTACCATTCTTCATAAAGCATGCAAAATGAGGCCAGCCATTAATCTCTCATACCTTTAACCCTAGCTACTGAGGAGGCTAAGATCTGAAGATCAAGGTTCAATGCCAGCCTGAACAGACAAATCCTCAAGAATGTTATCGCCAATTAACAACTCCTCCCCACCCCCCCCCAAAAAAAAACTCAACTGAAGTTGAAGTGTGGCTCAATTGCTAGAGCACTAGTCTTGAGCTAAAAAGCTAAGGGACAGAGCCCAGTTCCTGAGTTCAAGCCCCAGCACTGGTGCGCACTCGCGTGCGCGCGCGCGCGCGCGCACACACACACACACACACACACACACACACACACACACGCAAAATTGTCGTGACATGATGCTGTCATCAGATGCAGATGAGGGTTTGTGAAGTTTCCCTCTAAAAGTAGAAACTCTTCATTTAGGGTCCTTGACTTCAATCGAAGAGTAAGAATTTCTGGACAAGTTGTAATGGTAAGAAAACTTGGCAGAGCTTTACTGAGTAAGGAAGCAAGCAGGCAAGCAGACAAAAGGCAGACAGACAAGCAAGAAAGCAGGGGCTCCCTAACAAAGTGTGGGTGCTCTCTAAGGGACAGAGATACACCTCTGACATCAGAGGTAGGTATATGATAAAAGCAGGGGTCTGACTTAAAGTTATGCAAAAATAGGTACGTATTTTTGCTCTTACTTTTTTTCTTTTTTTTGGTCGGTCGTAGGGCTTGAACTCTGGGTTTGGGCGCTGTCCCTCGGGTCTTCAGCTCCACTTGAGCCACAGCGCCACTTCTGGCTTTCTGGTGGTTAATTGGACATAAGAGTCTCACAGATTTTTCCTCCCAGGCTGGCTTTGAACTGCAGTCCTCAAGCCGGGCGCTGGTGGCTCACGCCTGTAATCCTAGCTACTCAGGAGGCTGAGATCTGAGGATCTCGGTTCAAAGCCAGCCCGGGCAGGAGAGACTGTGAGACTCCTATCTCCAATAAACCACCAGAAAACCGGAAGTGGCGCTGTAGCTCAAGTGGTAGAGTGCTCGCCTTGAGCTGAAGAGCTGAGGGACAGCTCCCAGGCCCAGAGTTCAAGCCCCACGACCGACCAAAAATAAATAAATAAATAAATAAACTGCAGTCCTCAGTCTCAGCCTCCTTAATAACTAGGATTACAGGCATGGGCCCAGCTTCTCAATCACTCTTGATGTTGCACTTTCTAGGTTTCTGGCTCTTGTTTGCCATCCTGGTTGTTTATGTTTTGAGTCCATACTTTAAGGGGGGGGGGCATTTCTCTCGGGAAGGAATGCATCCTGCCACCAAACAGATGCTAATTCTTGAGGTAAGGAATCCTGTTTACAACAGGATGCAAAGATAGTGTTTTGTGTTTTTGAAAACCTTGTTTCTGAGTTACCTGCACCAGGCCTCATTTTCCCTATTTTATCCTGCCTCAATAGTGCAAACCTATAATCCCACCCAGCATTCAAAAGGCTAAAGTGGAAGGATGGAGAGTTTGAGGTCAACCTAGGTTACACAGTGAGATTCTCTCTCACAAAAGAAAAAAAAGTCACTATACCATGTATGTGAGAGTTTATTTCTGTTTTCCTAAATATTGTCTTTTTGCTGAATTTAGCATTATATAATACATTTGAATGCTTAAGGTTTCTGTTTTAACTTACCAAAAACCATGTTAACTATTTTCGGTGGGCAGCTTTGGGGTCCCATTATATAAAATATAATGTTCCAATAACATTTAATATAAACTTTACTTTCCATTCTCTGTGTTATGGAACAGATTGAAGCCCCTGCCCTTATGGATGGATCATTGTGAGAGTTTGAGGGGGTTGGACTGGGTGCTTAAGGATAAGCCTACTAAGCTTGAAGAGCCCAGCACTCAGGAGGCTGAGGTAGAAAGGTCATACTTTTGGGCTACATAAGAGTTTCAGGTTAGTCTAAGCTACCTAGGAGGACTTAGTCTAAAATCATTGGCAGAATTACCTCAGTGTTCATGAGCAGACTAGGTAAATCATCATGTATGTATTCAATGCACTATTATATACCAATGAAAAGGAATGAATTCCAGCTATATGTGTTAAAGGGTGCAAAATATACTTTTCCAAGCTTTAGATACCTCAAAGCCAGGAGAGTGCAACTATGAGGAGGAGGAGGAGGGATGGACTAGAAGGCAACACAGAGTGTTGCAACAGTTGCTGTGAAGTTTTATTGCTGCATCTAGATGATGGTTAAACGGGGTGTATGCAACCTTCTGGAGGTATCTTTTGGTATCTGAACCTTTTCATTCTAAAAATAAAAGAGAAAGAAGAAAAAACAAGCCTTTTGGAATTGGAGACATGTCTCAGGTGGTAGAGCACCAGCCAATAAACAGAAGTATCAGATACTGAGTTTGAGTCCTAGTCTTGGACAAAAATAAAGATAAAATAAATGACAAGAAGATGCTGGTGAGTTCTCCTGCTTCATTGTGTGTGTGTGTGTGTGTGTGTGTGTGTGTGTGTGTGTGTGTGTGTGTGTGTGGCTCCTAAGAGTCTTACAGTCAACCTCACCAGACAGGATCACGCTGTGCCCCTTGCTGCCTGTGACCTGGAGATCCTTGTACCGCCCCACCATGCCTGGCTTACTTGAGCATTTTCGGAGATAACAATATCTTGAGAGTTATTCTAGTCAAACTGCCCATTTCACAAATGGCAAAAGTAAGGCATAAATGGAAAGTTTAGCCTCAGTCCCAGGAGTTAAGAAAATGTATCCTTATCATACCATCAATAAGACAGGGCAAAGAGGTGGCACAGGTGTTGATGAGCAAAGAGGTGAAGCATGGAGTGCTGAGGCTGAGTTCTGAATATTAGGCAGAGATTTCTCCTTGTCAGAGTCCCTTGCTCAGATCTCCAGGAGTTGTATGAAAAGTGGCTACCCAGAAACCAAAAGGGGCAAGAGGAGGAGGAAGAGCCAGACCTGAGTATAGAGGTGGGGAAAGGCAGGGGCAGGAAAGTTGGCATTTCCCCTGCAGACAAATTCAGATGTAATCTGCTTTCCTAACAATCAAAGGCCATAGGAATCCAGCACCTGTGTCTCATGGGTATAATCCTACCTACTCAGGAGGCTGGGATCTGAGAATCCTGTTTCAAAGCCAGCCTTGGCTGCGTGGGAAAGTCTATAGTCACTTATCTTCAATTAATCAACAGAAAGCTGTAAGGGGAGCTGTGACGTAAGTGGGAGAGTGCAAGCCTTGAGCAGATAAATCTCAGGGACAGTGCTCAGGCTCTGAGTTCAAGCCCCAGGACCAACACCAAAAAAAAAAAAAAAAAGTAAGCAAGAAAGCAAGCAAGAGCCATAGGAGTATGAACAAGCTGTCCAGAGAGAAAGAAGCAAGTCGCCTGGATTCCCCCCATCCCCCCATAGTACTCAGAGATACTGTGCTTAGGCTTGTTGAGAAATTCAAGACAAATAGAATTAAAACTAACAAATCAGAAGGAAATGCTTAGTCTATAAAACAAAAAAAAAGTCCACCACAGAGAAGGACTAGTGGGACCCTTCGGCCACCTGCTGGACGCTGTATTACTATCTCTGCTTAGCAAAGGAGGAATCTAAGACCCAGGAAAGGCAAAATCCCTGAAGCTGGACTCTCTGCACCCCATAGTGGTTTCACTGCTCCAAGGCTGTCTCTGTGCTTTGCCGGGTGCTGGGTGGCCCCAGTGAAACAATGGCGGTCTGTCCGATCATTAGTATCAAGAGAGAGGGCCAGAGAGGCTGCTGTGAGGGCCCTGTAGCCCAGCCAGCCGCCGGCCTCTGTTGTTCTTGGGCCCTGGCCGGGTGCTCCTCAGGCGGGTGGTGGGGCCTTGGAGCTGGCGGCTGCTACAAGCCCTGATCTCCTGTGGAGAACCCCTTCAAGGGCAGCCCTTGTCCCTGCTCTAATTATACAAACAATTTTTCTCGGCTTCTCCAAATAAACAGTGTGCAGTCTGTGGGCCGTGGCATGCTGGGAAATTTGAAATGAGAAGCTGCCACTAATGGGCTCCTTAGCTGCAGGGCTAAACAGATTGCTTGAAAGGCCAGGCTTGCCCAGGCCTCTGTTGCTTTCCTGACTAGCCTATTCCACAGTGTACTTCACACTCAACACCAATGCATCCCTCTATGGGTGCCCATCACCTGCAGCCCCCATGCAATAGAATGATTAGCTTTGGGTCACACAAGAATCCCATATTTGGGGCTGGGAAGGTGGCTCAGTGGTAGAGTGTTTGCCTAGCATGCATGAGGCCCTGGGTTTGATTCCTCAGCGTCACATACACAGAAAAAGCTGGAAGTGGACGCTGTGGCTCAAGTGGTAGAGTACTAGCCTTAAGCTGAGGAGCTGAGGGACAGCACTCAGGCCCAGAGTTCAAGCTCCATGACTGACAAAAAAAGAATCCCATATATGAACCCTGTATAAGGGATACCCTTGGATTGAATTTTAAGGGATGTTGCTGGGTACTGAGCATTATTGGCCTGGAGGATGAAGCTTCAAAGTAAGTATAAGCATACCAGTGTATATGTGTGGGAGGAGGAGCTGAATGTGGTAGTTATGAACATAAAGATAAGACACTTCAAATAACACCTTCTTTACCATGTGTGAGTGTCTCACCCCTGTAATCCTAGCTACTCAGGAGGCTGAGACCTGAAGATCATGGTTTGAAGCCAGCCTGGGCAGGGAAGTCTATGAGACTCTTATCTCCAAATAATCATCAAAAAGCCACAAGTGGGGTTATGGCTCAAGAGGTAGGGCACTAGCCTTGAGCGAAAAGTTCAGAGCATCCAGTCTCTGAGTTCAAGCCCCAGGACCAGCACACACACACACACACACACACACACACACACACACACACACACACACACACACATTCTCTTTCCCCCAGCTCTGTATGGGGTACTAGCATTTTCAGACCCAACTGATCATCCCAGAAACCCTGTGCAGAAGGATTAGAGCTCTCTCTGTCCCTCTGCCCAAATTCACACAGCTCAGAGTTGGAATTCGGTTTCCAGGCTCCTAAGAGTCTTCATTGGACATTCTTTGCTACCCTGAATGATTGGTTCTTGCTATCAGGAGGATATCTCTAAGACTGCCAGTTCTCTTTGGGAAGAGTGTATCTTGTTTATCTTTGTCTGGGAGAGCTTTGAAGTCATGCTGCCAAATTAAAACCTACCTCTGCTACTTGCTGTGTGGTCTTAGGTGAGCTACTTAATCTCTCTGAGCTTCATGTTGTTCACTTGTGAAGTGAGGTTTTTCATTGGACCAGTCTTATTGAGTTATTGAGAAATGTAATCAAGTCAGAAGCATGAATTACCAGAATTGTGCTTGACACAATTCTGATAAGATTAGCAATTAGTATCACTGTTACTATTTTGCCCTATTTTACTCAACACAGTACTTAGGGACTGTGGGCATGCAACAGACAATATGGGAATAAACAATAGACTCATCTATGTGCTGCCAGAAAGTAGAACCAATGGATTAACATGTTCCCTCTCCAGGTGACACTTTTGCTGTTTAACAGGGTCTTTCACAACACAGTGCTTCCCGAAGTCTCTTGGGAAAGTCTGCTTCCTATCTTCGTGTGTGTGTGTGTGTGTGTGTGTGTGTGTGTGTGTGTGTGTGTGTGTGTGTGTGTGTGTGTGTGTGTGTTCAGGAGGGGCAGGCCTTGGATAGATTTGATAGGCCTTCAGGGACTCTACAGCTTGGCTGATGTATGACTTGTCTGAGTCTCCATTCATGAGTCCTCCTGTCCAGCTGTGGGCAATGGACTCCCATTCTCCTCTGCCAGCACTGTACTACACCCGCCCTCATCAGCGTTCAGTACAACCATCAGAAAAATTCTCCTTCAAACTGAACTTTCCATCCTCTTCCCCTGGAAAGAGAGACTATTTGAGGAGAGGTTTATTTAAATCTATGCCGGTGGTTTTGAGTTACCAGAGGGAATTGAAGAGAGAAAATGCAAGGGGAGAGGCAGTGACAGAGCAAGCTAGAGGCAGCTTGAGAGTACACAGAGGAGAAATAGAAGGAAATCAGAGAGCTGGAGAAAGAATAGGAATTCCTTTTCTGTTCCCGCCACCACCACCACGAGCACTACCAGAGAGAAAATTGTGGGGCCTTTGCAGGGGGTGTGGTATGGTGTGGTGTGTAGGTTTGGGTGAAGTTCTGCTTCATATTCTTTGAGTCTCCTCTCTGATTTGGTTTCCTGCCATACATCCAGGATGTATAGGGGGTGGCTGGAGTTGGGGAAGGGAAAGCAGTTTAATAAGCATCCAAGAGTCAAGTAACTATTCCTGTTCCCATTTTATGGATGAGGAAACTGAGGAACAGAAAAATAAGTTGATCAGGTTCATGCAGCTGATTAGTGGTGGACCCACCTCATAAGCAGCCCACTGGCAATGTTCTGTCTTTTAGAGTTCCTGAGGGGGCAGGAGGGGACAGAAAAGAAAATCCCATTCTCTCTCAAGCTCTCAGATTTCCTTTTCCCTTGGTGCACTCTCAAGCTGGCTCTGGCTCTCCTGTCACATTTGGTCCTTTGAACCAAAGGCAATCTGACTCCAGAGGCTATACATTGAAGGACTAAACCACTTCTCAGTCTCTAAGGATCCTTCTAGATGCATGACCTTAGGAGACTCACTTTGCTCACTGAGCCTCAAGCTACATGTGTGATGTCTGCTTCATTAACCAACTTCCTTCCCTCCCAGGGCTGTGGTGAGGAGTCAGTGCCAGAGAATGCACACTGCTAACTCCCAATGGAAAACCCGACCGAGTACCTCCACCTGCCTGTGTCCCAGGCCTGGAAAGCCTGGGGGTGCTGCTTCCCAACCCAGGCAGCCTGTTAACATCACCTAGGGAGCTTTGAAAAACTTGGCAAGGGGTGGGGGAAACCCTAGACAATTAAGCCTGAAAATTCATATTTCTGTAAATCTCCCCAAGCAGGTCTAATATGCAACCATGGTGGCCTAGGGGAGAGGGGAAAGAAGTGAAAGCAGGGAGTAGAGGGCCAAGCCCAGGATGGGGTCAGGGCGAGGGAGGGGGAGCAGTCTGAATGGGCTCTGGAGGTTCAGCATCCCATAATATCCCAGAGCTGGAGGAGAGCCCTCAAAATCCAACAATCCATTTTACAAGGGTGGGGGGCCCTGAGGCCCAACATAGGAGAAAGCTTTTGCCCAGAGGGACAAAGGGACACATCTGGAATTTGATTCTCTTTGCCTAAACTCTTTCTTCTGCTCTGGGCAGGTGGGGACCCACCTCCTTTACTGAATTCCCTACTCTCATGTTGTGTGGGGGAAACTGAGGCCCAAAAGAGAGTCCAGCTGCTGAGTAGCACAGCTAAGAAGTGTCACAACTCAAATTCTAAGGCCATCTGGTCCAGCTCCATTGCTGGTGCTTCGGCCACTAGGCTGACCCAGCTGCTGTCCCCAGAGAACGGCCAAAGAAGGAAACAGGGGCCCTGGAACAATCCTCAGGGTCTGTGACTAACCGGAGCCGCACTAAACCCTCTGCACTGGAGCAGGGCAAGTTCCAAACCCTGAGTAGTGGTGGGAATGCAGCTTTCTCTGGAAGCCCCTCCCCTCCTCACTATCCCCACCCCCACACTCCTTGGGTCTGGAATTCTTTCAATGGGAGACAAAGCCTTTAATTCTGAGAGATCAAATGAAAGGCTCCAAATGCAAATGTGGGACAGGAAAAGGGCTAGGGAGAACTGGCGCCGCCTTCTAAGTGCAAATGATTTACCGGCTCAACCAGCAGGAGAGGTGGGATTCAAGCCTGGCGACCTGAAATTGGAATTCAAGAACTGAAAGTTTGAGTGCCTTAGACCTAAACCCCAGGTGTGAAAAACAGTCCCTCTGACCTGTAACTGACAGCCAGGCTCGGACTAATTCATCTTCATTTTTCTCAGCACCTCAGTTTCTTTTTCTGAGAAATGGAACCAGCAGAACACACTGAGCTGCTAGTGAGGCTGGTGGTGGGGATTCATGCCAACAATCCTAGCCTTTTAGGAGGGTGAGATTGGAGGCTAACAGTTCAAAGCTAGCCCAGGCAGGAAGATTATGAGACTCTTATCTCCAAAACTGGAAGTAGAGTTGTGGTTCAAGTAATAGAGAGCCAGCTGTGGGGCGGGGGAGGTAACAAGTGAGAGCACCAGGCTGAAGTTCAAGTGTCAATACCAGCAAAAAAATAAAGCATCCTGTGATGTTTGATACTGAACCTTGGGATATAACTTCAGTCTCCTTTGAAGACTGCTACCTGGTGAAGAGGTCCTTGTGGCTGGGGCTACTATCTTCCCTTCTGTTTTTTTTTTTTTTTTTTTTCATGAGACTTGAACTCAAGGCCTGGGCTCTGTCTCTGAGCTTTTCTGCTCCAGGCTAGTGCTCTACCACTTTGAGCCACAGTGCTACTTCTGGTTTTCTGGTGTTTAATTGGGCATAAGAGTTTAATGGACTTTCCTGCCTGAGTTGGCTTTGAACCATGATCCTCAGATCTCAGCCTCTTCAGTAGCTAGGATTACAGGCGTAAGAATCTGGCTACCTGGCTGGACCTCTTTTACCAACTGAAAAAATAGGGAAAAGCTGCCTGAAGGTAAAAGCTGACTTGAAAAATGAACCAAACAAACAAGGTTATAAGCCTTGAACACAAGTTACCATGGGTGGGGGTGGGGGTGGGATGCTTATACATTCACAGAGTCAAGAGGGTATGTGGCTTTGCCCTGGGAATGGAATACAGGCCACTATGTCCCCAAAAGATGTGACCTGGTACGGAATCAGCTGGAAACCCCAGAAACAAAACAACACTTCAGCCATGGACAAATCCTATGCTGTCCTGGTAACTGGCCTTATCTAGGCACTTTGCCTAAAGTAGGCACTGAGCAGAGGTCAGAGATGCAAAGAGAAGATCCTGGGACAAGAGAGATTCCTCCAGGGAATTCACTTGGCTTCTGGGAGTCCGCCTTCTCATCTGAGTCCCAGGGCTACTGTGAACATTCAGCCTGGCACTGTCTGGCAAAGAGCCAGTGCATGAAGCAGGTTCCCCATTCAGCTCCTGCCTGTGCCACCTGGTCCATCCCTTACCCTTAGCAGCTGCAAGCAGCTTGCTTATTGCTTTGTTGGCATTCCATCACTGGGTGGCTGTGTTATTTCTCTCTCTCTCTCTCTCTCTCTCTCTCTCACTTGCTCTCTCTCATTCTCTCTCTCTCTCTCTCTCTCTCTCTCTCTCTCTCTCTCTCATGTGTTTTACTTTCTTTCCTGTTGTCAATCAAAACCTAGCACCAAAGACTATGCAAACGAATAGGCTAAGTATGCGTGTGTTTGGCAGGCCCAGCCTGGGAGGGCTTCTGCCGCCTGTCCGCCCCAGGCTGCCCATGAGCCTCATCTGCCTGGGGAGGAAGGCATCCCACATCTGCTCCCCATATTGCTCATCTCAACTGCCTCGACTAGGAGGCAGCCCAGACAGGAGAGACAAGAATGGAGAAGAAAAGAATAAAGAACTCTAAGCAGGAAGGGGCTTGAGTGAGAAGACAGGAATAAGAATAGAGTTTGAATCTCCATGTGAAAAATGTCTCTGTGGGAGCAGAGCATCAGTGCCCCTTTAATTCTAGCTACTCAGGAAGCTGAGATCTGAAGGTCATGGTTGGAAACCAGTCTGTGCAGGAAAGCCAATGAAACTCTTATCTCTACCACAAAGCCAAAAGTACAACTGAAGTGGTAGACCACCAGCCTTGAGCAAAAAAAAAAAAAAAAAGATAAAGGACAGCACCCGAACCCTGAATTCAAGCCCCAGTACCAGAGTAGTAAAAAAGTAAATGTCTCTGTGAAGGTAAGTGGAGACAATGGAGAGGAAGTGTGAGAAGAGAAAGATGGAGAAGGAGGGGAGGAGCACCTGGAGGCCTATAGGGATACACCAAGATTCACAGGGTGAGAGAGACAGAAAACAAGGAAAGAAAGGGAAGGACCAGAAACTAGAAGCAATATGAAAAGCAAGGGGAGAAAACACAGTATTTGGAAATTCCATTTTTGCTTTTTGTACCCCTGCGCCTTGGCGAGCAGGGCTGCCCCATAAACCTTGGGATTAGCAGCTCTGCTGTCCTGGGCTGGCCGGCACCTAATGGAAGCCACCTGGCTGGCCACAGGCCCTGGGCCCGCCCCAGCCCTGGGCCCCAGAGGCTGCCTGAGAAATGGCTTTGTCAATTTATAGTTGGGAAGTGGAATGAGCTGGGGTGGGGTGAGAGGGGATGTCTCTGATTTATCTGCATGGATGGTTTAGAAGGGCAGAGGAAACCCACAGTCCTCCTGGGAAAGGATGGTAGGGAGCCTGTGGAGGAGCCTCTGTGGCTCAAGGGTGGATCAATTTTGTTGACTTAAGTCCCTGCCTAGACTTGGCAATGGCATGGTACTGTGCCAGCAGGTTCTGTGGCCTGGCCTCCTTCAGCACCCCAGCATCTGCTTGTCTAGCCCATTTTTGTTGTTGTTGATATTGTTGTTAGACACATCCTGGGTCTTGAACTCAGGGCCTTGAGCCTTTTTGCTCAAGGCTAGTGCTTTACCACTTAAGCCACAATTTCATTTCTAGCTTTTTGTCTGGGAGGAAGGGAGGTGTACCAGTACTGGACCTTGAACTCAGGGCCTGAGCTCTGTCTCTTAGTTTTTTCTACTCAGGGCTGGCACTCTACCATTGGAGCCACAGCTCCATTTCCAGCTTTTTTTTATGAGTAAAAACTGTCTCACAGACTTTCCTGCCTAGGCTGGCTCAAACTACAATCCTCACATGTAACTCAGCCTCCTGAGTAAGATTACAGGTATGAGCCATCAGCATGCATTTCTATCTAACTCATTTCTCCTCTTCTCTCTGGCCTGTAGTAGAGGCCGTGACAGTGATGGCAGATAGGTCATTTCACCATGTGGGAGGCAGGGATGGAGTAGATATATGGTATGTGCTGTTCAGCATTACACAGCAAGTCAGTTAGTTATAGGAACCAGGATGTTTGGTAGAAGGAACAATCAGGGATTTTTCTTGGGAAGGAAGGAAGGAGTAGGAGAAGGACAAGAGAAAGGAGCTGGCTTACTGTGTGCTGGTATACTGGCTAGAAAAAGGGAAAAGCTAGAAAGCTAGCAAAGCTAGAAAAAAGGGAAATGAGATCAGGACTTGAAGGGCTGGGCAGAATAGGCCCAAAGACAGTGCTGCTGGAGGAGAGTCATAGATGGTCCTGGTCAGGACAAAGAACAAACCCTACAGTCCCTGTACTTAGATGTGCAAGAGGCAGACTGCATGCAGCAGGGAAGTTGGATCCAGAAGCCACAGGTTCCTTGCCTTGGGAAGGAGAGGACAGACTGAGAAAATGGAGTGTTTGGGAATGTACAGTTCTCTCCACAGAAGTATGGCCTGTCACTCTGCCTCTGTCCCTTTCTCTCTGTCTCTGTCTGCCTGCCTGCCTGCCTGTCTGTCTGTCTCTGTCACACACACACACACACACACACACACACACACACACACACACACACACACATGCTTGAAAAATCTAGGCTAGATGCTCCACTGACCTGGCCCAACACAAGAAGATGGTGTAGAGGCATACAATATTGAACCAGAAAGCAGCCAGGAAGCCCTCCATATCTCTGAAAGAATGATAAAAATCAGATTGCCCAAGGTTTATGCTCTGACTGCAAGCAGACCTGGAGGACATGGGGGGACCCAGGTCCATTCTAGGGTTACTGGAAGGAGCTGAAGGACTCTGAAAGGGGGTGGGATGAGCAGAATAGTGAATGAAGGCACTACAATTGTGCAAATTTATTGGCCTTTAACTACATGCCAGATGCTTGCCCTGTCATTTTCAGGATGCTATCACCCCTATAGGTCACACAAAGATCCCATGAAGAGAACTACAGTTAGCCCCAGTTTGCTGATCAGGAAACAGGCTAGGTGGGACAGATGAAAACATTTGTGCTAGGAAGTAGAAGATCCAGGTCTATCAGAGCCCAAGTTCAGGGATTTATTTGCTTATTTATTTGTATTTGTTGTGTTTGTACTCCTTTTTCGGTGGTACCAATATTAGGACTTGAACTCAGGGCCTGTCCCTTTGTTTTCCCACTCAAGGCTGGAGCTCCATCACTTGAACCACAGTTCCACTTCTGCCTTCTTGATGCTTAATTGGAAATAAGAGTCTCAGACTTGTCTCCCCAGGCTACCTTTAACCTGTGATCCTCAGATCTCAGCCTCTGGAGTAGCTAAGATTTACAGAAATGCATGAGCCATTGGTTCTAGCCAAAGCTTTAACTCTAGTGAGGATTGAGATTCTCTGGTAGCCAGGAGAGAGAGGTAGGATTAAGGACGGAGAGATGGGGCCCAAACCCCATGGGCATTGCCTCCAGTCTCAGTTTCCTGCTTCCAAAGCATTAGGAAAGAATACCTTGTTACCAACATCCCTGCAATCCTCCCTTGAAAGTTGAGATCTCACCGTACTAGGATTGCCCATCAGGCCATAAACAGGGAGGAACCATCTTTTTCATGCAGAACAAGCTCTCTGACCTGGCCTGTATATGGTGTCACAGGACAGGTCCAGAGGTTCAGAAATGTGCATTGAATCCTGGAGTGAGGCAGACTCTAGCTTTCTTCCTCCAGTATCACTGAGTGATATCAAACTGTAACCCAATACAGGTGAGGGTTTGTGAAGTTTCTCTCTAAAAGTAGAGACTCTTCACTTAGAGCCCTTTACTTTGATTATAGAATAAGAATTTCTGGCCAGGTGCTGGTGGCTCATGCCTAGCTACTCAAGAGGCTGAGATCTGAGGATCACAGTTGGAAGCCAGCCAGCAGCACAGAAAACTCTTATCTCCAATTAACCACTCAAAAACTGGAAGTGGCACTGTGGCTCAAAGTGGTAGGGTGAGAGCTGTAAGGTCCGCTCCTGGATGGTGAGCAGACTCCACCCACCTCACAGCAAAGTCTCCACCTAGTACCTGCGTTACCTAGGCAACTGGGACACCTGGAAGAGGTCACATCTGCATCCGCTGAGGTCACATCTGAATTTGAAGTGGCCACACCTTTCTCTGCCCATACCCTAGATAAGGCTTAGCCCAGGCCCAGATACCATCTTTCCCAGGTCTTTCCCAGGCCCTTCCCAGCTACATGGAGTGCCAACCGGGCCTGGTGCCAGCTGGAACGATGAATAAACCTACCCCTTACCTGAATACCACGTGTGTGGTGCTGTTCTTACTTGGCTACCTCTTTTTAAAAACCTAACAATAGCCTTGAGCAAAAGAGCTTGAGGACAGCTCCCAGGCCCCAAGTTCAAGCCCCACAACTGTAAAAAAACAATTTCTTCACAAGTCACAATGGTAAGAAAACTTGGCAGAGCTTTATTGAGTGAATAAGGAAGCAAACAGTCAAGCAGACAAGCAGACAGACAGACAAGCGGAGGGGCACGGGCACACTAACAGTGTGAGTGCTCTCAAATGGAGAGACACACAGTACTCTGACATCAGGGCTATGTATATGATAAAGGCAGGGGTCTGATTTAAAGTTATGCAAAGATGGGTATTTTTGCTTTCAATAACTTGGTGCTCCTATTTACCATTCTGGTTGTTTATGTTTTGGGTGCACCCTTTAATTTTGGGGGGGAGCATTTTTCTCAGGAAGAGATGTATCCTGCCACCAAACAGATGCTATTTTTTTTTAAACTCAGGGCCTGGGCACTGTCCTGCCTGAGTAGCTTTGAATCGAAATCCTTAGACCTCAGTCTCCTGAATAGCTAGGATTACAGGCGTGAACCATCAGTGCACAGCCAGATGCTAGTTCTTTTTTAAAAAATAAGTTTTTTATTGTAAAAATACTGTACAGAGGGGTCAGATGCTACTTCTTGAGGTAAGGAATGTACCCTGTTGTCTCTCTTAGAAGCACAGATAGTGTTTCTATGTAGTGAATATCATGTTTCTGAGTTGCCTTCACCAGGCCTCATTTTCCCTAATTTATCCTGCCTCATTTTCTCCAAAAATGACTTTGGTTCCTTAATCTTAAGGGAAGTCAATGGATGAATATCTCCTGTATTTTTTTATTTTTTATTTTTTGGTCTGGTCGTGGGGCCTGAACTCTGGGCCTGGGCGCTGTCCCTCAGCTCTTCAGCTCAAGACTAGCGCTCTACCACTTGAGCCACAGCACTACTTCTGGTTTTTTTTTCTGCTTATGTGGTGCTGAGGAATCGAACCCAGGGCCTCAGGCATGCAAGACAAGCGCTCTACCACTGAGCTACCTTCCCAACCCCTCTCCTGTATTTTTTTTGTTTGTTTTTTTTTTTTTTTTTTTTTTTTGGGTCCGGTCGTGGGGCCTGAACTCTGGGCCTGGGCACTGTCCCTCAGCTCTTCAGCTCAAGGCTAGCGCTCTACCACTTGAGCCACAGCGCCACTCCGGCTTTTTTCTTTTTGCTTATGTGGTGCTGAGGAATCGAACCCAGGGCCTCAGGCATGCAAGGCAAGTGCTCTACCACTGAGCCATCTTCCCAGCCCCTCTCCTGTATTTTTTAAGCTTAAGTTCTGTTGAATTCCTGACAGCTGTTTACCATGCCTCATTTTCCCCTAATCTATCCTGCCTCAGTACAAGTCCCTTTCTACCACTTGGTGGCTGAGCCTAAATAATTCATAGCCATCCTGGTGCCTTAGCAGGAGATTGGGGGCTGTCTACCCAGCTCCAAGGCCTAGAGTTGAGGCAAGCCATCTTTTGAAATGCAGATGCCTAGGTCAAGGGGAGTAGGAGGGCTCTGCTTCAGAGAAAAGCAGATGTTACCTTGTTTTCATAGTGGAACAAAGTGATGCTCCCCAATTCCTTCAGGTGATGGGCACACCTGGATCCCTGGACACAGGGGCAGGCACTTGGCTGATAGGTTGCTGAACCTGTTAGTCCAGCACCTGGAACTAGAAGTGTCTTGTGACCCTGCCCTCTGCACGAACCCTATTTATGCATAGAACAACATGGGTGCCAGGATGCCATGCCATGTGTGTCTCCCTGATCCTGTCCTGTGTCTTGTGTCCTGGCTCATCTCTGATCATCATGGCATCCCGATTCAGCTCTCCATCAGAGCTGAATTGGTTTGTTGGTATTGATTTTGTTCTCTTTCCTCTCTGGCCTGTTTCCTAACCATGTTATTTACGGGCTGCAGGCCTTTGTAACAACTGGCTGGCTGTGACCTGCTAACTGTGTAATAAAGACTCCAATATTCCATCTACCTAAATGTAGTTTCTGGGATAATTCACCTTGTAACACACCAATGGGACTCCATGGCCTAGCTAGACTGTGAGTAGTGCACACCTAGGTTGTGTGAGGGTTTTCTGGCTCTGGTGGGCTGGGAATGGATGATATAAGCCCATAGGAAGAAAGCTAATAAGTTGGCCTATCAACCTGTAACCCTAGCTACTCTCGAGACTGAGCTGTAAGGACTACCATTTGAAGCTAACCTGGGAAGACAAGTTTGAGATTCTTAAGCCAACTAACCAGCAAAAAGTCAGTATTGGAGGAGTGGCTCAAGTGGTAGAGTGCTAACTTGAGCAAAAAAGCTCAGGGAGAGCACCCAACCCTGAGTTCAAGCCCCTGGACTGGCACAAAGGAAAAAAAAAGGTGTGTGTGTGTGTGTGTGTGTCTGTGTCTGTGTCTGTGTGTCTGTGTGTGTGTATGGGGGAATCTTTTCCTTTAAGTCCAGATTCCAGAGCTCAAATCTTGATTCCATGGCTGTAGGTAACCTATTATCTTCAGTAGATTCTCGTTTCTTATCCTGACTCATAAGGTCCTGCATATAGACCTGACATGGCATATGGCCAATATCAAACTTGTGAGATATTTTTTGCCAAAAAGGAGATTTGATTTTTTCAAGTGGACTTGAACTCAAGGCCTGTGCTCTTGCTAGGTTTTTTTTGTTCAAGGCTGGTGTTCATCCATTTGAGCTGCAGCTCCAATCTGGCTTTTTGCTGGTTATTTTGGAGATGGAGTCTCAAGGGCTTTTCTGCCTGGTTTTTAAACTTGTGATCCTCCAGATCTCAGCCTCCTGAGTAATTAGGATTATAATTACCAGTGCCTGATTAGAATATATAAATTTTAAGTCTACCATCACCCTAGGGCTCTGTTTTTCCATGTGTCATAGGTCAGGTGTTGATGTGAAAGATACGTCAGGTTGCATTCAGCTGTAACACACAGAAACAAACTACAATTGTTATTTGTGTTTTCCAGTTTGGTCCAATAAGTCAGTCACAAGCAAGAAATTGCTAGGGTGGGTTCTTGAGGAGGGATGGTGCTGGAGGATGAAGAAGAAAATAGGAGGTCCCTGCACTCCAGAGAGAAGCTTACTGATCTGCTTTCTCTTCGATTGGGAACATCATTACAGCCCAGAGCCAGTCCCTGCCAACATTAGGGGTGAGGGTGGCATCCTAGGAGATGCCCATAAACTGGATCAGGATAGATCAGGGGCTCTGCCCGAGTCTGGGGAGCCTTGCCATGGCAGCTGGAAGCCAATAGAGAAGGCCTATGGCTTAAATACATGTGTTTTCCTTCCCGAGGAAACAAAAAGAAAGACTTAAAGGATTTAGACCTCAGGCGGAAAAAAGAAAAGCAAAGTAGAACCCAAATCCACATCTGGCTTGACAATATGTCTAACCCTATGCTCTCTGCCCACAGAGGACGGGGTATGGGAGCAGCTGACTGCTCCTTCTAAGCTGCCTTTGTGGTGACATCACTGACAACAGACGCGCCCACGTGGGCCAGAGCTGCCTGCTCCCATCTGGATCCATGGGGAGTGAGTGAGGAAGCAAGCTAAAGTTCCTTCTTTGTCTCAGCTAGGATCCTGCCTGGCCTTTACTTTCCTCATCTCAAAAGTGGGCTCATCCTGCTCCCTCGCCTACAAAATAAATGAAGGACTAAGCCTCTTTGGTGGAAAAAGGTGAGTAGGAGACACATCCACCACCTATCTGGAGCAAACACATATACCTTGCTACTTCCAGCACTGGTGTGGCTAAGCCTACTGGGATAGGGACAGCAGTAGATGCATCTCCTCCTGCCTTTCCAGCCAACCAGAAGGATTTGGCAGAGATTGTCTGGTAGGACCACACAAGTAGGGCCTTTGCACCTTGCTATGCAGAGAAGTAACGGTCCCTAGGCCCCTCTGTAAGACTGTAGAAGTCCTAGGCTTTGCTCTTGGTTCTACTACTTCCCAGGTCAGGCAAAGCTCATTGTCCCCTCAAGGGCACAAGGGATTTGGGTGGTCAGAGAAGAGGCTGTGCAGTTTGTGCAGCGTTGGGGTGGAGAAGAGTTCTCTTTTACTTTCTTGACCTGGGCTTGCTCAGCTCATTCCAGTCTGTCTCTACTTCGCACCTGATACCTCATGTCCCTCTAGACTAGGGCTACCAGATACAATGCAGGATACGTGGTGATTAAGACTGAACTTGAGCTAGGCACCAGTGGCTCACATCTGTAATCCTAGCTATCCAGGAGGCTGAGATCTGAGGATGACAGTTTGAAGCCAGCCCAAACAAGAAAGTCCGTGAGACACTTATCTCTAATTAACTACCAAAAAAGCCAGAAAATGAGCTGTAGCTCAAGTGGGAGAGGCAAGCCTTGAGATTGAACTTGAAATAAGCAATGAAGACAGTTGTTTGGGGTTTTTCTTATTATTTTTGGCACTACTGAGGCATGAGACAGACACTCTATTGCTTGAGCTATATCCTTACCCTTTGTGATTCTAATTTCTCTGCTAGTCTTGTGCTTCTTGTCTTCTACAAACTGGAATGATAGGTACATGCTATTACCCCCAGCTTTTTGGTTGAGATGGTGTCTCTTCTCACTAACTTTTTCTTGGGCTGGGCTTCTGACTTCTTTCTCTCAACATCCACTTTCTGAGGAGTTGGGATTACAAGCCTGAGCCTCAAAATAAAAGGTTCTCTCTCTCTCTCTCTCTCTCTCTCTCTCTCTCTCTCTCTCTCTCTCTCAGCATAATTATGTTCCAACTTTTGCATGGGGTATGCTTGTACTAAAAAAATATTTATTGTGGATCTGAGATGCAGATTGTAAGTGGGCATCCTGGATTTCATTTGGTAAAATTAGCAACTCTCCTTTCATTCAATAGGCTGCCTTAGGGGATAGGAGGAAGTGGCTGCCTTAAGGTCTATGGCCCATAGGGCAGGGACTTCCCACTTTTAAATCTTCAGTCCTTTGCTAGTCTACTGGAGCAGCTTGCTGGCTAAGGGAACATGTTGAATTTGGTTGCTCATTAATTTGTACAGTTCTCTCTCCCAGGTCCTGGAGTGCTGCTCTAATGAACAAGGGTGGTAATGACCATGCATGGGCCCCCTGGCCAGCACTTTGCTAACCCATCTTAGCCTCAGGCCTATGGTACCAAGGAACACTAGATGGAGGCTGGGTAACCACTCTCTGACCCCTCACTGAGGAATTTTGCAGGCACAAGGAAGGCAGAGCAGAAGGAAGGCAGGCTGCAGACTCAGACAAGAAACTAGGCCAGCGGGTGTTTTACCTGGAATTGTCACAACTATCCTCTGAGGGATTACATTCATTTAAAAGATGCACTCAACCCACATCACATAGCCATTAAAAGGTATAGCCAGGAGCCAGGGACCAGTGGCTCATGCCCATAATCCTATAGCTACTCAGGAGGCTGAGGTCTGAGGATTGTGGTTCAAAGCCAGTCTGGGCAAGAAAGTCTGTGAGACTCTTTATATCCAATTAACCACCAAAAAGCTGGAACTAGGGATGTGGCTCAAGTAGTGGAGTGCCAGCCTTGAGTAAGAAAGCTAAAGGACAGTGTCTGGGCTCTGAGTTCGAGCCCCAGTACCAGCACACATACAAAAAGGAGAGAGGGCACCAAATGATGGTGGCTCATGACTTTCGATCCGCTTGATGCTCTAATCATCCAGCTGTGCCAAGGCCTTGCTCCCTCTGGATAAAGAAAGGAACAAGCCCTCCCTGGCACCCTTCTGCATTGCTTTCTTCTCTCGGTTCCCCTGTGTGTTTCCCTCCAAGCAAGCCTTTGCCACATTTTCCAACCACCCTCCTTCTGCCCTGCTCCTCCCCAAACCCACCAGCTTGTCCTGCCTGCTTGGCCAGAGTCTGTCTCTTCTTTCTTGCAAGCCCCAACATGTGTCACAAACCCCACAAGTTTAGAACATAAAGCAGGGAGCTGCCTCATTAGCATGTTGTCCCTTTTGATGGTCCTTTTCTGTTAGGTCCCGGGGGGCAGGCTCCAATCCAGAAGTTCTGCACACAAAGGCCCAAACCCAGAGACACCAGGGCACTCTACGCCACAGGAGGCCTTGGTGGGATGGCCCAGACCCTGGGGACCCAGAGCCTGGGGACTTCAGCAGCCTCAAAGCCAGAATGTCTTCAAGAAAGATCTGCCCCAATGATTCAAAGCAAGAAGAACAGTGTACCATTGCCAAAATACCTTTCATCCATTTCTCTTATTGCCTATATAATCCTCCAGAGCATAGTTGGCAAAAATTTGGGGTTCAAAACCTGCTGCTGCTGCTTTCTGGCTCTTATCTCCTCAGAAAGTCAGTGTTGCATCCTCTAAATGACATTAGTCATCTCTCTTCACAGAGTTACAGTGAGGAGTTCATGAGCCAACTGGGACAACATCAGCTGACACTAGAGCAGCAGCGACCAGTGCCTAGGTATGTCATGTTTATGGTGTGTGAAGTCCACCATGAATATCTGACCACATTCTCACATCTCTTCCGCTGGGCCAGGAAGTAGAAGAAAAACATATGGAAGAAAAGTCCTGTCCAGAATCAGAGAGAAAGTGATAAAGTGGAGGATTGGAACCTGTCTTCCTGGCCCCAAAGCCTAGGCTCTTTGGAAGAAACTGAAACTTCATTAATCCTAGCTACTCAAGGGGGGCTGAGATTTGAAGAACATGGTCCAAAGCCAGCCCAAGCAAGGAAAGTTAAGAGACTCTTCTCTCCAATTAACCAGCAAAAGTCTACAAATGGAGTGATGGCTCAAGTGGTACAGTGCCAGCCTGGAGCAAAAATGCTAAGGGACAGAGCCCAGGCTTTGAGTTCAAGTTCCTGTATTGGTGTGCGCATGTGCGCGTAACCGCACATGCACACACCACACACACACACACACACACACACACACACACACACACACACACACAGAGCTACAGCATCTGGTAAGCCCTGCACTGGGTACCAAACATGCTGGTTCCCTGGATGAACTCTCCTAAGGGAGTCATTGCATTCTTGTCAACTTCTTTTTTGGGTCCGGTTGTGGGCCCTGAACTCTGGGCCTGGGCCCTGTCCCTCAGCTCTTCAGCTCAAGGCTAGCGCTCTACCACTTGAGCCACAGCACCACTTCCGGCTTTTTTTTTTCTTTTTGCTTATGTGGTGCTAAGGAATCGAACCCAGGGCCTCATGCAAGGCAAACATTCTACCACTGAGCCACCTTCCCAGCCCCTCTTGTCAACTTCTTATATATATATATGTATATATTATTGTTTGTCAGTTGTGGGGTTTACGGCTGGCCACTGTCCGTCTGCTTTTTCAATTAAGGATAGCTCTCCCCCACTTTCAGCCACAGCATCACTTCCAGTTTTCTGGTGGTTTACTGGAGATTAAAATCTCAAAGACTTTTCTGCCTGGGCTGGCTTTGAACTGTGATCTCAGATCTCAGCCTCCTGAGTACCTAGGATTATAGGCGTGAGCCACTAGCACCCAGCTCTTGTACTTCTTACAGAGGAAGCAGAGCAGCTCAGGCTCAGAGATGCCAAGTACTTTGGCCAGAGTCCTGTGTACAGCCCAAGATGCAGTACAGATCCAGTAGGCATGGCACTTATCATGGTATGGGGGACCAGTCCACTTCAGCCCTGTAGGGATTTAGAGAATGAGGCACTTTGAACTCCCAAATTTGCTTGAGTGCTGAAATTTTCTTCCCATGGGTGCCTACTTTAAACAAATCAGCCAAAGATGGCATGACATGGACCTGTAGTCCCACTACTCAGAAGGCTGGAGGTAGGAAGATTGCCAGGTATCCAAGGAGTTTGCAGCCAGCCTAAGCAAGCAACAGAATGAAACTCTGTTTCATTTGTGTGTGTGTGTGTGTGTGTGTGTGTGTGTGTGTGTGTATGTGTATATATATATATATATATATATATATATATATATATGTATGTATGTATGTATTCACTTTTTGAATTGGAGTGTTACTGTCATACTGTTATCCACAATACCCACAAACTCTTGGGCTCCATGAATCCTTTTGACTCAGACCCCTGAGTAGTTGGGACTACAGGGATACACCACTGTGCCCAACTCAAATGACTCTTTTCAATGGAACTATTTAGAATTCATATTCCATGTTGCTACCTCCTGCTTCTAAAGCTTGGGGCTATCCTCATTAGCACCCTGCCATCTTGAGCACTGTGCTGTGGTGAGCTCCTCTGACCACCACCTCCCTACTAAATGGCCCTGATTTTGTTTGCTTTCTTTGAGCCCTTGTACCTGGTTGGGGTTGTTTTCTGTTTAACTAGTTTGCTGCCTACCTCCCCTGCTGTCAGGCTGTCAGCTAGCACTTCTTGACACTTTTAGTATGCCTGCTTCCAGCAGCCCCTCTGCCCTCCTGATTTACTGCTTCTAATTTGCTGTGGGCTTGGGAACCAGATAACCAGGCTCATTAGAGGGAAGGGGGTGGGGAATGCCATAGCAGGTCCTCTTCCAGGTGACTGGCCTGCACTCAGGATTGGTGCTGGGTAACAGCCAAGGATCCAAGGAGCAGTCATGTTGCCAGGTGCAACCGGGCAGACCTCAAGATAGAGGTGTCTGAGTCCAGCCCTCTACCTAAACTGAGTGGCCAGACCTTCCAAAGACAAAATTGCCAAATTTGCTGTCAGATCGGAGCAGTGGATTGGGAAGGTGAGGTCTGGAGACACCCACTGCCCTGTCCTGTCCTCCCCTGACCCTCTAGGAGCACAGCACAGGGTCCTGGGCTGAGGTAGCACCTTCTCACTAGAGTCTTGCTTGGTTGCCCAAGCTGGCCATGAGCTCCTGGGCTCCAAAGATCCTCTGATTTCAGTCTCATGAGTTGCTGGGACTAAAAGTACATACCACTATGCTCAACTTGAATGCCTGAGGGTAGGATGGGGGCTCCGTTAAGGCCTCAGAGCTCAATCTAGTGGGCTCATCTCTACCTTCCACCCAGAAGAGCCCCCCACAGCTGTCCTCGCCTTCTGCAGCTGTGGCAGGAACCCTGTGAGGCTCTGGCCTGGCTTGCCCTGCACCATGAGCTTGCATTTCCCTCAGCCTAGGGTGGGAGGCGCCATGAAGGGAAAGCCCTGAGGCAGATTTAGGACTTGGGTGGAGTTTGAAGCCCCCCAAAAGTCATTTTTCAACCTGAAAACTGAACCAAGCTGGTCTGGAATTGTGGCTGGAGGATAAATGTGGACCCCATGGTGTCATTTTATGGTCAATTTTCAGAGTGTAACTGTACTTTGAGCACTAACGCTGAGTAGCAGGAAAAAACTTCTTAACCGTAAGATCTATTAAGAGTGCAGAACTGACTCCCCAGGGGCGAGGTGGGAATGCAGAGACGTGAATCATTGGAAACAGGTCTGGCTTGGCACTAGGGAATAATCCAGTCCTAGCTGGGCTGCAGGGAGGGGGCAGTGCTGGGAGGCCGATGGGACTTTCTCTGGTGTCTTAAGCTGTAATGGTGGTAGCCCATAGCCTCCTTCTCCAGGAGCCTGGAGGCCTGCTGTAGCCTACTCTCCTGGGCAGATGACATCTAGGTAACTAAGGAGAGGAAGGAGAATCAGGGATAAAGAATGTGAGGAGGAGGTTCCAAGGGGTACTGGTGGCTCACACTGGTAACCCTAGCCACTCAGGAGCTGAAATCTGAGGATCGTGGTTCAAAGCCAGCCCAGGCAGGAAAGTCAGTGAGACTCTTTTATCCAGTAAGCCACCAAAAAGAGCCAGAAGTGTAGCTTTGGCTCAAGGGGTAGGGTTAAAAGCTCAGGGACAGTACTCAGGCCCTGAGTTCAAGCCTCAGGACTGGCACCAAAGAGAAGAGGGGGGGAGAGGGAGAGAAACAGAATGAGTATGAATCAGGAAACTAGTGACATAATGGTAGATAGAAGGGGAACCTGTGGGGGGGGGGCACCATGACCTCTAAGGTTTCTTCCTTCTAGAAAATCTAGCTCCACTGGACACATTAACCAGAAAGCAAACTGCCAAACTGGACCACTAGTGAATCTCAGGACTGTAGTCCAACCACCGGGACATTTGCCAAGATTCCAGCTAAGATTCAGGGCCAGGACTGGCAAACAAGAGCACAGGGGGATACC
Organism: Dipodomys spectabilis; assembly: GCF_019054845.1. Taxonomy (NCBI): domain Eukaryota; kingdom Metazoa; phylum Chordata; class Mammalia; order Rodentia; family Heteromyidae; genus Dipodomys; species Dipodomys spectabilis. Next base: position 4,054,950 of record NW_024870853.1, read on the forward strand.
CATCTTGGGAAGAATAAAAAGGGAGAATCAGGCTTGGCAGCCAAGAAACCTTAGCTGGGCCAAATTTTTCTATGTGTTCTTAGGTAAATCACTTCCCCTCTCTGAGCATCAATGTGCTTATTTGTATTCATACATGTTAGCAAGGGTGAGGAGTGGAATATGAACCTGTTCAATTCCTCTAAATCTTACGATAGAGATTCTTGCCAGCTAGAAAATTCCAGGTTTCCTCAGAATTGCTGTGCTCTGGGACAGGATTTCCTGGGGGTTAAAAATAGCAATAGAAACAAAGCAAAACACTAGATGCCAGGGAATGCTTATTATTTCTAAATATACGAACTCATCTAAACCATCAGCTCTCCCTTGTGAGTACTTATCCCCATCTTGCAGATGAGAGCATTGAGGCAGCTGACACATTCAAGCATCATAGTGCCTTAAAAAAAAGACACTGATTCTGTATGCTTTCTAGTTATTTCTCTAGGTGGGTGGCCCTGTCCCAGCTCCCAAGACTGGATTGTCCTTCATGGCTTCTCCCAGAACTGGGGTTTCCCCTGTCTGAGCCAGGCACCACCCTCTCTCTAGGGGAGCAGGCAAGCTCTGGTTTCTCCATTTCCAGACCCAGACTCTGCCCTGGGCAAGGCTCAGTGAGGAGATGTTGCTGAGCTTTCTTTTTCCACCCACTCCAGGAGCCCTGGACTCTGATGGACAGTCACATGAGGAATCCTGCACCCTTACCATTGAAGGTGGGGGGAGGACAGTGATTTAAGAGGCTGGATTCTCATCCCTGAACCCTGGAGGCACTGAAGTTCCACTGAGCAGGCCTGAGTCTGACCCCAACAGGCCCCTCTGGGTAGATGTAGGGCAAGAGCCAGACTACTTATACCAAGTGCCTTTCAAAATCACCAAAATCGCAGTCGAACTGGGGCTGGTGGCTCCTATCTGTAATCCTAGCTACTCAGAAAACTGAGATTTGAGGATCATTTGTTCAAAGCCAGGCTGGGCAGGAAAGTTTGTGAGACTCTAATCTCCAATAAACCAGCAAAAATCTGGAAGTGGAGCTATGGCTCCAGTGATAGAGTGACAGCCTTGAGTGAGAAAAGCTAAGGAAGGGATAATGCCCAGGTCCTGAGTTCCAGCCCCAGTACTGGCACATATATTTTTAAAAAGTCTTGTGTATTTACTGGCCTTGTCACTGGACTAGTTTTTATGACAGTGTTACAGCTGGATAGCTCTTAGAAATCACTGAGGCCAAGTCCTTCTGATTCCAAATAGGGAACCTGAGGCCCAGAAAGGGCATAGTTATTTCCAAGGCAGCTATGGAGGCCAGTTGCAACTAGGGGCCTTGTAGAAAAATGCCTTGTCCAGTTTAGTTTCTGCTACTTCTCACTGATCATATATGTACTCTCTGCTTATTTCTACTATGGGGAAATTTCTACCCCGGTAACTGTGCTTCCAGAGGGAAGGGTGGGGATGCTGCCTCCAGCCTCTAGCCTTCAGCCTCAGCAGGTCTACTGAGCTCTTGCGAAGTGGGAAAGGCCCATTGCTTCAGTCTTTACTGCTGTGTATTAAAGCCCTTGGAGTTCCCCAGCAAAATCACTAGCCCAGCCCCAGATTCTCAGTCAAACCTGTCCTCACTCACAGTCCAGTCCCACCCGGGCCCCTCCCAATTTTCCTGACCGCCACTGACGCCGGCGAGCCGAAGGCCACAGCCACTAGGGGGCAGTGGTGCTCCACGGCTACGGCGGACGCTGGCCGGTTTTTTCCAGGCTTGGGGTAGGGAGGGAGGACAGCAGGAGTGTGTATTAGGCTCCCCTATTCCTGGCACCCTCCCCATTTCCTCTTGGAAGCCTCCCTAATCCTCTTAGGCCGAGGGTCACATCCCTGGGCCCGGGACGAGGTGTTTCATTTTCAATTCGCCCCCACTGCCCCTGGGAAGTGGGGAGCTCTGTGAAGCAGGGATGGGAGACCCCTGGGCCAGGGCCCTCTTCTCTGTTCCTCTATCGACCCTTTTTCCGTGATCTTCACCTTTTAGAGGTGTCCCTCTCTTACCACAGTGCCTGGCCAGGCTTCTCTCTTATCCTCAGTTTCTTTCTCTTTTCCTTATCAACTTGGAGTATATACCTCCCTCTACCCATCCCCTCCCCATTTTCCACCATTCTCCTCAGCCCTCCCTCTCCTTTCCTTTCCATCTTGGCTGCTCACATCTTTCCTTCGGGATGCTAGAGTCCAGACGTCTAAGTTGGGCTACTTTCTCCTTGTGGTGAACGAATGCAAGCAGCTCTCCATTTTGCCACAGGAACAAATAGCTGCTGGATTGTGGGTAAGGAGGAGTTGAGGGTAAAAAGCCCTTTCTCTAGTTCACTTAACCAGTGCAGCTTCTCCTGGGAGCTCAGGAAGAGGAAGAGTCTAGAGACCTGGGGTCCTTGTGACCTTTCTCTATCCTCAGAGAGAGAGAGAGAGAGAGAGAGAGAGAGAGAGAGAGAGAGGCTGCAGTCAAGTTCTGAGGATCCTCTCAGCTTTTAGTCTATCATCTTTCAGCAATGACTGTCAAATCCTAAGAGGCCCAAGCATTGCTCATTCCAAGATTTAAAAGGAAGAGCCTTTAAAATGCTTAGGACCCTCTGATGACTTCCAGAGAGGGCTCTGACTGTACTGCTCTGCTTCCAGTTGCATATGAGCCATCTTGTTAGTAGACTATGGTATCTTTTGTGTATATCTTCTGTTACATTGCTCACTGACTAGAGGGGGGAGAAGCTTTGGGGACACACCATTATAAAGTGTCAGCTCAAAAGAGCTTTAGGATAGAGGTAAATTAAGTGCAAATGTAGAGAATCGTCTTTTTCACATTTTCCCCTCAATTTATATCTATACCTGAGCTATAAATGAAAGACCCAAGGCCAGGGACCTGTGGCTCATACCAGTAGTCCTAGCTACTTAGGAGGCTGAAATCTGTGGATTCTGATTTGGAAAAACAAATCCCTTTGACTCTTATCTTCAATTAATCAGCACAAAGCCAGAAACAGAGCTGTGGCTAAAGTATTAGACTCCAAGCCTTGAGCAAAACCCTAAAGGACAGTAGTAGAAAAAAAAAAAAAAGCAAGACTTAATACCTGTCTGTCTACTGTGCCTTAGCATCCAAAAGAATCTACAATAGACTTGCCCAGGTGCATGCAGCCAGGTAGTAGCAAGCTGCCAGAAAGCTGGCCTGTGATTCCACAGGAGTGGAGTTGTACCACTCTAGAGGGGTACTGGGGCTGGTGAGGTGGGGGTGGAGTGTGTGGACCTTGTGACAGCAGGGGTTGAGGTGGGAGGAGAGGGAGTGGTTCCAGCCTTGTCTCAACCCCATGTCTTGTTAAGGGCACACACCCTTCCCTGCCACAGCTGGAAGGGTAGTGCTCCCACCTGACAGTGTGATTTATCATATTCTCCCTTCTCCCCTCGGCCCCCAACCCTTCCTGCAGACCCCAGAGAGGGCTCAGCCTGCTGGAGAGGCGATTCACCTGGTTTTCATTTTGAGACTCAGGTGGACTTTTCTTTCTTCTCATCAAAGAAATCGTGAGGGGAAGGCAGGGCCCCATCCATCACCCCAGGCTCTCAGCAGCCTTAGGGAGGGGGAGCAGACAGGGAAAGGAAAGGCCCAGGGGTCTAGCAGAAGCCTCCCTAACTGCCACAGGGAATCTTCAAGACAACCATGGAGTACTTAGCTCGGCCCACAAATGCTCCATAGTTTGGAATCTTTCCTTCTCCGTCCGGATGAGAGAGGTGGAGTCTGGGAGGGGCTTATGCCCCCACAAAGAAAGGAGACCAAAGTGTTGGCATGACGGGAAATAGGGAAAAGGATTGAGGGAGATAATTCATTTTGATTACTGGAGCTGTGGCTCCAAGTGGTAGAGTACTAGCCTTGAGAAAAAGAGCTCAAGAACAGAACCCAGGTCCAGAGTTTAAGCCACATGACAGACAAAAACTAAATAAATGAATAAATAAATATTTAAAATGTCATTTTGATTGCATCATCTGCTCTGGCCAACTGCTGTTTTACTATGTTATCTATCTTACTTAACCATTCTAATCTTGCCCCACTCTCTGAGGCTCAGAGAGGTAAAATGATCAGTTGAAGGGCACATGTCAGAGAGCAAGGAATGGGACCCAGATTCAAGGCCACACCTGGTTAGCTCCAGAGAAGAGATGAATTGTGAATTCTCAGTTCCCCCATCCACAGCCCCAATGTATGCACCTGCATACTACAGCTCAAGGCTACCACCAGCACATACGCACGAAGTCTTGGTGCATTCCTTCATCTGGCCCTAGGGCAAAGATATGGCCTGATACAAAGAGGCAAATCTGAACTCCAGCCTCCACAGGTCATCTGCTCAGTCTGCTCAACTTGCTGTCTATCATTTACCAGGATTCCCCCTTAGCTTGCCTGCCTGCCTGCCTGCCTGCCTGCCTTCCTTCCTTCCTTCCTTCCTTCCTTCCTTCCTTCCTTCCTTCCTTCCTTCCTTCCTTCCTTCCTCTCTTCCTCTCTTCTCTCTCTCTCTCTCTTCTCTCTCTCTCTTTCTCTCTCATTTTTTTCTGTGCTGATCCTGGGGCTTAAACTTGGAGCCTGGACAATGTCCTTTAGCTTTTGTGCTCAAGGCTAGCACTCTACTACTTAAGCCACAGCTCTACTTCTGGCCTTTGGGTGGTTATTTAGAGATAAGAGTCTCATGGACCTTTCTGTTGCAGCTGGCTTTGAACTGCCATCTTCAGATCTCAGCTTCTTAAGTAGCTAGGATGATAGGCATGAGCCACCAGTGTCCTGGCTGTGCTGCTTTTCTTTAAGATGAGCTGAGCAGATTCTGGTCTGGAAGTGAGGACCTGTTAGAACATAATGCCCTGATCCTCTTCCCCTTCCTCCTCCTTCTAAACTGCACATTATCAATATCACCCTCATCTCAGCCCTCCTCATGATATTACAATTACTAATAACATAGAATCCATTGTAGCTCAATCTGTTTGGAATTCTTCCCCTGAAGCAACCTATTTTCTCCCTGCTGGACTCTTTCCTCTTCATTACACCCCTCTCTGTTTGCAGCTCCAAGAAGCCCATCCCCTGGGCAAATATGTTCATGACTGGGCCAGCTGGACCAAGGCCTCTTGGCAGCCTGGAGGGAGCTGGAGGAGTTAGGGGACAGGGGCACTAACACTGATTCAAGTATGCCAGCTTGATGGCTGTGTGGTCTAGGGCAAACTACTCATCTCTCTGGGCCCAGCTTCCTATCTTCAGTCTAAATGGATAGATTAAGTACTAACTAGTCACAGTTATTTCCAGCCTAATTTCTTGGGGGTACCGGAATCTCTTAGTTCAGAAGTCCCATTTCCATGTACCAAGGGATGAGCAGCCTCTTGGCACCCTCCTTGGGCATTCCACAGACAAGCTGGAGAAATGGAAGAGAAGTACTGAGTTTGCTGCTGTGACCTAGAGCAAGTTACTTCAAACCTCTGAGCCTCCGTTCCTTCATCTGAACAATGGAAACTATAACACCTTGAGAAAAAGTTATCTCTGAAGACTCCATAAAATAATATATACAACTAAACTCTGTTCATCCATTCAACAGCTTGGTCCAAATATGCCTTCGGTACTTACTAAGGAAGGTATGATAGTTCAGTACCAAGCACAGGCTCTGGAGCCAGACTGCTTGAGTTCAAAACTCAGTTCTGTGTGACCCAGGTTGAGTGACTTAACCTCTTGGTGCTCTAGTGACCCCATCTCTAAAATGGGATGCCCACCCTATAAGGCTGGTTTAAGGATTAAGTGAGCTAATCTATGTAAAGAATTGAGTTCGTTCAGTGTCATGACCCCATTCTAAATGCTGAGGATAAAGCTAGGAACAAGACAGACAAGGCCCCTGTCTGCATGGAGGGCTCCTCAAACAAATGTGTCCTGCCCCCTGCAAGAAAGCTCAATCCCTCTGCCAACCAATATGGAAGCAGTAGAACAATGATGAGTCCATGCAGGGATGGTTACTAGGTACCTTGTGGAGTTTGTACTGGATGTTGAGGTTGTAGAGATAGTGTGATTCATTCATAAGAATGCTCAATGTAGGACTGAGGCATGGCTCAAATGATACTGTGCTTTCCCTAACAAGCCTGAGATCCCCAGTTCAAACCACAATACTGCCAAAAAAAACAGTGCTCAATAAGAAAGAGTAGGAGAGTGGGAGGTGAGGATATTGCTCAGTGATGGATCACTTCATGAGCTTGCACAAGGCCTTGGGTTCCATCCTCAGCACTGACAGAGAGAAATAGAGAGATAAAGAGAGAGGGGGGAGAGAAAATGAGAGTATGTGAGAGACAGATTCTCAGAGAGATGAGGAAAGACGTTTAGAGAAGGTAGCCCAGTGTTTTGGGACCAGGTATCCTGGGGGACTAGAGTTCCATCGATGTAAGAGAGCTTCCTCTCTAAATGGAACAGAAATTGGGAAGAGAGTGCTTTTCTTGTGGGCAGGTTCTGGGGCTTGAACCCAGGGCCTGGGCACTATCCTTGGGCTTTTTCTGCTCAAGGTTAGTGCTCTATCATATGAGCCACAGCTCCACTTCTGGCTTTGGGTGGTTCGTTGGAAATAACCATCTCATGAACTTTACTGCCCTGGCTGGGTTTGAACCACAATCCTCAGATATCCACCTCATCAATAGCTAGGATTATAGGTGGGAGCTGTTGGAGCCTATCTCGGAACAGTGCTTTTTATAGAGTATCTCTAAAGAGCTGTGGGCTTGGAGATTGTTACCTATGATTCCCAGGTAAGGAAATAGACTTTTCAGAGCAAAGAGAATTTGCTCAGGGACACCTACTTGGCCAGTGGCCAAATTAAGGCAAATTTAGCCAGGCCCTGTCTGTCTGTCTACCTCCAATAGCTATGTGTTTGCCCTTTGGAACATCTCTGCTATCTCTATAGGTAGCCTGTATCTCCATTCTCTTCAGCTACGTGTATGCAAAACGGGGTCTGTTGAGAAAGTAGAGCAGAGAAGGAGTGCCAAAGTGTCTTAGTGTCTCCCTTTTCCAATCTCCCTCCTCCCCACTGAGAGATCTTGGCAGAAAGAAGTAGTGAGGCCCACTGTTTCCTGTCCCTCCCCAGCCAGGAATGAAACATAGGGACTACTCTGCCCTCTCTCCCTCCCCCGTGCACATGCAGCAGCACAGCAGGCACATATGTGTGTATACACACACACACACACACACACACACACACACACACACACACACACGTGCGCGCACGCGCACGCACTCCTCCATCCTCTCCTGCTCCTAAAAATATCAAACTAGTGTTGCTGCGAGGGAAATGAATATTTGGCAGCCAAGCAAGTGGCCTAGGAGTGGTGTCAGGCTCCGTAAATATTTACCCGCTGGATTAGAGCAGAAGTTGGAAACAGGCATTTGAAAATGACTGTTTTAATAGTATGGCGGATAAATCCAAACTTGGGGGGTTTGTTTGGAAGTCTCAGCTTCTGGGAATTTCAGCATGTAAACTGTGAGCCTGGGGTAGCTGGGAATGGAAGGGAGGGGTAAGGGTTTGTGGGCGCCTGTGCCTAAAGGAGAAGTGGGTATCCAAGCCTGAGATGGCTCAGAACCTCAGGCTACTGTAGCCACACGCAGGTCACAGCATTAATTTAGCCCTCCATACGCCCCATCATGAGACCCTGTCAATGGGCGGAGTGAGCCCATGTTTATGGGCCACCAAAAATGTGCCATGCACTTCAAGAGGTGCCTTACTTTCAGTCCTGCATTTAATATTGACTATAACCTGAGTGGTAGCCTTTATTACTATTACCTTATAAAAGTAGAAGAAAATCTAGTTTCCTAGTGAGTGAGTGGGAGGGTAACTTACTCAAGGGCACCAGCTGGAAATAGCTGGAAAAGGAAGGAGTTTACTGTTTGATGGTGGTAGTGGTGTGTGTGTGCTTGAGTGTGTATGCTGGTCCTGGGGCTTGAACTCAGCAGTCTGGTCCTGTTTCTTATTTTTTCCTCTCAATGCTGGTGCTCTACCACATAAGCCACTGCCCTACATTGGGCTTTTTGCTGGTTAATTGAAGATAAGAATTGCATGGACTTTCCTACCTATACTGTCTTCAAGCCTCAATCCTCAGATCTCATCCTCTTGAACATTTAGGATTATATTGGGGCTGGGAAGGTGGCTCAGTGGTAGAGCGCTTGCCTTGCATGCATGAGGCCCTGGGTTCGATTCCTCAGCACCACATAAGCAAAAAGAAAAAAGCCGGAAGTGGCGCTGTGGCTCAAGTGGCCTTGAGCTGAAGAGCTGAGGGACAGCGCCCAGGCCCCACGACTGGACCCCCTCTCCAAAAAAAAAAAAAAAAAACAAAACATTTAGGATTATAGATGTGAGCAAGTGCATGACTCCAAAGCTACCCTTACCATGTGGACCTCAAAGCAGACAATCTCCAGGTATGTGAGAAATATCAACCAGTGTGTCTAAACCGGAGCTCAATGCCATCTTGTTCCTCCCTTCTAGTGCCAGTGTCTGGTCTGGGATGGATATAACACAAATGGGTGACTGGGACTCCAGGTTGTGCCTTGAGAAAGGATCAGACCAAGTTCTGTGGAACAGAGGAGAAAGCCTTTCCCCTTGGGGACAGAGAAGAGGAAAGTCACCTTAGTAAGGACCAGGAAGGCTTCCTGGAAAAAGTGGTCATTATGTCAGTGGGGCCCTAATGCTCAATCACTGAGCACACATGGAAGTCAGGAGTGGGACCTTCTAAGAGAAAAGGCAGGGAACCAAGGATAGTATAGTTGGTTGAACTATAGCAAGGAGAAGGAAAAACATTCCAGAAGATAGAGACAGTCAGGGTCACAGGGTGTGGCTGCATCTAGACTCCCCTGGTATGTCTCCTGTCCTCGGGTAAAAGCCAAGATTACAGCTGCCCCTGAGTACTCACCCCAGCCCAGGGTGTATAGTTGATGCCAGTCACACCTGCCTTCCAGCTGCTTCCAGCTGCTTCTAGCCAACCAATCCATCCTGAGGCTACAATTCCACTGCTAGAGCTGAAGCCTTAACTGGTGTCAGGGCCACATAGCTAGTTTGTAGAGGGGCAGAGAAAGAGGACAGGGGGACCATGATGGGCAGTTGGGCCCACTGAGATGGGGAGTAGGAGAAGAAACTACTATTTGGGCTCCCAAAGAGTATGCAGACTGGAGGCCTTCCCTCCAGCCATGAGAACTTGAAAGTCACCTGAACACACTGCTTGCCACATAGTAAGCTCTCAGCAAATGGTAAACAAGTACTCAGGAATGAATGAACACTTGGGTATTGCATGAAGGAGGGAGCTGGTTTTATAGAGCAGGTTTGGAAGCTGCCAGCCAGCCAAGTTAATTCTGGAATGTATTTCCTTGGAAGCTCAGCATAGTGGAGCTTCCACCCTGTCGAGACAGGGTTCCATGAGCCCAGAGTTCCCTTATCCCATCTGTACTGGACATGTCACAGCTCAGCAAAAAATGAACCTGAGTTTACACTTGGGGAGTTGGAGGGAGGGAGGTGTCAGGACTTCTTACTCATACTTCGGGGCCCAACATCACCTCTCTTCCCTTCCTCCCCCTCTTCTCCCACGCTTTCCCATTCTTCCTTCAGCTCTCCTTCTGCCAAATAGGACTAAAAAAAATCCTGCCATACATTTTGTGGGGTAGGAGAGAGGAAGAAGGCAATGTCAGCAGAGGAGGTGACAGGAAGGGCTGTGTGCATGGAGAGGGCCCCTCCCTCCCAGACAGTCCCAGAAAAGGTGTCAGTGAAATGGAAGAAGCTGTTCCTTGGGGTTCTGTCCTTCCCAGTCCTCAGTAAAGGGGTGGGCAGTATAGAGGGGAGGCAGGCTCAGAGGGGCTTGAGGCCATCCCCAAATTTGGTAATTAGGCCTCTCCATGTGGTTTTCCTGCTCCAGAAAATGTTAATTTACTGCAATTTGAAAAATGATCAAGCCAGGACTGGGGACTCAGCAGCTGGTACATGAGACAGAGAAGTCTCTCCTTTGTTGTTGTTGTTGTTCTACGGGGAATTGGACTGCAGGCCCCTCCTACCCAACTCCTTCATGAGGGGCAGGGGGGTTTCTTCTCCTCCTAGAGTCAAATGTCGACAATCCCTCCCAGGAGCATCAGCCTTCCTTAGGCGCCGGATAGAGTGGCATTTATCAAAGCTTCAGCTTGTGAAGGAAAGAGGTGTAAGAGCCAGCACAGTGCAGGGGTGGAGTCCAAGGCTGGCCAGGGTAGAGATTCTCCATGCATCTGGGGGTCACTGTGGAGAGTGGGAGACTTCAGAGCAGAAAAGAGCCTGAGCCAGGAAGGAAAATCTGGAGTAGGGCAGCTGGTTAGAAGCAGGGTGGCAGCTTTCCATTCTTCTACTGGTTTATCAAGCTATGTCCCACCTGCCTGGTTGGCCTTCTTTCGTCTTTTGTTCAGCCAGACAAAAGATGATTCGGATGAAAATGGCCTGGGCCCAGCAGGCCTGCTCAGCAAACCAACCTATCTTCAAACTTGCTGCCTGTCTGCTTGAGCCTCACTGTGCCCCTGCTGACTAGATGGGATAGGAGCTCTAAGAAGCACTGTAGGCATCCCCAACATTGCAGTGCTTCACAGAGACACTCCCAGCTCTAAGCTTGGGGGATATGATCTCTTCTGTGGAGCCCCATGTAGGAGCAACCCCAAAAGTCACTTATTTGGGTCCTCAGTCTGTCCAGCTATTAATTCTGTCCCACATCATAGTACTTACTTGTTATATCAGCAAGCACTTGTTGATGCTGATTATGTACAGGATACTATCCTATGTGCTAGGTCACAGAGGTGAGCAGGGCACAGGTCCTGTCCCAGAAAATGTTCTAAAAGGGGAAACAGAGAGAAGGAATGGTGCCTTCAGTGGAATATGGATGACTGCAATCACCACAATTACCTACCACCATGACTACTTCTCCTTCTCCTTTTGCTAATACCTTACAATGTGGCCCCCAGTTGCCACCTCCATACTGTAATTATCCTCATCCCTTCACATCTATTTCCTACCCACTAGGAATTTGTAGCCTGAGACCAACATGCCAACAGAGAACCGTTACAAAGACACACACATTTCAAACTCAAAAACTATCTGCACGAATGTGCAGGAAAAGTATTTACACTGTAGTCTTCAGCTCAAGCAACCTCTGGGGGGTTTATGGAATCTCTCACATCTGGTTGGAGCTTTGCAGGGAGATGCAGATCAATTCCTGGCCTACAAAAATGTTCTTCCTCTTGTCTCCCTTGCAATGGACTAGCATTAGCCCTTCTTGGGGCTGGGAGCCAAGAAATGGAAGAAATGAAGCCCAAGGACTGAGGGTGATACCTGTTTGCATTGTAGCTCGAGCCTGGCAGAATGCTAAAAAAAAATTCTCAGCATTTTTGCCTAGCTGGGACTCAGCTGAAGTGCCACCTATCTTGGCATGGTAGAGAGTAGATAAGCAAGCTCACAACAGCTCCTCACAAAATCCCATCTCCTGTGCTCTCAGTGTCTCTGCACAGTCACATCTGCTACAGGAGACCCCTGTTCTCAGCTAATTCTGTAGTTTTTCCAAGTAGATCCAGAGACCTGCAGTACAACCACCCCTCCCACCCCACATCTTAATAGAAAGGCAAGCTCTTGGCTCCACCCCAGCCCTAGAATCAGGAACACTTGGAGTAAGATCCAGCAGGCTGGGTTTTTAAATGAACCCTCCAGGTGATTCCATGGCCTGCTAAAGTTTGAGAACCAGTAATAGAGAACAATGGACTTCCGCCAACCTAAATTCCAGTCTCAGCATAAACATTTCTAGCTGTGTAACCCAGGGCAGGCTAGTAAACCTTCCTAATCCTCAGTTTCCTCATCTGCAAAAAGGCAATCAGAGCACAGGGTTATGAGAAAATAGCATTCATTTTGAGTCAATAAAATAAAAAAAAGAGGGCTAGAGATGTGGCTTAGTGTTATGGTGCCAGCCTAGAGTGAGTACCTGAGTTGAAACCCCTAATACCACCAAAAAAATACAAAGCAAGCTAGGTTCAGCAAGCTTGCACTTGTAACCCTAGCTACTCAGGAGAATGAAATCTGAGGATTGTGGTTCAAAGCCAGTCAGGGGAAGGAAAGTCTGTGAAACTCTTATCTCCAATGAACTACCAAAAAAGCTAGAAGTGGTGCTGTGGCTCAAGGTTGTAGTGTGCTAGCCTTGAGTAAAAGAAGCTCAAGGACAGTGCCCAGGCCTTGAATTCAAGCCCTAGAACCAGCACAAAAGAAATATGATGAAAGAGAAGAAAGAAAAGAAAGTGTGACAAAAAAAGTGACAAATTAAAACTGAATCTGCAAGCCAGGCACCTGTAGCTCACATCTGTAGCTACTCAGGAGACTGAGATCTGAGGATTGTCGTTGGAAGCCAGCCAGGGCAGGAAAACTGGTGAGACTCTTAACTCCAATTAACCAACAAAAAGCTAAAAGTGGAGCTATGGCTTAAATGGTAGAGCCATCAGCCTTGAGCAAAAAAGCCAAGTGAGAATGTAAAGGCCTGAGTTCAAAACTGAGTACTGGCAAAACAAAACAAAAAGAAAAAAAGGCAAAACAAAATCTGAAGTAGGTGATTCCAGTTATTGAAGAAGAGTTAGGAGACTATACCATGGTGCTAGGGCATGGAAGGTTTGGCCAGGAGTCTTATGTAGCTGAGCCCCAGAGAGTCCACTGAGTGTCTCTCTGCTTTCTACTTGGTTACTCCTGACAAGTGCATTATGTGTCACCCATTTCAAGCTTCCACACCTTGAACTGGATGCTTCCTCAGAGTCCATGCAAATGATTTCTTCCCGATGAATTTTTCTGAGTCCAATAAAAATTGAATTCAGTGCAAAGAAGCTGAGCTCAAAAAAATCCAGCTTAAATACACAAAGATTTATCATCACATGCACAAGGAAGTGTCTTCCTTTTTTCTTTCAGTTCTCTATCCCAACACCAGCTTAATTTTCAAGATCCCATTAGGGCTTAAAATGGCAGCTGAAGCTCCAGTTGTCAACATCACCATTCTCAACAGTAGAAAAGAGAAAGGGTAACTATACAGCCTAACTAAGTCAGCTTCCTTTTTAGTAGCTACCCTACCACATCTTATATGACATTTTCTCTTTTATTTCATTGGTCAGAATTTCATCACATGGTCACTTCTAGTTATAAGAGGCTGGGGAAGAAAGAGTTTTAGCTAGGCGAATCCAGGGCTTTATTACTAGATATTGGGTGGTAACTACCAAAAGGGTGTCTTCCTTTCTCTTTCTGCAATGTTGATCATCAGCTGCCACTCCCCCCTCACAGTATTTAGCTGGTCTTCACTGAAATCTGGCACCTTGCTTCCATAGGTCTGTTGAACAGGGGAGATGGAGTCTCCCCACTTGCTACTTTGCTAAGCCTAGCAAGGGAGAGGCTTGATGGCAGTGCTGCAGTCTTTTCCAGCAACCATCGAGTTCAAATTATGCCCTTGCTAGGCAGCAACTCTGGCCTCAACCATTAGTAGCAATGACCTGGGAGAACTTACTATTTGCCCACCAGCTTCTTTCTTTATATTATTTCCTTCTACTCTCATTGACATCAGTACTATCATTATCTCCACTGCCATTCATTTACCTTTTTTTGTCGGTTGTGGGGCCTGAACTCTGGGCCTGAGTACTGCCCCTCAGCCCTTTAGCTTAAGGCTAGTGCCCTACCACTTGAGCCACAGCGCCATTCCTGGCTTTTTCTGCTTATGTGGTGCCGAGGAATCAAACCCAGGGCTTCATGCATGTAAGACAAGCACTCTACCACTGAGCCACCTTCCTAGCCCCATTCATTTACTTTTTAATAAATAGGGGGACTGAGATTTGAAATCAGCCCCTCATACTTGCTAGGCAGGCAAGCCTGGATGGCAATCATCTTACATAGGATTTTCCATGTAGCTGAGATGACAGACCAATATCACCACACCTAGGCTGTTTTCCTGCTGTTGTTGAAATGGGTTCTCAACTAACTTTTACTCAGGCTGCACTTAAATTGTATCTTCTCAATTTTTGCCACCAAAGTAATTAAGATTGTAGGTGTGAGCCACCATGTTCTACCTTATCAACTCCATTTTACAGTGAGAATACTGAAGGTTAAATGTCTTGTTTAAGGTCCCCCAGCTCCTAAGGTCCCCCAGGCTTCAGGCTGTGATGTCTAAGCCATAGACCCTACTTTGAACACACTGCCCAGTACAGTACAGTCTCTCTTATATACCTACTTGAGGTTCCTGAGCAGGGATGCTGAGACCCGCTTCATGGATTCTTGCCAGAGGTCTTCTGCTGTTGCATATGTGAAGGAACCTCTTATTTTGGCCTGCATGATCCATGCTTAGGTTTTCTTTTCCATTTCTAAGAAGAGTCTAATGTTGACAAGTTTGGACTCCCTTTACCATCTTTCTAACTCAGCCTGCTATGTGTTGGAATTAAAGGCAAGCCAGGCCACTGCACTTTGCCCTGATGGTTCATTTCATGACAGATGGAAGCTAGGCATGGTGTCTAACACTTGCAATTATAGTTCCTCAGGAGACCGAGACTGGGTGGATGGTCGTTTAAGAATAGCTCAAAGTAAAACATTCATGGGACCCTCATCACATCCAATAAAAAGCTAAGCATGGTAGCTTCCTTCTGTCATTCCAGCTATGTAAGAAGCAAATCTAGGAAGATTATGGTCCAAGCCAACCTGGGCATAAATGGGAGACCCTATATGAGAAATACCAAAAATGCAAAAGGGACTGGAAGTGTGGCTCAAGTGGTAGAGCACTTGCCTAGCAAGCATAAGATCCTGAGTTCAAGGCCTACCACAATCAAACAAAAATTTAAAAGGTGGAATCTAGCTGGATGCTGGTGGCTCATGTCTGTAATCCTAGCTACTCAGGAAGCAGAGGTGGTTCAAAGTCAGCACAGGTAGAGAAAAGTCTGTGGGACTGTTATCTCCAATTAAATACTGAAAAGATGGAAGTGGAGTTATGGATCATGTGGTAAAGTGCCAGCCACCCTTGAACAAAGAAGCCATGTGAGAGCAGGAGGCCCTGAGTTCAAAACCCTAGTACACACCAAAAGAAAAAAGAAGGAAGGGAGGAAGGAAGGAAGGAAGGAAGGGAGGGAGGGAGGGAAGGAGGGAGGAAGGAAGGAAGGAAGGAAGGAAGGAAGGAAGGAAGGAAGGAAGGAAGGAAGGAAGGAAGGAAGGAAGGAAGGAAGGAAAAAGATGGAGCCCAATTAGGTGGGGTAGAGTGTGGGGATGAGATCTAATCTCTGCACAATAAGTCAGTGGCAGGGCAGTTATTCAAAGCAGAAATGGATAGTGTTCTGGGTCCTTTTCTCCTCTCAGGGACAAGCATTTCCTGAGAATTCAGACTTCCTGCTAATGACGGAATTTTGCTGATCTGGGATGACACTAGTCTGGCTCCTGATCTAAGATCTAGGATGGATATTTCCTCCTCCAGGAAGGCCACAGCTCCCTTACCTCCAGCTGGACCATCCACGTAGCTCTTCTGCCTTCCTCTTACCATGCTAATTACACAGTTACATGGTCATTTCCCCTTGGACTACGTCCTATGAAGCTCTGCCTTCATGAGTTCAAGCCCCAGGCCTGGCCCATAGTAGGTAGTTGACTAATGTTTGAGGACAGAATGGCTAAATGAATAAAGAACCAAGTGACTGACTGTGTGCATCCTTTGTCTAAACTACATGGGTTGGTAATAGCCCAGGGCTGTCAGACCAAAAATGTATTCTTCCCTAGAGCCACCAAAAAAAAGTGAAATCCAGAGAGAAAGTGACATTAACTAGAAAGCCACATTCCTTGTGACATTAATAGCCTGCGTGTTGCTACAGGAGAGATGTGAGTGACAGAACAGGTGTGTGAACAACAATGCCATCTTCCTTCCCAGTGCCCATGTGGGTGTGGTGCCATGGGCATAGAGCAGCAGGCAGAAGATGAAAAGCTCTGGCTTCTCCCCACACATCCGATCAATATTTAGTCTAACAAGAGGCAGAGATTGCTATCAGCAAGGCAGCAAATATATGTACACATGCGCACATGTATGTATGTATAAACGTAGAGCAGGACTTCTTTTTCTTACCTGGATGCATGGAAGCAAACAACAGCACCAGTAACAATGATGATAAGAACAGAAGGCAGCCTTGGATTCTGCGCACTGAAAAGACAACTCCTTCAGCTAGAGCTTCACTTCATCTCCCTGTGTTCACCCCGCTGAGGTTTTGATGTTAAACTTTCATCAAGAATATTGAGCATGAAATCCCCACATTATGTGGGCTGGCTGGCGACAGCTGATGAAGAGATGGAGTGTGGAGTTGAGAAGTGCCAGGGACACCCGCCTGCACTGCCCAGGGACAAAGTGCTAGCTTAATTAGACCCTGGAGAACAGTGACAGCCCGAGGGAGCAAAGCAGGGGACATCTGGGCCCTCTGCCACCCATCACCACAGCAGGCCAGACTTGGCAGGCAGATTGTGGGATAGGAGGGAGGTAGAAGGTACCTCTCAGGGCAGTGGAAGACTGGGGACCCCAGTGCTGTGACCCATGGCTAGAGAGTGGCTCTGTATATGTCTAGGTTCTTTCACTTGGCAGAAAAGGATTTCAGGAGTGGTCAGATTTGGCTTCTAGATATAAATTTCCATCTCCGAAGAACTGGCTCATAGAACTTCCTGTGCTGCCCTTAAGGACACTCTTGTTTAGCTAGTACTATGGCTCCAGGCCCAAGCCTAAGGCTGTGTGCATGTGCGCATGTGTGTGTGTGCATGCGCACATGTGTGTAGGGGAGGTTCACATGCGCCAGAGTGTTGGTGCTGTTCTTGATTTTTTTATTTCATTCAAGGCTGGCACCGATCACTTGAGCCACAGCTCTACCACTGGCTTTTTGCTGGTTAGTGATAAGAGTCTCATTGGCTTTCTTGCCTGGACTGGCTTTGAACCAGGATCCTCAGATCTCAATCTCCTGAATAGCTAGAATTATAGTCATGCCACTGGCTCCTATCACTAATTCTGGGCCTGGGTTCTTACATTTCCTAGGAGGTTTTGGAATCCATTCTCAAACCTTGGGGCTCCACTCCAAGTATCCAACCCAAGACTTCAATTTCATCTTTCTCAAAGTCCTTCCCCTTGTCATATGGCTCCGAATACTGTTCCCATTGGCAATGAGGGACAAGCCCTGGGAGCTTGTCTGGAATACAGAATCTCAAGGCCTTGCTGCAGGCCAGACGCTCAAGATCAGGATCATGATGGAATTTTTACTGGAACAAGATCCCCCAGGGTGATTTGTCTTCACATTAGTCTGGGAAGTTCTGCTCTAGATTAACAGCTTGCAGCCTCAGTCCCATATTACAAGCAACTCCTGGGGAACAAGCTAAAATGCTCATGCCCAGGCTCCATCCCAAAGCAATAAATCCAAGTCTCCTGGGAGAGGACCTGAATACAAGCATATGAAATTGCTTCCCAGAAGACCCTAACATGCAGCAAAGTTGACACCCAGGGCCAGAGAGCCTTTGATAAGCCCTTATTTACATGTGTCCCTTACTTCAAAGTCAGGCAATCTTCCAGGTGTGTAACCTTCAAACCTGCTACTGTGACTCTAGCCCATAGATTCTTCCTCAGCCAGGAAGGAGAGGAAACAGATGAACTCTTCCTAAGAACCAGCAGAGAAGCCCTGTGAAGGTGGCTTACGCCTGTAATCCTACCTATTCAGGAGGCTGAAATGCGAGGATCACAGTTCAAAGCCAACTTGAGCAGAAAAATTTGTGAGATTTTTATTTCCAATTAACCAGGAAAAAGCCAAAAGTGGAACTATGGCTCAAGTGGTTGGGCACCAGCCTTGAGGAGGAAGGGACAGCACCCAGGTCCTGAATTCAAGTCCCAGTAACAGCACCAGGAAGGAAGGAAGGAAGGAAGGAAGGAAGGAAGGAAGGAAGGAAGGAAGGAAGGAAGGAAGGAAGGAAGGAAGGAAGGAAGGGAAGAGAAAGAAGGAAAAAAGGAAAGGAAAGGAAGAAAAGAAAGCCGTTTCATCCAATGGAAGCCATGGTAGGACATTAAAGTGCCACAAAACCTCCAAATAAAGAGACTGGAATGGTTTAGCCCAATGGCTGGGTGTAGAGGAGCTTAGAGGATATTAATTTGTAGAACAAATCGACAGGAAAGAAAAGTGAAGAGTGGTCTAAGTTCTAGTCCCCACACTACTACTGACTGACTGAGCTGTATGACTTTGCACAAGTGTATTCTTGAATCTGGGCTTCAATCCAGGGACTAAACTCTATGGGTTTGACAGGCTGTGCCAGCCAGGGCTGCCATTTGCATGCTCTAGTGGGTGCCATTCACATAGATGACAGTCTAGCCTGTGACTATGTGCTACATAATTTGCAGGGCTCAGTGCCAAATAAAAATGTGGGGTTTCTTGACAAAAAAAAATAATGATTAAGAATTTCAAAGCAGAAGCAGCAGAGCACTAAACCAAGCAGAATGCCATGTGGACTGTACTGGTTGCATGCTCATGTGACCAACCCTGATTGTACAAGCACAGGCTGAGATGCCTAACAGCCCTTCCATAAAGTCTGCAACTGCTTAGGTAGAGGGTGGGCAGAAAGCTCAGGGAAGACAGGGGCCTGTTGACCCTGGAGGACTGAATTAGGAGGAAATGATTTGAAAGGTAATCAATATGCTCAATTGCAGTTCATTAACATCTAATGAGTCCTCTAACTATTCAGCCTCTACTGGGGCCTACCTAGAGCTGTCACCTCTCCCCTGCCCTCACTACCCAGTGTCATTTGTTCTCCCGGAGCGGGGCAGATCCCATGTGCCAAGCAGAGGGAGGTAGAGGGCAAGAGCTGGCAGGAGTGTACCAAATGACCACTGATAGACAACTGCAGCTGGAGGAGCTCTCAGGAACCTTGTAACCCAAATTTCTCATGGTAATGAGAAGCCCAGAGGCAAAGGGGCTATCAAGACCATGTAGTGAGGCCAGGTCCACAACTGAAATTAGAATGGAATGCTGCTGACTTTTAACCTGGGCCTTCTTCCCCCTTCTTTGACTACAGAACCTCTGCGTGACCACATGGCCCTGCCATCTACCAGTTTGTGCTTCCCCTAAAAACCTCAGTTTCTAGGCTATGAAAAAGGGGCCACCCTCCCCATCAGACAGGAGACACTACATAAAAAGCACATTGTAACAGGCCTCTCTGACCTCCCCCAGGGACATTTACAAGCAGAGGAGATATGCTGCAAGAAGGCCAGGAAGGGAAAACAACCTTGGGAGGCGGCCTTGGGGAAGATGAAAGGGTGACAGGTAATTTGGAGGCCAGCACATGGCCCTACTGACTGGTTGAGCAACAACCTTCTTACTATGAGGACACACATTGATGAGGTTCAAAACCACATTGAAACCAGATGCCAGTGGTTTACCCCCTTAATCCTAGCTACTCAGGATGCTGAGATCTGAGGATCGCAGTTCAAAGCCATCCCAGGCAGGAAAGTCCGTGAGTCTCTTATCCCCAATAAAAACCACCAGAAAACCAGAAGTGATACCCTGGTTCAGTGGTAGAACACTCGCCTTGAGCTGAAGAGCTGAGGGATAGCGCGTAGGCCCAGAGTTCAAGCCCCAGGACTGACAAAACAACAACACATTGAGAGTTAACTAACCTTCATTCAGATTGTCAAGAGTACAGAGAATCCTTGGCTAGGATTGGATCCTTTCAGAACTCTTTTGCCTTCTTTGAGTAATACACCCAGCTTGTTTCATCAATGAGGGCAAACATACGGTTTAAGCCAGCCAATCATGGCTCAACTACTGGCCTGGGGCCAGAGGGTCTCTAGGAAACAGATCAAGCTGCATCCCTTCCCAAACTCTAGGTCAGAATTCCACCATCACACCCTTAAAAATCTAAAAGACTCAAGTAAGTCTAAGAGGCCACCTGGATGTTCACAAAAGGCCCAGAGCCCTCTCTGGGGCAAACAATTCTGCTGAAGGGGACTATACTCTACTGCTTGTCTTTTTGTCACCTCTACTCTGTACTGGGATTTTTCCCAGTTCCCCATTGGCACCCTATTTCCTCCTTTGGGATTTCCAGGACTGCTCTGTCTCAGTTCTTATACAGCTGACAACTTGGCTAGCACATCTGCCTATTTCCCCAACAGTAATTTTTTACAAATAACCTACCTGGCTTACTATAGTAAACATTTTGCTTGTCCTGTGTGTCCTCTGCTGTGGGTCTATCAACAATCCTCCCTTGTTTTTGCTAACCTCAGCTTCATCTGAGGATGAAGATTGAATTTTGTTATCCTCCAAAGACCACCTAAAATCCTCTCAGGTAGACACTTCCTATGGTGTACTATTAATATGGGGAATGACAATTGCTAGTGACTTCCTAAGCTCTGAGAGTCCCTACCCTTTCTCAGGGTTCACTGCTGGTGGTCATGGTCTTTAATCCAGAGTGCTGCCTCACTGCTGGGAACCAACTTATACTCCATAAACCCAGGGCTCTATTCTCCTGTCATTTCTATTCTCATGCCGTGGCTGTCAGTGCCCCCTCCATCTAGCCCCCTCCCCTCACCTGCCCCTACACAGATGCAAAGCCTCGCCAAAGCAAGCTGAAAATCATTTAACATCACAAGAGAGTCTGGGGAGATGCTTCCTGGCCCACCAGGAAGACAGCCTTTTACATTATTAAACAGAATGCTTAACATCATGGGGTACAGCATCTGCATATGGAGTCCGGGCCTCTAGCAGACAAAGAATAGGTACTTGAGGCCTGCCTGTGTGTCTACCCAAACAAAGGCTTCGCCTGCCCTTAGGACAAATTTCACCAGCTCTGCTTAGAGATCTAGTCAACATACCAGGGCAGGTTTAAAAAGAAATAGCCTTCCATCTGTAGCCTGCAGCCTTTGAGGATTCAGAAATGTTAATGTCCAGTCTCTCGGGTCTCCGGTCACACAGTTGGAGCACTCCCCCCATCCATTTGAGATGCAGTTATTTGCTTTCATAACTAAGAGCGAGAAGAGGATGGGGTAGGGGGAAACATGATGATATATGGGGCCCCTAACATTTTTTACTCCCATCCACAATGATTTCTTTAGTACAAATACCTAGAAGTGGGATTTGTAGGTCACACAATGTGCCCTTTAAAAAAAAAAGCTTTTTGTATCTCTTGTCAAACTGCCCTGCCAAAGTCCTCAGTGATTTGCCACTGCCCCCCCTCTCACCCCATCTACACTGAGCCAAGAACCTGCCTCACAATACCCTCCATAGCATCGAGGGTTATCATTTTTAATCCCAGTTAATTTGATCGGCAAAATATGGTATCTCCTTGTTGCTTAATTTGCATTTCTTTGCGTTCTAGTGGGGTTGAACATCTTTTCATATGTTTATTGGCCATTATTTTGTGAATTGCCTGTTCACTGAAGCCCTGTATTGTTCATCTTCTGTCTCCTCCAAAGCCCAGGGCTAGCTATGAATTAAACACTATTAAACATTATTTTTAATTAATCTTCCTTAAACACAGCTCTGATCATGTTACTCCCTTCCTTACAAAACCTCTGATGGCTCATTACTCTGCCTAAAGGATTAAGTTCAATTTTTTTTGGCCTGGCTTTCAGGGCTGGTCACAGGCAAGCCCAATCTCTCATCTCTTGTTCCTCTCATTTATGTTCTTCTTTGCCTAGTGGCCCACTGGGGTGCCTCTCACTGTTAATGATCATAGGAATATTCCAGAATGTTCCTTGGTTCTTGGGTACAATGTATAACATTAGGACACTGCAGCAGGTGCAGCAAAAGAACCATAGAGAGTAGTAAGAAAATAAGAACTCATTTATTTATTTATTTTAAAATCTACTTTTGTGTCAGTACTGAAGCTTGAACTCAGAGCCTGAGTGTATCCCTTCATTTTTTTCCACTTAAGGCTGGTGCTCTACCACTTGAGCCACATCTCTGCTTCTGGCTTTTGATGGTTAACTGGAGATAAGAGTCTCATAGACTTTGCTGTCCAGGCTGACTTGGAACCTTGATTCTCAGATCTCAGTCTCTTGAGTAGGTAAAAATGGAGGTCACCAGACCTAGTTAGAACTCCTTATTTAAAAAAGCAAAACTAGCTGGAGACCTGAAGCAGACAGTTCATCTAACCACAGGGACAGGATGTTTCAAGAAGTTGAGGCAGGCTAGATTAGGGAAAATAAGGCATGGTAAACAGCTGTCAGAAATTCAACAAAACTTAAGCATAAAACAAATACAGGAGATATTCATCCATTGACTTCCCTTAAGATTAAGGAACCAAAGTTATTTTTGGAGAAAATGAGGCAGGGTAAATTAGGGAAAATGAGGCCTGGTGAAGGGAACTCAGAAATATGGTATTCAAAACATAGAAGCACTATCTGTGCTTCTAAGATAGACAACAAGCTGGCCATCAGTGGCTTACTCCTGTAATCTTAGCTACTCAAGTGGCTGAGATTTGAGAATCGTGGTTCAAAGCCATCTCAGGCAGAAAAGTCCTTGAGACTCTAATTAACAATAAACCACCAGAAAACTGGAAGTGGCACTGTGGCTCAAGTGGTAGAGTGCTCACCTTGAGCTGAAGAGTTGAGGGAAAGCACCCAGGAACTGGGTTCAAGCCCCATGACCGACAAAAAAATAGACAACAGGATGCATTCCTTACCTCAAGAACTAGAATCTGGCTGTGCACTGATGTCTCACACCTGTAGTCCTCCCCACTCAGGAGGCTGAGATCTGCAGATCGTGGTTTAAAAGCAGCATGGGCAGGAAAGTCCATGAGACTCTTATCTCCAATTCACTACCAGATAACAGGAAGTGGTACTGTGGCTCAAAGTGGTAAAGCACTAGCATTGAGCCAAAGGGCTCAGGGATAGAGCCCAGGCCCTGAATTCAATCCCCGTGACAGGAGGAGGAGGAAGAGGAGGAGGAGGAGGAGGAGGAGGAGGGGGGGGGGGAGCTTCTGGAGCTACTTCCTGATGTAAAGGAGTAAAGTAGTCAGAGGTCCCTGTTTTGTTGCTCAGTTAGGTACTGTACAAGAAGCATCTGCATGACAGTGGTTGGTAAAGGTCCTCCTTTTCCCATGACAATAGTTATCTAATATGCAACACACAATTAATAAAAGGCAAAATTGCTGTTAGAAGCCCAAAAGAGGAGTATGCCATGGAAGGATTGATTCCCAGAAGGAGTTACCAAAGACCTGAAATTTCCTTTTTTGTCTCAGATTGGAGACATGGCATGGTACCTGACTCCCAGCATCCTGGAGGAGTGGGAGTAAGCCTTTTCTGCTTTTGGTCCCCAGTAACCTGAGGAGGAGGTGGCAGAGATAATTAAAGATACCAGAGCCAATGGGTGTCATGGGCTTTTTTGGCTACTTCCTGCTGGCTTGGGGACATCAAGGAATTCCTGGAGCTGGAGTTTTTAAGGTCCAGGTCCACGCTGGGCAAAGCAGGGCAGTGTAAGTGATGTCTCTGGTTGCCTTTAGGAACAGGGTGGCCCTGACTTGTTCCCAAGTGGTATCCTGGGCAGGGGATAGTATCCTGTTGAAAGAGACTTTTGAAAAGATCCGGCAAAAAGCTGACAAGGTGACAAGGTCAGCTAACATGAATGACATAGGAGAACACACATTGGCCATGGGCCAGAAACATTCCATCTGGAGTATAAAGCCCAATTACAGCCCTTTACAGGGAAGGAGGAATAACTGGACTCAGGGCAAGGAAGGCAGGTGTCTAGGAAGGTGTCAAGGAAGGAGGTGTCTAGGGTCTTTTGGGTAACTGGGTAGAGAGAGCATCATGGACTGATTGCGAGTACCACTCAGAGGCTACTATACAAATAGCAGGTAACAAAGGTAAGACTGTTAACTTTCTGTCTAGTTAGAAGGTAGACAGGTATGGACATTAGGTGGCCAAGCAACTCTCTCTATTGCTCTCCCGGCTCTGATAAATTTTGAAAGAGCAAGCTTAAAGTGACTCCATTTAGGATGTCATCTCCTCTTACTCCTCTTCATGGTTTTCCATTATCAGGACTTTGTTCTGGCAGGTGTCTCAGCATCTGTTGCTAGGATAGGTTGTCCCAGTTGGCATTTATAGTTTGGACTCAAGGCCTGGTCACTGTCCCTGAGCACTTCTGCTCAAGGCTAGTGTTCTACCACTTAAGAGCCACAATACCACTTTCAGCCTCTGGCTGGACACTTAGAGGTGAGTCTGGAGCCATGCCTCCAGCCTGGCTCTGTGCTGATTAGATGGAGTTTTAGAGGGATTCTTTGTGTCAAGGATGGCTTTGAACTGTGGCAAAAGGAGTCTTTGTTACAAAAGCCCTTTTTATTTCCAATTAAAGCAACAAGGAGATCAATGAGATAGAGGTTACCTATAACTTGTTAACAATTGACTAACAATTAATTGCCAGAGTTTTTTTTTAATAAAACCCAGTAGATGTTTTTAAACTGGGCCTGATTGGTACTCTAAGTACCACCTATTGCCTCTGGGCAGCCTGTTTAAAGTGGCTTATATCTTGGGCTACAGCTGGGTAGCCTGTTTAACACTCTGGTTTATAGAAGCATTTTTCTGGCTGGCTGAGGAACCTGATTTAGGCAGATCTCAAAAGGGACACAATCTCAGGTCTCTGGTAATCCTAATTTATCTCTTTTTCCTTGAAAAAAACCTTTAGGACAATTTTAATTTTAAACTTTTTTGTCTGGGAGGCCAGCCATTCCTTACAACTTCCCAAGTTTTACAAAGGGGACCCCATTTTTAATCCATTTTTCTAAAGTTACTTTAATTTGCATTTAAATATTTCATTGAAACATTGGGCTGCACCCTTTACCTCTAGGCCAAAGATTTATCGTTTAGTCATATACCCCTTATAGTCTAACTTTTGGGGATTAACATTACAGAAATAAATATCTGAGGTGGCTTGTGTTTTACACCAAATTAGCAGGCTTTTGGTCACGAGTGATGGAGCAAGGCCAGAGTCTGGGTGAGTCTGAGGCATCTGTCACACCTCCCGCTGGTTACCTGCAAAAATTTCTATATATGCTGGTTAAAGACCTGGTTTGCACTGGCTTTTGCAGGCTGGTGCCCCTGTTTTCACTCTAGTCTCTTGATCTTAAAGGGAGTTGATTGGCAAACAGGAGAAAACAGAGAATTAAAACCTTAGCCTTAGTTTCTTTGGCTTATAGTCAGGTCACAGAGTTTTAAAGCAATTTAGATTAAATCACAGCTTCCATTGACAAAGATTTTTAGTAAGCAGAGTACTTGGTAACCTTGAAACCATAATTGTTTACATATAGACAAGTAGACATGTTTGTGCACAGATTATAGAGCACGTTTAGATTTTTTAAATCAGCTGTTTAAAGTTTTTTGGAATTTTATTTTGCCTAATTATGATGGAACCACGTGGTCAGTTTAAAACACAAAACTTTGCCAACAACAAACTTTTAAACAGGAGATAAGTCATGAGCAGACATGTGACATGATATAATGGCACCACTGGTCAGGGCGGGGCATGGGTGGGGGAGGTCTCAGAATCAAGTTAAGGTTGGTATGAAATAGCAGCGGAGCTCCCACAATGCCAAGATGGCGCACTCACCACATGGTCAATACTAGAGAGATTTTGACAGTGAGGGTGCATTGATTCTGGCACAACTTGAGCTTCAGGTTCCACCCCCACTACAAAGGCAAAGTAAGGGTCCTGCAGGGGAGGGGGCCTTTGCAGGAGAGGTCACAGAGGAGGGAGTACCTCACGGGGGAGGCTGCAAAAGAGAGTATACCTCACGGGGGAGGCCACAGAAGAGGGGAGGGTCTCGCAGGGGAGGCCGCAAAGGGGTTCCTTGGGGAGAAGGCCACAAAAGGGGGTACACCTCGCAGGGGAGGCCACAAGAGGGTGTACCTCACTGAGGAGACCGCAAAAAGAGAGTGCACCTTGCTGGGGAGGCCACAAATGGGGGTATACATCCTGGGAAGGCCGCAAATGAGAGTGTACCTCACTGAGAAGGCCGCAAAAGGGGGTACCTTGCAGGGGAGGCCACAGAAGTGGGGGAGCCTCCTGGGGGAGGCCACAAAAGGGGTTACCTCGCAGGGGAGGCTGCAGAGGAGGGGAAACTGGTAAAGGGGTACACAGAGGAGGAGTTTAGACTTAAACTCATCCACACTTTTACCTTCAGTTGGGAGAGATTGAGAGAGAGGGGGGGGGGAGCAGGAAGGGAGAGTTCTACCTGCCCGAGTGCTCACATAAGTGGAATTTTAAATTTGGGGCCAAATTTGAGGAAATTTAGTTCTGTCCTTTTCCATTGTAAGTGACCAGAGTCAAAAGTAGCTGCGGAGTGTCCTCGGCAGTGTAAGGTAGCTCGAAGGACCTACCAGTGGGAAGGATTGTCACCCCTCTCCACACTGCTCCCCAGCCACGGAACGCCTCAAGGGGGTGAGATCCAAGCACTTGGCCAAGATTTCGGTCAGATGGCGAGGGTACAGAAATCAGAAACCTGGAACTCTGTGACCGGAGGTCACTGACCTGGGGTAGGACTTAATTAGCAGGTGTTGGACAGCAGGTAGAGCACTGTCAGGAGAAAATTACCTTGTTGGTCCTCTGGCAATAGGTGTATAGGATCTCAAGCTAGGTCCCAGGGAAGTTGGTCGGACCCCCATCTGAAGTGGAGGGGGGCAGCAAATCCACTGGGGAACCTAGCCCCATAGGGCCACCAATGAAAGGATCAATGAAAGGATCCTTCACATCCACACCAAGGGACCATGCGGAGGCAGGCAGGCAGAGGAGAAAGATTATTATAAGGTTTATTAGAGGAGCCATATTTCCCCCCAGAGAGAGAGCACATGGCAGTCTCAGCTATAGGTAGCAGCAGGGTCTGGGGGTAGGAAGTGAGGCAGATGGGAGTTCAGGTGGGTCTGGGCAGAAAATGGGAGGGCCAGCTGTAAGGTGGGAACTTCAGGGCAGGGAGGGGTCAAGTCTGGGTGGAGCTGAGGACCAAAGGCATAATGCTTACAACCCACACTCTTTCTTTCTTCTTGTCTGTCTTTTTCTTTGTCTCCTTACTTACTTTCACTCAATAAAGCTCTGCCAAGTTTTCTTACCCTGATGACTTGTCCAGAAATTGTTATTCTGCGATTGAAGTAAATGACCCTAAGTGAAGAGTCCCTACTTTTACAGGGAAACTTCACAAACCTTCACCCTGCATTTGGTGACCAAGCTGTTCAGGTAAACACCACTTGAAAGCCTTTGAGGCTTGATTTTTTTAATCTAATAGGGTGGGGTTACTTGATAGCATAAAGTCTGGATCTTACAAATGTTTTGAGACCTTGTTTAGAGGCTTCTTAGAGTATAGGATAGCAGATGTTTGCACATCTGACCCTTTTCGCTCTTCCAAGAATCTGCTCTTCCAGGTTGAACCCTGATATAGTAAGTGGGATCTATGAGAAAGAACTAAGGCCATTATCTTAATCTTTAGCCTGGGCTTGGGCCATCTGAGGGATTTAGAAGGAAGTCCTGTAGCTAGGGGCATTTTCCATTCCTGTTTGTGCTAACATTCCTCCCTCAAGAACTCAGAACCTTGAATTCTTTCTTGGGTATGGACAACAAGATTAATCTGAACGCTTCCAGCTGCCCAGGAGCAAGGTAGGTAGGCACTTAGGGTTCAGAGTCTTGCCATCAGGACAGGGAAAATTGATTAGGCTTGGGCAGATATCCTCAGATGTCAACCTCCTGAGTAGCTAGGATTACAGGTGTGAGCCTCCACCCGCACTTGGCTGTTTATATATTTTCAAAGCCCCATGGTGATTCTAACTCACAACTAAAGCTGCATAAACCAGACATCGTGGTGGCCACTGGAGTAGGTTTGGCCAGTGCCCCTGTGCTTGGCAGTGGAGGTGACAGTGGCAGCCTGCTCTAGGCCACAGTTCTCAGCCCCTCTCCTTCAGTCTACTTAAAAACTTAACTACTTCCTTACACATACCTGTCTATGGGATAGCACATGTTGCAAAAAATAGTAGCTATTCAACCCAAAATGCACAGATTCCCATGCCTCTGCTTCAGAGATTCTGTCTGTACTTGGAGAGGTGGTCTTCTCAGGGCATATCTACCTCAGTTCTGCAGGAGGCAGTTGAAGTTCTACACATTTCTAATCCTGTATACTATGCTGTCACTAGACATTCATTGTATTATGACATATTTCAGACACATTGACAAGACACAAGCAACAAAAGCATGTAGCAAAAACTTGTGTCTTCATCACCCAGCTTTGAGAAAATTTCACATTATTCCACATTTGCTTCCCATTTCATTCTTGGAGTCAAGGAGTTCTGAGACAGATGAGGCTACCTGCAATTACTACACCACCACCACCACCACCACCACCACCACCACCACCACCACCACCACCACCACCACCACCTGCCATCCTATTACCCTTCCTCCCTTCCCCCTTCATCCAGAGGGAAGCCTCTGTTCTGTATGCAGTGTAGCCTACTTCCACATACACTTTTACATGTTATTTATGAACAGCCCCATTTTAGAGAAGAGGAAACTGACACTCAAGGAAGTGAGGGGATTCCCCCCCCCCAATACACAAAGCAAATCCATAGTAGGTAGTGGAGCCCAGAAGTCCTAAAACCAATGTACCAGGCAGTCACCTCCCAGCATGTTGGCCCTGCAGTGCCCGCATCTAGGGACCTCCCACCCCATCATTCTGTCAACACCTTCTTTACAGGCAGGACCCGGCCACACCAGGCCTAGCACATCCCAGCACCAAGCAGAAATTGTGGCCTTCTCACATCTCCAGGTTCCTGCCCTGCCTAACAGGCCAGGCTCCCCCAGACCCCTGCCAACCCCTCCTCTATTTCCTCTCTGGGCCACTGCCCAGCCCAGCTCTAGCCCTCATCACAGCTCCAAGCAAAGGGCCTGTCTGTGCAGCCATTCCCCAACTAGGCCACTGGGGGCTGGGCTGAAGCAAGGGGCCTGGGATTCTCTTGTGGGTCCTCCGGGCTTAATGAGCATGCTGCCTGGAGTGGCTGGCCAGAGGTGGTGGGCAGGCGCCCAGACACTCTCCCTGGGCCTCAAACCACCGCCGGCTTTCCCTCCTCCTCTTCCCACTCTCCCTCCCCACCAGCAACAGAGAAGGCCTGTGTGTAGTGGAAAAGGAGGCAGTGGCTGACACCTCAGTGCAGAGGAATTGGGTGGGGAGAGGCGGGCAGCACAGGCATAAACACAGGGAGATAATTGCTCCCCTTACATGTGAAGGAAGGGGAGGGGCAGGTGAGGAAATGGCTATTTACTAAGCACCTACTTACATACCACCATGTGTTATTCTAGCTAATCCTGCAGTTACCCCATGTGGGAGACAAAATGGATCCTTGGGCACACAGGAGCTGGTGGAGGAGAGGGGGCTGGAAGATGTGGAGTCTGAAGCTCAAGAAACTGGACTGGAATAGAAATCCCAATCCAGCCTACCCTCCCCCTACCCCCCTCCTACCCCCCACATCACCACTGGGGCTTGAACTCAGAGCCTGTGCTGTCTTTGATCTCTTTTCCTCAAGGCTAATGCTATACAACTTGAGTCACAACACCACTTCAGGTTTTTGGTGGTTAATTGGAGATAATCTTTCTTCTCCTGGCTGGGCTTAAACCACAATCATCAGATCTCAGCATCCTGAATACCTAGGATTCCAGGCATGTGCCATCACCATCGGCACTGAGCTCCAGCCCATCTTTTTACAAGTGTCTTCCCAAGGAGCCCACCTGATGTTATAGACCAATCTATTCCTTGGAGGCCTCTTCTTCAGTGGAAGAACACCAATTTGTGCAGGAAGCAGAAGTGAAGAGCAATGAATAAGCTTAATCTTGTTGCCACTCTAGGACCCTTTCCCTCCCAGCCTCAAATGGAGCAGGTTCCATTCAGAAAACATTAGCCTGCAAGGAGCTCCTAGCCCTATTCTAGTCAGGCCCTGCTCCCCCTGGGGAACCCTTGCCTTATAACACATCTGCCCACCTGATTCCTTTTTTACTCTCAAGGACTCATGTAGCTATGTAGCTATGGGATGCACCATGAGGGCCCATTCCTGCGTGGTCTGAGACAGGGTTAATGATAAAAGCCAGAATACAGCCACCACATATAGAAAATAGGTATTGGGAAAAAACAGTCCACACATTAACTATTTTGATCCTTGGTACAACCTCATCATAGAGATACTATCATTTTTCTCACATTAAGATCAAGGAACAAGGCCAGGTACCAGTAGCTCATGTCTGTCATCCTAGCTGCTCAGGAGGCTGAGATGTGAGGATGCATGTTTGAAACCATCCCAGTCAGAAAATCCAATGAACTATCAAAGAGCTGGAAATGAAGCTGTGGCTCAAGAGGTAGAGGACCAGCCTTGAGTGAAAAAGTAAAGGAAGAGTGTAAGGCCCTGAGTTCAAGACAAATACTGGCACAAAAAAATTGAGCAATGAATAGAATTGAATAGAAGATCCAATTGAGACTAGTGAGGCTGCAGAACTCTGAGGGCCCCTGGATAGACTAACTGGTAGAGGAAGGAGGTAATAGTGGTAGCTCAGTGGTAGCTCTAAAAAAGGTTATAAGGGACAGGGCTAGCTATGGAAGAAAACTCCAGCTCCAACTAGAAGCCCTGCAGGCTTGGCTGGTAGTGCTTTGGATCTGACCCTGTAGTGTCTGCCAGCTGACCCCTTCCATAGGCAGTACCAAATATTTTGTGGGGCGGGGCAGGGAGGGGGGAGGGTTATAGTAGTACTCAGCCATCTGCAGTGTGTCCTTTTCAGAAACTGACACTAGGGTGAGATATAGCTTAGGCCCTGCATGGCTGGCCAGAGCCTAGGAAGTACTAGTAGCTGGTAAAATCTGAGTGGTTAGATCATAGCTTGGAGGCTCCACCCTTGTACCTTCTTTTCCTTCTGGGTCTGAGGTCTCTGGGCTCTTAGAGAAAAATTGCTAAAATCAAATTGCAATTAACAGAGACAATTATCTGCCTATTAGAAAACATCCCCTGAGCCAGGCCTGTGCTGCGAGCTGCCTAGACCTGACTTTGTAGCTAAGCCCGAAGGGAAGCCCCAGAGCAAGGAAGCAGGGTCAGAGGGGAGGCAAGCAAAGCCTAGGTTTGGTGATAATGGTTATATGTGTGGGGTAGCTTGTGAAGAGCCCTGAATTGTGGGGGGCATTCAAGAAATGCTTGGGTCTGCTCTCCCTGTGCCCCTAGAGAGGGAATGGCAGGGTCTGTGCTCAGCCAGCACATGATGGGCTCTCCCTCTCAGACCCTTTCTGGTCCCTCCTTCCCATTAGGCCTTTCTAGAGGGCAGACCTTGGTGCAGCTTGTGTGTGTGAAGAACAAAGGAAATAAAAATCTTGCAGTGACCCTCAGGGAGTGATGATAACATTTTCACTTGAAAATTACCAGAGAACAGATTGTCTTATGCAAATCATATGCAAATCACACTCCGGTTGGTCCTCTCTTCCCACTCCTCTGAGTTCTTCCAGCTCTTTCCCTGTCTGGGCTTGATGAGGAGGGGGAAGGCGGTCGTGAAAATCAGGGTGTCAGAAGAGTCCTGCTTGGAAGTGGGCCCCAATAGTGACCTCTTAGCTTTCTGTGTAGCCCAGCTCTCTGAATATGATTGCATTTGTCGAAATCCTATGGTAACCTCAATGTCTCTTGGCTGGACTGTACCTTCATTTCAGATCCATTGGGGATTGAGTCCCAGGTCAGTGGAATAAGTCATTTGCAGAAAGTAATGGGGTCATTAGACAAAGTAAGAGGAAAAAAAAAGTAAGAGGAGCACGAGACTAAAAGTAGAGAAAGTCACCAAGGAGGGTCTCTGCCATCCAGACTTCATTGCTGGGATTCACATACCCTAGGTTTGCCACTCTTTTGCATTCTCCTCTCAGGTCCTGGCAACATCATTTACCCATAATACCCAAGCCAGAGTTTAGGAATAGGTCTTGATCTTCTGTACTTTATCCTTGCTCTCAACCATCTACAAGTCTTGGGAGTTATGGCCCTTCTTCTCTGTCTTCAGGGACATAAACATAGTTTATACTCTTCTTTGTCCTAGTCACAAAGTCTTCTTTCTGGACTTCTCTCTCCAGGTATTCCTCACCCCAAATCTTCCCCCTCAATTAGCCCACTGGCAGAGTGGTCTCTATGTAAAACCAAACTAAAAATCTGCTCAAAATGCTCAGTGGATCAGGTGCTGGTGGCTCATGCCTGTGATATTATCTTCTCAGGAGGCTGAGAAATGAGGAGCACAGTTCAGAGCTGGCCCAGTTAGGAAAAGTCCAGGAAATTCTTATCTCCAATTAACCACCAAAAAGCCAAAAGTGGAGCAGTGGTTCAAGGGATAGGGTACTAGCCTTGAACAAAAAAGCTGAGAGACAGTGTCCAGCTCTTGAGTTCAAGCCCCAGTATGGGTGAACATATATGTGAGCATGTGTACATGCATGCAACACACATACCATTCAGTGGCTTCCTGGGTCAACTAAGCTCATTTCTAACACCTTGGGCTGGCACACAAGGCCCAGGCACTAGAGGCACATCCACCTCCCTCTCTAGCTCCTGCATCCTCTGTGGTCCCCACCACATGCCATCTTGTCTCTCACCACCCACCCCAAACACCACATTGTGATAAGCCTGCCAAGGCCTCCCCTAAAATGTTCTTCCCTTCCCCCTTCCACTTCCAGTGAAATTATATTTATTCTTCAAGTATCGGCTTTGTCTGGGAGACAGGCACTGCCTGCCAGTCTCCTCCTGCATACACTTCTCTCTCTCTCTCTCTCATACACACATACACACACACACACACACACACACACACACACACACACACACACACACTTCCCAGCTGTTACTGGGTTTCTCCCTCCTTGTTTCTCCCCCCAGCATTTTTTTCCTATCGTCGTAATTAATTCGTATTTGTAGCTTCAGCACCTAATAGACACTGAATGAATGAATAAGAAATATGAATGAATGGAGTTGGTGGGTGAATGGGGCTTAGGGTTGATTCCTGGCTCTGAGTCAGTGAGTCATTACTCCAAGCCTTGGGTTCTCAGTAAATTGGGGAGGATTCACTAAGACAAGGCACCTGCAGTAAGAGACCAGCTCTTGACATTCTGTAGCATCTATGGGCTGGATACTCTACAAAGATCAGGGGAATCCTCAACTGTCTGACTTGAGATGAGAGCCAACTTCGGGAAGCTGTATGCTCTCTGACAACCTGGCCTCCTATGACCCTTGATCTAGGATCAGCTCTGAACCCTGGATCCAGCCTCCATTCTTAAGGCTGGTGACAGGTATGGAAGCATGTCTTCTAAGGAGGGCCTTCTTGGACCTCTGCAATATTTAAGAGAGACCACACCTAACACATCTTCCTTCTGCAAGAAGGGATAGGTCAAAGGGCACATAAGAACAACAGCGGCTATGCCCTTTCTGTGAATGCTTGCTTGATGCACATTGGCTAATTTATTCTCATAGCAGCACTGTGAAATAAGAGGCATTATTATTTTTATTTATTTTTGTGCTGGTACTAGGGCTTGAACTCAGGACTTGGGCGCTGTCCCTTAAGCCTTTTCACTCAGGGCTGCTGTTCTATGTCTTAAGTTATACCTCCACTTCGAGCTCTTGGTGAGTTAATTGGAGATCAGAGTCTCAAGGACTTTCCTTTTGGTGCTGGCATCAAATCACAATCCTCAGATCTCAGCCTCCCGAGTAGCTGGGAGTACAGGAGTGAGCCACCAGGGCCCAATGTGATTGCAGATCTTATCCTTGTCACTTTTGTGTTGTACAAGGTAAAGCTGTTTATGTAAATGAGTTTCCTTTCCTCAGGGCTTCATTGTCTTCTGAATTGACCACTGAAACCTCAACCTTTGTCTTCCGGCCCTTCTAGCCTGACAACTGCTCCCTCAAGGCTAGACTCCTTGGGGTACTAAGTCAGACAAAATGGAGAAGATGACCTTAGCCTGTGACCTCTGCTGCCTTCAGGCCTTCATCCCAGGTAGATTTCTGGGTCTATCCTATCAGCTCCCCAATGCCTCCACAGTATTCACTTCAGTTTAGCTAAAGGACACCAGCTCAATTAGTCCAAACAAAGCAGGAGTTCTTGGAAGACTTCACAACGTATACCGGCCAGTGCTGCTAAATGGAAAGATCATACAAACCACATATGCAGTTTGGAATTTTCTGGTGACCATGTTTAAAGAAACAAAAGGAAGCCGGGCACCCATAGTTCATGCCTGTAATCCTACTTACTCAGGAGGCTGAAATCTGAACATCACAGTTCAAAGCCAAGCCTGAAGGAGACTGTGAGACTCTTATCTCCACTTAACCAACAGAAAACCAGAAGTAGTGCTGCAGCTTAAAGTGGTACAGTGCTAGCCTTGATTGAAAAAACTCAGGGACAGCACCAAGCCACAACTGACAAAAAAAAAGAAGGTAAAAAGAAACTGGTAAGCCAGGCACAGTGGCTCACGCCTGTAATCCTGCCTGTAATCCTAGCTACTCAGGAGGCTGAGATCTGAGGATCACGGTTCAAAGCCAGCACCGGCAGGAAAGTCCGTGAGACTCTTATGTCCAATAAACCACTCAAAAACTGGAAGTAGCACTGTGGCTCAAGCGGTAGAGCACTCGCCTTGAGCTGAAGAGCTGAGGGACAGCACCCAAGCCCAGAGTTCAAGCCCCACAACCGACCAAAAAAAAGAAACTGATAATGCTAATTCTTTCTTTTCCAGACCCTATTAGATCTAAAAAATTATCATTGGAACATGACTCAATATTGGGAAATTATGGAGATATTGGGTATTAATCTTTATTGTGAATTCTGGAATATGTTTTATTTACAGTGACAGCAATCTCAATGTGGATGTACTTTACAGGTAGAGACATTCAGAGATATGAGAAAGTTGAGGGAACCATATGGGCAAAGTTAAATATATAGTTGACAGACTCTGCCTTATTTGTTTTAATAAAACTGTGGTTTATATTATCAAGGTTTTTTCCCCCCTTTCAGTACTGGATATCAAACTCAGGGCCTTGTGAATGTTAGGCAAAAACTCTTTCCACTGAACTGCATGCCCAGCCCACATTATTAGATTTTTTTGGCATGGGAGATTTAAACGCCCTCAAACTCTCACCACTCTCACTGGCCTTCTTTCACAAACCATGCTTCGAATCCAGCATTTTGCTAGCAAATTAGAGGTGGAATCTCTTGGATTTTTCTGTCTGGGCTAGCTTCAAACCTCAATTCTCTGATCTCAGCCTCTTGAGTAGCTAGGATTACAGGTGTGAGTTACTAGCTCTTGGCACATAATTAGATTTTTTTCTTTTTGCCAACCTTGGGGCTTGATCTCAGAACCTGTACACTATTCCTCAGCCTCATTTTTTGCTCAAGGCTAGAGCTCTACCACTTGAGCCACAGCACCACTTCTGGCTTTTTCTGAGTAGTTCATTGATGGTAAGAGTCTTGTGAACTTTCCTGCCAGTCTGGCTTCAAACCAAGATTGTCAGATCTCAGCCCTCTGAGTAGATAGGATTACAGGCAAGAGCCACCTCACTCAACACATTATTAGATTTTAAAATACTAATGTGTTTTATACTAGGCAATATCTTTAGGCAGTTTAAAAAGTATTCATCCAACTAGAGAATAATATGAAGATTGTATGAAGGACTCAAAAAATTAACCAAAAAGCAAATAATCAAATCAATAAATGGGCAGTAGAACAAAACAAATACTTTTCAAAAGAAGTACAAATGACAAATAATACATGAAGAAATGCTCAACATCCCTGGCCATAAAAGAAATGTGAATCAAAATGACACTGATAGTTCATCTCATCTCAGTCAGAATAGCAGTCATTAAGAAAAGAAACAGTAAATGCTGGTGCTGATGGTAGGGGAGAACCTTCATTTTGACTGCTGGCAGGAATATATATTCATGCAGCCACTATGGAAATCAGTTTGGAAGTTTCCCAAAAAACTAAAAGTGCAAATCCATAGGATGTAGCCATACCACTTCTGGACACATACCCCAAAGAATAAAAGTCACCTTATTATAAAAATAACTGTTACTCATGTTTATTGCAACACTATTAACAATAGCCAAACTATTGGATCTGCCTACATATACAACAACAGATGAATGGATAAAGAAAATGTGACATACATACATACACACACACACACACACACACACACACACACACACACACACACACACATTAGAATATTATTCAGCCACAAAGAAGAATGGAGTTCTGTCCATTTTCCAGCAAATGACATAATTTAATGTTAAGTGAAATAAGCTACTTCCAGCCAGGTGTCAGTGGCTCACACCTGTAATCCTAGCTATTCACAAGTCTGGGATCTGAGGAACACTATTCAAAGCCAGCCCAGGCAAGAAAGTCTGTGACACTCTTATCTCCAATAAACTACTCAGAAAAAACAAAAATTTAGTTGTAGCTTAAGTGGCGGAGTGCTATCATTGAGTAAAGTAGGCTCAGGGACAGAGTCCAGGCCCTGAATTTGGGCCCCAGGACTGGAAGGAAGGAAGGAAGGAAGGAAGGAAGGAAGGAAGGAAGGAAGGAAGGAAGGAAAGAAGGTAGCCAGACTCATAGAGACAATTATGGCCTGTTTTCTTTCACATGTGGAATCTCAGGAGAAAAGACCTAAAAATGAAAAGGGGACTATTAGAAATGTGGAAAGGGAAGGGAGAAAGGGATGACAAGAAAGAGTTATAGAGGGATGAATATGATCAAAATACATTATATGCAGGCATGGAAATATCACAAAGAAGTCACTTACTTTATATAATAAATATACATTGATAAAAATTAAATCACAGGCTGGGAAGGTGGCTCAGTGGTAGAGTGCTTGCCTCACATGCATGAGGCCCTGGGTTTGATTCCTCAGCACCACATAAGCAGAAAAATCTGGAAGTGGCGCTGTGGCTCAAGTGCTAGAAGTGCTAGCCTTCAGCTGAACAGCTCAGGGACAGCACTCAGGCCCAGAGTTCTGGCCCTAGGACCAGAAAAAAAAAGAGATACATCAATAGATAATAAAAGTTCTATCTTAAAAAAAATTAAATCACCAAGTTGGAAGTAGAGTAGGCAAGTAGGCAAATGAATTTCTATATTCTTTCCCTCCTTTATTTTACATAAGTTGTATCCTGTCACACAATTATTCAGCACTTTATTTTCTCATCAAATCTTTTTTTTTTGGGGGGGGAGTCCGGTTGTGGGGCTTGAACTCTGGGCCTGGGCACTGTCCCTCAGCTCTTCAGCTCAAGGCAAGTGCTCTACCACTGAGCCACCTTCCCAGCCCTCATCAAATCTTATGAGGTTTTTTTAAGCCTGCGAATAATGTGCCTCTTCATTCCTTCTCATGTATATGTATATCTTACAGTGCAAGAGTTAACTAAGTTCCAGCTGAGACACATTTAGGTTATCTCCCATCATTTGCTATTACAATGGGGCATTGAGTGACCTATGAATGTGTCATACCACATGTAGGATACATTCCTAGAAATGGAATCTGTGGATCACATTTACCAATTGTGCTTTTACAAAAGAGAAATGACATACCTAGAGCTCAAAAGGGAAGATCCTTTTGGCCATCATGTAGAGAGGGTTTTGCATGGGGGAAGACAGGTGGCAGAATGACCATTCTCCCATCTGTGGACTCAGTGAGTATCCAGCTCATCTGCATAATGGGCACAATGTTGGTAAACCAGACAGATGCAACTCTGGCCCTACAGCAGCTTATAGTAGTAAAGGAGGCAAGAGTTATTGGCAGCCTAGTGGTGAGGGGTTGGATGGACATTTTAAAACAAGTCAGAATTGGGATAATAGCAATCTACCACTTGAAGTACTTCTCCGTTTCTGGCTTTTTGGTGGTAAATTGGAGATAAGAGTCTCATGAACTTTCCTGCCTCAGCTGGCTTTGAACCACAATCCTCAGATCTCAGCCTCCTGAGTAGATAGGATTACAGGCATGAGCCCCTGTCACCCCATCCCCACCCCCATCCCTCTTCCACTAGCCCAACTTGGGTTGGCCTCCCTCTTCTAAGGCTCTGCAAACACAAGACTTAAATGGTTCAGTTGGCTCTTGGTTGCCTACTTTGGGAATAACATGGAGATTGGAACACTCACTTCACTGGAGCTTCTGAGTACTAGGGTTGGAAGATAATGTGTAAGGGAGTGGCCAGAGAGAATTTCATAGTGCACCACTTCAAGGAGAGTGGAGAGTCACTGAAGGAGGATAGGCAGAGGTAGCAGAACAGAATCAAATGAAATCACCTGTAAGCCTAGCTACTCAGAAGGCTGAGATCTGAGGGTTGTGGTTCAGAGCCAGTCCAGGCAGGAACGTCTGTGAGAAATCCTTATCTCTAATTAACCACCAGAAAACTGGAAGTGGCACTGTGGCTCAAAGTGGTAGAGCACTAGCCTTGAACAAAAGAAGCTCAGGGATGGTGCCTAGGCCCAGAGTTCAAGCCCCATGACGACCAAAAACAAAAACAAAAAACAGAAAGAGAGGGACGGGAACCAGGAGAACCAGGAGCTAATGGCTCTTGCCTGTAATCAGAGCTACTCAGGAGGCTGAGATCTGAGGTTTGTGGTTCAGGCAGGAAAGTCTGTGAGACTCTTATTTTTCAATTAAACATCAAAACACTACAATTGGAACTATGGCTTAAGCAGTAGAACACGAGCCTTGAGCAAAAACAGCTAAGGAACAGTGCTTAGGTTCTGAGTTCAAAACTCAATACTGGCACTCAAAAAAAGAGGTGTGTGTGTGTGTGTGTGTGTGTGTGTGTGTGTGTGTGTGTGTGTGTGTGTGTGTGTGTGAGTGTGTGTGTGTGTGTGTGTGTGTGTGTGTGTGTGTGTACTGAAAAATTAATCTCAAAGGTTGGGAGCCAATTAGTTGGCCTTTCTGTGAATCTTGAAGGTTGTATTGGCCATATTCTCCCAGTTTACTCCACCAAATTGGTCAATCTCCCAGGAGGATCTCCAGAACCTTTCACTCCTTTGTCTAGTCACTTGGTTTCCAAGGCCGAGTGAGGTGCTGCTATTCCTGTAGTAAGGACTGAAGGATTCTAGTCCCATGTGTGTCTCCATGTCACTGGGATTCTGAACCATCCAAAGGAGTTAGAATAACTCAAAAGATCAAACTCAGTTTTCCAGGGCACCTATCTAGGCTTTAGTGGCCTCTAATGAAATGCCCTATGGGTCTCCTGCTTAGTATCATTTACAGCCCTGGGTGTACCCAAACAGGAACTGAACTGTCCCTACTCCTCAAATTGGGCCCCTGTGGTCAGTAGCTTTGCCACCAATGTGTCAGCTATAATGGTCCTGTTTTCTTAAGGCAGTCTTGGCACCAATTCTGAGCCAACTGCCTGAAGAATTTGTCTGGGCCTCCTACCCACACAGCAGCCGCTATCTTGCTTGCTCCTCTTCAGGTTTCTAGGTCAAGCAATGCTTCTCAGATTAAACTCTCCAGAGCCTGTGCACTTGCAAGGGATGGTCCTATGTGCACCTTTATGCTAAGTGAATTGTGCCTAGTGGGCACTGGGGGAGAAGGGCAGAGCTAGGAGCTGGGAGGGGACATCTGAGCCTTTTAACTCCTCTGAAGTCTCTCAATTTCCTTATGAGCTGTGTTGAAAACCCTAAAAAAGCTGTATGAGCCAAGTGAAGCCACACAGAAAAATGGAGTGTGGACCAGGGGTACCTAGCTCTATTAGTGCCTGGGTTCTTTAAGATTTTCAGCTCTCTTCCAAGGCAAGTCACCATTTCAGCATGGAGCCTTCTCTGCAGATGTTTGATCTCTTGATCTTGAGTCTCAGAGAGGGTCGCTTAGTGAGCAGGGTTTCCACATCAAGCCAAGTGGCTCCTACTCTCTGCTTGACCCTGCATTTTCCCCTCAGCCAGAGCCTGCTGGCCAGCTGCCTGTCACTTCCTGGCCTTGGGTTCTGGGCCTTCTCCATACCCCTCCCCACCTCAGTCTACCCAGCCAACATCTTTAATGATTCCCA
Source organism: Dipodomys spectabilis (assembly GCF_019054845.1). NCBI lineage: Eukaryota > Metazoa > Chordata > Mammalia > Rodentia > Heteromyidae > Dipodomys > Dipodomys spectabilis. The sequence goes on from NW_024870853.1 coordinate 4,094,992, forward strand.
GCTGATCTCAGCCACATCCTCTCCCCATGGTCCTGGCATGAGAGCAGGCCCTTCTACAGTAGGCCCTGTGGAGGGTTAACCCCTGGCTAGCTGAGTCCTTGAGCTCTAAGAGGCAGCCAGAAATTCTAAAAAAACAACAACAGCCAAACAAACAAACAAAACAAGATAAAACCTAACAGAATGGTCAGACTTCTCTGAAGGATAGCTTGGACCTCTGGTTCCTTTTGCTGAGGAACACTCTGGAGAAATGCTCAAGGAAGGGTATCCAAATGGCAAATTCTTTCCATGATTGTCCACAACAGTTCAAGCTTATTCTGTATCTAAGTCTGATGTTTCTTCCCACTCTTTCCAACCCTCTTCCTTTTATTCTGGATAATGCTGGATTTCCAGTGTGATTAGGAGTATGGATTTGCATGGCAATTTTATGGGATCAAACCCACAGCTCTCCCTCATTAGTTGTGTGACCCTGAACAAAATGTTTTGTTGTTTTTTTTTTTTTTGGTTCCGGTTGTGGGCCTGAACTCTGGGCCTGGGCGCTGTTCCTCAGCTCTTCAGCTCAAGGCTAGCACTCTACCACTTGAGCCAGAGTGCTATTTCTGCCTTTTTTTTCTCCTTATGTGGTGCTGAGGAATTGAACCCAGGGCCTCATGTATGCAAGGCAAGCGCTCTACCACTGAGCCACCTTCCCAGCCCCAATGTTTTCTTTTTTTTTGCCTGGCCTAGAGCTTGAACTCAGGGCCTAGGCACTGTCCTTGAGTTTTTTCATTCAAGTCTACCACTGTATCACTTGAGCCACAACTCCACTTCCAGCTTTTTGCTGGTTTATTGGTGATAAAAGTCTCATGGACTTTCCTGCCAAGCCTGGCTTTGAACCAAGATGTTTAGATTTCAGCCTCCTGAGTAGCTAAGATTACAGGTGTGAGCCACCAGTCCCTGGTTTAAAGTGCTTTATTTCTTAACATCTCTGTTTCTTCATCTGTGAATAAGAATCATATTGCAGCCTTGCTGAAAGGGTTAATGTCATATTCATTGTAAAATAGTGACAAAATATATGACAGGAAAGTTAAACAAGTCTCTGTTGGAGAGCGGAAATTAGTGCATGGGGAGAGGGAAAGGCCAATAGAGAGTGACTATGGTCAAAATACTTATGATAGAACAATGGAATGTGTGTAAATTGTTTTACAAAGGTGGGGGAGGAAGAATGAGGGCGAGTGATGAAAGGGTGAGGTTGATGGAGTACACTGTATGTATGTATGCAAATATCACAATGAAACCTCCCTTGTACAACTAATAGATGCTAATAAAAAGCATTTAAAAAATCTAATAAAAAATAATAAATGCTCATAAAAATGCTAATAAAAGTCTTTTTAAAAAACTGCCTGGCTTAGACCACTCTATGTTGGCCCTTGATGTGTTATTATTGTGGCTGATGACTCAGAGCTCTGTGTGGCCAGGGACTGTCTTTCTTATCCTCCATCTCCCACCACCTAATAGAGCTTCAGGCCTAGAGTAGATGCTTAGCACATTAGGTACATAATGGAGCTAAGTATAGACATATGAGACTGTCATTTTTACACACCCAGTCTCAGCTGGGAACCTGGTGTTCTCATGACTGCTGTGCACAGATACAGCCTTCATGTTCTTGCTGGGCACCAAAGTCCACCTTGACCTAGTCCAGGCTCATTGACTCTCCTACCAGTGGTTCTCTGGGTATCTGAGTAGGACCCATAGGCCTGTAATCAATAGCTAACACAGGCTACATTCTGACTGGTGGCTAGGCTGGTAGAAATTAAGGACTCAGGCTACAAGGAGTAGACAGATTGCCCCGGACTTGAATCCCAGCAATCATTTCTTACATATATTGCCTCAAGAAAGCCATATATTCTCCCTAGCTCCATTTTCCTCACCTGAGACATAGGAATGGGGGGCGGGGGTATGATGGCCCTTCCCTTCAGTTCCCTAAATGCTCAATGAGGAAACCATATCTAGCATGCAGCATGGTACATAGTAGAGAAACAGCACCAAGACACTCAATACTCTTGACTTGTTCTGGAGTCCCCAAAGGAGTGAAGCACAGGCTGGAGGCAGGGAGACAAGCATGGGGGGAGGTCCTGTTGCCCGCTAGGGGTTTCCAGATGGTGATTCAGAGCAAAGTTCTAGGCCAGGGGCCACAATTGGGACTCCTAGCCACCCATCCCCTATGCCTTGGCGTAGTGGAGTTCTTGGACTCCTGCCACAGCTGAGTATGTAAATAAACCAGCTTTCTGCTGGCTGGGAGCGAGACTGCTCTAAGTGACATTTCAAATTAGTTCTGCTGTATTGGACCTGAGCTCTGAAGGGCCTGGGCATTTTTCCTCCCTGGCTCATCCCTTTCTCTGTGTACTCTTATAGCACACCCGGTGTGGGCACAGGGCCAGGCGGGTGGGGGCAGGCCGTCTGAGGTGACCTGCTAAAGCACTTGCCAGGCCTGGGGCCACAGCCTCCCTTCCCAGAGAGGTCAGGAGCTCTGCGCCAGGGTGCCCCCCCACCACCATACCAGCCCTCCACGGCTGCCATGGCAACCTTGCCTCCTCACACAGGACTCACACACCAGCTGGCAGGAATGCTGAACGGAAGAAGGGCTTCGTGGTTGGCCGAGGAGAGGGAGCTGGGCACTGGAGGGGGCACGTAAGGGTGGGCCAGCTGCAGCCTGGCAGTGCTGAAAGGAAGATGTGCTAGCCACATGGTCTGCCCGGCTCAGGCTAAGGCTGGGACTGTGCCAGGAGATGAGAACATGGCAGAAGAGAGCCAGGATCATGGACACATGCCACTGTCTTCCTGGCAAGATGCTATGGCTTCCCTGCAGAGCTGAGGGCAGAGGGCACTGATTCAGTTCCTTCTTTCTGGGCAAGTCGCCTTACCCCACTTGGCCTCTATGGCTTCAGGCTCAAGGCTTGAGATAGAAAGAACTAAGACCATGGAGCTGGATTCAGTCACCTCCTCTGTGGGAATAGTACCAACATCCATTTAGTTGCTCACTGAGAACAAATAGTTAAAAAGCAGGCAATGTGCATAGCACACTCTCTGGGACATAGAAAGATATCAGTAAGCAGAATTTGCTATTATTATTCTTACATTTGTGTGTGTGTATGCATGCCTGTGCACATGCACATGCACGCACATGCATGCATGCATGCACATGCCAGTACTGGGGATTGAACTCAGGGTCTTACACTCTTGTTGGGCTTTTTGGATCAAGTCGGGCACTCTGCCAATTGAGCCAAGCTTCCATTTCTGGCTTTTTGTTGCCTAGTTAGAGATAATAGTCTCCAGAGCTGGCTTCAAACAGAGATTCTCAGATCTGTTTCCTGAGTAGCTAAGATTATAGGCATGATTCACTGGTGCCCAGCTTCCTGCTAGGTTTTTGTTCTTTTTGGTACTGGTACTGTGGCTTGAATTCAAAGCCTGAGTGCTTTCCCTTAGGTTTATCTCTCAAGAATTGCACTTACCACTTGAACCACAGCTCCACTTCTGACTTTTTGGTGGTTAAATGGAAGTAAGTGTTTTGTGGATCTTTCTGCCTGTGCTGGCTTCAAACTGCAACAATCAAATCTTAGCCTCCTGAGTAGCTAGGATTATAGGTGTGAACCGCTGATGCCCAGCTTTTGGCAACTTTTTTTCTTTTTGTGACAGTCTTGGGGCTTGAACTCAGGGCCTGGGTGCTGTCTCTTGCTTTTGTGCTCAAAAGTAGCACACTATCACTTAAGCCACAGCTCCATTTCCATATGGGTTATTTTTTTGTTTTTGTTTTTGGTAGCTAATTGGAGATAAGAGTGTCACGGGCTTTCCTGACTGGACTGGCTTCAAATTGTGATCTTCAATCTTCAGTTCTCATGTTTATAAGTCGTTAAGACTACAGGTTTAAGCAACCAGCATCTGGTGAACTTTTTAATATATAATTTTAAGGGTAAATTTCTTTTTTGTGTGTCAATTGGGAGACTTTTCAGATCCGGTATCAGGACTCATTTTTTTTCTCTATCTCTAGCTGCTCTAGGCATGGGTCAGGCCCAGGGTGTATTAGGGGTGGAGGAGGGCAGGGCAGTGTGGGAAGATGAATGCACATCAGGAATGCCTGGTACTAAATATCTTCAAAATTCCCTTTTATTTTCAGTTCCCTAAGTTCCAAAGCAGAACTGCCTGCCCCTAGAGTCTGCCCCTAGACTATTACTTACGTAGAAGTAATTCCAGCTCTCACTTCCCCTTGCCTAAGTCAACATGAGAGCATCATTCTGGCAACCTGATCTCTCATGTGATCATGTACACAAAGGTACCATGTCAACCAGAAGGAGCAATCTCCTGCCTGATCATCTTGCCAGAAGTAGGCCTAATCCTGCTACTTCAAAGAGGAGAAACAGGAAACTGTGGCCTAAATGGCTCCATGTTTGGGCTCCAAACATGCCACTTAAAGGTGCTATTGGCCCTAGAAGGCACTAGGCACCTGAGGAGAAGCTGGAACATTTGGAAAAAGGCATCCATAGCACATAGGTTGTGTGGTCGTCACCCTGCCTGAGTGACAGCCCGCTTTAAAGGTAGTCTGAGTGGAGTCCTAGTCCCTCATTGCTGTGCCTTGCCCATGCCTGGACCTCTCATTCTGTCCTCTACTAGTCCTCAGCCTGACCCACTAGCGTGTATGAAAGACTGAACACTAGCCATGGCTGTTTGAGGGGAAAGCTAATAGAGAAGAAGGCAGTAAGTCTAACCCACCAGGAAGTAGGGGAGCCAAAGGGCTCCTTTTGCTCACAGACACTGGGTCTTTGAGGACTACTTGTGGAAACCAAACCAAAGAGAGTTTCTAGAGTCACAAAATCACACTCAGACACTCAGGGCCATGCAGAGCCTAGGAAAGATGAACACAGCTACTCCGTGTGGCAGCTGCCATGTAAGCCTTGGGAAGCTGGCAGGAGTGAGGGAGGAAGAGCTATGAAAAGAGCCTGAAGTTGGATGGCGGATGGCAAAAGCCAGGTTGCTCTCTGTGGGAGTGTACAGATAAGCAGGGGGCAAGGCTCTCGAATGAGCCACGTGGCACTGGATTAGAGTGGAAGACATCAGCATGAGCTCATGTTCAGCTTAATATAGCTGCAGATGGTTACATAGACAAATACTTAAGAGATGAATGTATTACACTAGGTAGTCCTATGCACATGCACCTCCTTCTTCTGCTAGCCAAAAGGGCTTGGTTTCTAATACTATCCTCCAAGAAAAAGAACTAGGACTCATTGTAGATGTGACTGATCCCAGGGCTGGAACAGAAAATAGACAAGATGAATGTGGAGCAAGTTGTATCAAAAGGGAAGGAAATGGGTCTGTGTGCCAGTGGCTCACACCGGGAACCAATCCTAGCTACTCAGGAGGCTGAGATCTGACAATCCCAGTTCAAAGCCATCCTAGTTAGGACAGTCTATGCAACTTTTATCTTCAACTAATCGCCAAAAAGGCAGAAGTGGGTAGAGATGTGGCTCAAGTGGTAGAGTGCCAGCATGAGTGAAAAAGCTAAAGGACAGCATCCGAGCCCTGTGTTCAAGTTCCAGTATCAACACACACACAAATTAAACTACCATAAAGCCTCCAGTGATAGGGATATGTCAAAGAGAAATAGGAGCCAGCTGAAAGAGCTCCCAATTGCCAAAACTGAAACAATTTGAGCACCAAAATAAATAATGTAGCATTGGATAATGTCCATAAGTCTATAGTGATATAAATAAATGATCAAATAAATAAATAAATGGAGGGGAAAAAGAAAATCCCTCAAGCAGAAGAATTGCAAATAATTTATGTAGCTCCACCTCTCACAAGGAGGGGAGCACGTCTCTCCATTCTGCATTCCTTACATGTGGGCCCTGTGGACAGTACAAAACGACTTCCTTCCAAAGAATGGCATATGGAAAGGGAACAAGGAAGAATAACTTTGTAATGGAGACATCTGACAGGTGATCAAGGTCAATGTGTAAATTTGGTTCATTAATTCTGACAAATGTATCATCCTGATGCAAGATGCCACAAATAAAAGAATCTGGGTGTATAGTATATGACAACTTTGTGGAGTAGTCCCTCCTTACATATGACTTCACTTTCTTTTTTTTTTTTTTTTTTGGGTCCGGTTGTGGGGCCTGAACTCTGGGCCTGGGGGCTGTCCCTCAGCTCTTCAGCTCAAGGCTAGCGCCCTACCACTTGAGCGACAGTGCCACTTCCTGCTTTTTTTCTTTTTTGCTTATGTGGTGCTGAGGAATCGAACCCAAGGCCTCGAGCATACAAGGCAAGAGCTCTACCACTGAGCCATCTTCCCAGCCCCTGACTTCACTTTCTTGTGTGTGTGTGTGTGTGTGTGTGTGTGTGCTGGTTCTGGGGCCCCACCACTTGAGCTACACCTCCCCTTGTAGCTTTTTGCCCCAAAGTGCAACAATGCTGATGTTGATGTTGTCAATTCAAATATACCAGAGAGAAACTGTACCCAGTTTCCTTTAAGAGAAAAGCTAAAAGTTTTCAACATAAACCAGGTGTTAGTGGCTCTCAGCTATAATCCTAACTACTCAGGAGGCTGAGATCTGAGAATCGTGGTTTGGAGGCAACCTGGGCAGGAAAATCCATGAGACCCTTACTACCAATTAACCACAAAAAAGAGCCAAAAGTGGAGGTGTGGCTCAAGTGGTAGAGGGTCAGCCTCAAGAGAAAGAGCTATGAGACAGACCCCAGGTTCTGAATTCAAGCCCTAGTTCAGGTACACATACCTCAAGCCTAGGTCTGTCACTCTCAAATTGCTACTGCTAGGCAAGTGGAGGATTGGATCAAGTGGTAGAGCACCAGCCTTGGTGTCAAGAGGCCTTCAGTTTAAGACCAAAAGCTGACAGAGCAAAAATAAAAAAAGGAGAGAGAGGGAGAGGGAGAGAGAAAGACAGAGAGAGAGAGAGAGACAGATACAAAGACAGAGGGAAGGGAGGGAGATTCCATGTGGGGACAAGATAAAAGACCAAATCCAGGCTTCTGCTTTTGTTTTAAAGCAATCTTCAGGGACAAGATGCTCATGTTCACTGGGAGCAAAAGAAATAAAAGTCAATCTATAGAAATTCTGGCTTAGGTGCTCAATTTGGCTATAAGGGGGCTGTCAGCAGGAGTGGGACCAGGAAATGTCCTGTGGCTTTCTGGGGGAGTCAGGCTTGAGTTGGACTTTGGAAGCTGGCAGCCTGGATTACAGCAGATAACATGGGGTGTAATACCATGGTTGGATGGAGGGACAGCTGGAAGCAAATCTAGTGGTAATATGAAGGTAAAATGGCTCTTTATAGAGGCTGAAGGTAGAACCTCCTGATCGGTACTGTTTGCTATTTTCTGTAGTGTAAACGCTTCCATCATGGCCATGACCATTCTGTGTGTGTGTGACTGTGTGTGTGTGTGTGTGTACACGTGCACATGCATATCAGTCCTGGGGATTGAACTCAAGTCTGGGCACTATCACTGAGATTTTTTGCTCAAGGCAAAAAATCACTTGAGCCACAGCTCCACTTCTGGTTTTCTGTTGGTTAATTGGAGATGAGTCTCACTGACTATCCTGCCTGGGCTGATTTTGAACTGTGATCTTCAGATCACAGCCTCCTAAGTATAGTCAACAATGAGCTCCCAGCTTCAGCCCAGCCCTGCCTATGGGTGAGCACAGGTTGTCCCTAGGACATTTGAAGCTGAGTCAAATGGAGAGTGGGCCTGCTAGCCAGCTAGGGCAAAGCTGGCCCAGAGAACAGCTGGGTGCCAGCCAGCAGGTCACGTGCAGATTCAACTATTAGCTATTGAGCTGTGCTCTTGGCTGGGCATCCTGCCAGACATTTAACATGCATTAGCTCATTTAATCCTCACAACAGCTTTAAGAAGTGTTCAATTCAGCCATTGCTTCAATCACCAATCATCCATCTGTCTACCTAACAAGTCCATATTGAGGTCCTACTAAGTGCCAAACATGGTCTGAGGCCCAGTTGTGGTGAACATTGTCATTCACCTCATGGTACTTCTTTATCTGGGTGGAAGGCACAGTCAATAAGCACATTTTGAAATGGAATGAAAAATAATTACGAATTGTAGTGTTTGGACATAAACCAAAAAAAGTACCGAATTGAGAGCAAAGGAGACACTGCTGTTTGAGCTAAGGTATCTAGGAAATATGCCTCTCAAATATGCTATTTGAGAATGGGATGGAGCTAGTCAGTCAAATGACTAGATTCAGAACATGGAAGTGGTAGGAAGACCTAAGGAAGAAATACATTCAGCTTGTTTTAAACAACACTAAGAGAACAAATGTGGTGGAGCTAGGGAAGCAGCAGAATCCAGAGAAGGGAAGAGAGGTGTGTAATTGTGCCAGTCGCTCAGCCTGTGGTGGGACTTAGAGACTTTGAAGGACTTAGTTTAGGTTGTCACATGATCCCCCTCATGTTCAGCCAGCTCATTCCGAGTATAGTGTGAAGAATGGATTTCAGAAGAACAGGGAAGCCAGTGAAGAGATTGCTTCTCCAGGTTACAGTTGTAATAATAGGTCCACAATGGTGGCTATAAAGATGGAGGGAGGGCCCAAGAACACATAACAGATAGTAAAATTTGTGTTCAACATCATACCCTTTTTGTGCCTTGGTCTCATAGAAAAAAACTCATTTCTAGATTAGATTCTCAAAACCTAGGGACATTTTTTTCTTCTTCTCTTTTCTTTTCTTTCCTCCCTCTCTTCCTCCCTCCTGCCCTCCCTCCCTCTCCCTCCCTCCCCCCTCTCTCTTTCTTTCTTTCTTTCCATACTGAGATTTAAACTCAGGGCCTGGGTGCTGTCTGCTCAAGGTTAGTGTTCTGACACTAGTACCATAGCTTCACTTCCAGCTTTTTGGTGGTTAATTGGAGATAAGAGTCTCACAGACTTTCCTGTCTAAGCTGGCTTCAAATTGCAATACCAGATCTTAGCCTCCTGAGTAGCTAGGTGTGAGCTACTGGCACCCAGCCTAGAAACATCTCTAAGCATAATAATGACATGATGGAAAGGGATGAGTCTCTTTAGACACATTGTTTTCTGGGACAAGTCCTTGCTATGTAGCCTAGGATAGACTTGAACTAAAGATCCTCCTGCTTCCTGGAGTGCTAGGATTACAAGCATGCATAGTTATGCCTAGCTTATTCACATTTGCACTTAGATTATTGATTACTCAAGTATCCTTAGATTTCCACAGTATGTGAGCTCCTTGAGGGCAGGGGTCTGAGTCACAAGGGGAAGAGCCTTGATTCATGGGGGAAGAGTCCCTGAATCAAAAGATGACCAACTCTCCCAGTTACTGTGCCAACTTTGTCTATGTGTATACAGTGTGGTTTACTCTGGAAACCCTATCCTTTGGCTGAGTACTCCTAAGCTGTATCACCATGAAGGGAAGCCCTGCCTACCCAAGACACTCCTAGAGCAGCACAGACTCCCTGAACCCTGCTCCCTGGAGACACAGCCAAAGCCAAAGTTGACAGCCTTGGTCTTAGAATTGAATCCAGACCAGCTCCGCTGTGTTCCTGTACCAGGAGCTGAGTTAGGTTACTTGATTTCTGTGCACCTCAGTTTCCCTGTGTACAGAAGAAGGATATAATACTTCCTGCCTGTGCAGGCCACTGTGAGGACCAAATGAAACCAGAGAGAGAACAGGCATGGGGTCTGGTACCCACTGGCTTCTCCACATGCTTCCTTCCTTCCTCCCAGGCGGGTGAGGAATTAAGGACTAGGTTCTCAAAGTGTCTCTGAGCTCTGAGGCTCCCAGCAGGCATCAGGAGGCCCAGGCCTCAGCATGACAGGTCAGTAAGGGCAGGAGTTGGCAGGGAAACAGGCCTCTTTCTTGCCCCTTACCCATGTGCCATTCATTCACCCACAACTCCTCTCCCCGAGTCCCCTCTGTCTTAAGCACCTGGGAGTTGCCTAATTAGAGTTAATTAGCTTCTTTTGCAATAAAACCCCAAAGATGGGAAGGCTCGGTAGCTCAGGCCTCTGACAGTAATCATGTTAAAGAGATATTTATTTATCCTTTTATTAAGCAAACCAATTACTACAGAATATCTGTAAAGCTGATTTGTAAACTTGGGACTTGAGCACGTGCTTCTAAACCTCGAAGGCCTGACTTGGAGTTCTTCTAGGCTTTGTCCTCCCTGGCCCTGAATGAAGCCAGGTCATAGGATGGCAGGATTGGAAGAGCTGTTGATCACATACATCAGTGTAGACTGGAAACTGAAGCCCAGGAAAGAGACTTGTTCTAGATCACACAGTGAAATGTCACTGACTCCCTGAGAAGAGAGAAATATTATGAAGTCTTGTAATGGGCTCCACTGTGCACATGGCAAACTCAGATAGGAGATGCCTTGAGCTTCAGAGAAGGTGAGTGGTCAAGAAGGCATCTCAGAGCAGGTAGATGGGCACTGAGTGGGGAAAGTGCAGAGGATGGAGGGGAAATATACAGCATGTCTAAGAAACTGAGGCATGCCACGTGGTCAGTCCCCTGGCAATGGGAGAGCAGCAGAATAGAGAATGGTGAGAAGGTCTTGAAGAGTGAGACTGTGGCCATATGCTGAAAACAGAAGCCAGCTGGCTAATTGTGGGAGTGACCACAACATAGGCAGGGAAGTAGGAGTTAAGGGGAAGGGAACAGATGAGGAGAGAAAGAGAGAGAGAGAGAGAAAAATGGTGGGGAAAACAATCAAAATATTCAATATACATATGTGAAAATGAAATTAGGAAAATTGGGGGGGGGTGACTGTGGTCAGGAGAGATGTGGTGAGGGACAATGATGGAAGGGGTAACACTAATCAAGATGAATTGAAGACATAAAACAATATATTGAATTGAAATCCATATGTACAACTAGTTAAAGTATTAAAAATCCTGGGCATGCTGGTGGCTCACGCCTGTAATCCTAGCTACTCAGCAGGCTGAGACCCGAGGATTACAGTTGAAAGCCAGGCTGGGCAGGAAGGCCTATAAGACTCATCTCCAATTAGCCATCAAAGAGCTGAAAACGGAACTCTATCTCAAGTGGTAGAATACTAGCCTTGAGCAAGAAAGTTCAGAGACAGTGCCAGGCCCTGAGTTCAAGCCCCAGGATTCTCTCTCTCTCTCTCTCTCTCTCTCTCTCTCTCTCTCACACACACACACACACACACACACACACACACACACATGCACACACACACGATAGTAAAAATATAAGATTAGAAGACAGCTGTGTGCCTATGGACCGTACCTGTAATCCTAGCTACTTAGGAGGATGTGATCTAAGGATCATGGTTCAAAGCCAGCCTAAGCAGGAAAGTTTATGAGACTCTTATCTCCAAGTAACCAGGAAAACAATCCATAACTGGAGGTGCGGCTGAAGTGGTAGAGTGCCAGTCTTGAACAGAAAAACTGAGGGATAGTGCTCAGGCCCTGAGTTCAAGCACCAGGACTGGCATAAAGTAATTGGAAGACAAAGCCAGGTGCCAGTGGCTCATGTCTGTAATCCTAGTTACTCAGGAGGCTGAGAGCTGAGGATCACAGTTCAAAGCCAGCCAGGGCAAGGAAAGTCCGGGAGACTCTTATCTCCAATAAACCACTAGAAAACCGGAAGTGGCGCTGTGGCTCAAGTGTTACAGTGCTCGCCTTGAGTTGAAGAGCACAAGGACAGCACCCAAGCCCCATGACCGGCCAAAATTTTTTTTAAAAATTAGAAGACAGAAACATGGTAACAAGCATCCAGACTTGTATGAGCTACAGTATGAGGGCTAAGCTATAGTCTGGGGGTGATGATGGGGTCTTCAGTGCAGAGATAGAGTGAATTCACCCAACATCAGAAGGAGCAGATGAGCATCTACATTATACCTGGGATAGGAGACCCCGCCTCTCTACTTTCCCTCTCCCTCTCCTCCTCTCTCCCCTTTCCCTCCCTCTCTACTCACTGTCTCTCTGTTACTGGAATTCAGCCCTTTGGCTAGCACTCTAACCACTTGAGCCCAGTTCTACTTCCAGCTTTTTGGTGGTTAATTGGAGATAAGTCTCATAGACCTTCCTGCCTGAGCTGACTTCAAACTGTGATCCTCAGATCTCAGCTGCCTGAGTAGCTAGAATTACAGGTGTGAGTCACCAGCACCCAGTTTTGTCACAATGCTCCTAATCAGTTCCCTGCCCTCAAATAACTTATCCAAGGTAACACAATTTGTCATGCCCAAGCTCATTGAGTCAAAATCAGTTGTATCAGTAAGAACCTCACTGTCTCTGCAGGTGTGAAAGTAAAGTTGAGGTAAGGCTGAACAGGAGGGGTAGACTTTATAAAGATGCTAACCCATGATTTCTCACCTTCCAGAGAAGCTGGAGAGAGAAAGGCTGTGCTTACTCAAGCTGACAGCAAGGAGGATGGAGGCTAGACATTGGGATGATTTTGCTGACAAAGTTGTGAATCACCAACCGGAAGAGCTGTGGCTTTGGGAGCCTGGGATCTCCATGGACAGGAATAATCACAATGAGTCTGAGCTGGGGTGAGGCTGTTCCATCCAGTGGAAGCTGGAGCCATGAGATCACCAAAGCCACAGACTGGAAAAAACCCAAATAGTTCATCTGGTTCTGCCCCCTACCTTAGGGCAAAATTGTTCTAGAACCAGACAGATGAGAATCTTCTAAGATTCTCAAGCTCTTCAAGGGAAGAGATTTCTCTGCCTTCCTGAGTCATTCTAGAACACATTTTAGTAACTAACAGAAAGTTTTGCTGTGTACTGTTGGCTCACATCTGTAAACCTAGCTACTTAGGAGGCTGAGATCTGAGGGTCACAGATTGAAGCCAGCTCAGGCAGGAAAGTTGGTAAGACTCTTACCTCCAATTAGCCAGCAAAAAGCAAGTGGAGCCGGGCGCTGGTGGCTCACGCCTGTAATCCTAGCTACACAGGAAGCTGAGATCTAGTTCAAAGCCAACCTGGGCAGGAAAGTAGTCAGTGAAACTCTTATCTCCAATCAACCATCAGAAAACAGGAAGTGGCGCTGTGGCTCAAGTGGTTGAACTCTCACCTTGAGCTGAAGAGCTGAGCGACAGCGCCCGGGCCCAGAGTTCAAGCCCATGACTGACAAAAAAAAAAAAAAAAAAAAAAGCTAGAGTGGAGTTAAGGCTCAAGTGGTAGTGTCAGCCTCGATTGAATAAAACTAAGCAAGAGGGCAAGGCCTTGTGGGCAAGACCTAGTATTAGCTCACAAGAAAGAAAAGAAAGAATGAGAGAACTAGAGAGAGGAAGAAAAGGAAAGAAGGAAGGAAGGAAGGAAGAAAGGAAGGAAGGAAGGAAAACCAAGTTTTTCCTGCTGAGATTTCCATATTCTGGGGCTAACTAGGAACACTGCCAGGCCACTTTGAGCCACTTGTCTCACTCAACAAGAGCGCCTTTTTTGCTGACCTGTTCGCTGAACTCCATAGGGTCAGTTAAGCCCCTCCACGAAAGATCCCACGCAGTTCTATGGGTTCTCTGAAGTTTGTTCACCCAGGTACCTTATCCCTATAGCCAGAGAGGCCATCTGCACCTCCTTAAATACCCTGCAGGACCCTGGCTCCATACTATCACTGATTCTGTTTCTGCTGTCTAACCTGTAAGGCCTTTCTTGTTCACTTTCAGTCCATTTTAGGCCATCAGAGTTAATTGAAGTTTGGTAAAACTGAACTTTTTTTTTTTAATTTTTTTGGGTCCAGTTGTGGGGCCTGAGCTCTTCAGCTCAAGGCTAGCGCTCTACTACTTGAGCCACAGTTCCATTTCTGGCTTTTTTCTTTTTGCTTATGTGGTGCTGAGGAATTGAACCCAGGGCCTCATGCATGCAAGGCAAGCACTCTAGCACTGAGCCACCTTCCCAGCCCCCTAAAACTGAACTTTATATTTTTGTGCTGATTACTGAGGCTTGAACTCTGACTTTATTGCTCAAGGCTGGCACTATATCACTTGAGCCACTTCTGGCTTTTTGCTAGTTAATTAGAGGTAAGAGTCTTGAGAATATGTGTGCCCAGGCTGACTTTGAACCTTGATCCTCAGATCTCAGCCTCTTGAGTAACTAGGATTACAGGCATGAGCACCGACATCCACCTCATGATAATATTTCAATGAGCCTTTACCCAAGTTCACGTACACATTTTGTCTCAGCAAATCCTCAAATACACTGTGTGCGAAAGGCCTTTTTTTTTTGCATTTATAATATAGGGAAACTGGGGCCAAATAAAGCTACTTGACCAGAGTCATGCAGCAATGGTGATTCAGGATCCCTGACCTTATCAAATGCAAGTAAATTTAGCCTTCACCTAAAGAATTCTGCCCTATGCAGACAGCTTGCTACCTGGGTTCATCTTATGCTGCCTCCCTGAGACCCAGCCCCTCCCCACTCCCCTACCTTCTTCAGGGGATTGGCTCACTGGTGACAGGGGGAGGATCTTATGGAAGGAGGTCACTCAGCAGTAAGGGCTATCCTGCCACTGAGCTTCCTCCTGGCTTCTCTGAAACAGCACATAAGCTTTCCTTGCAGTGGGGCATTTTTAGACCCTCCAGGCTCAGTATCCAGTCCATTCCTGCTTACCAAAGTAATTTTTTTTAACCTAGCTGCCAAGGTACTCTCCACATTCATTCTCCTCCCCAAAGGGAAGGGTCATTTCTTTCTCTCACAATGTCTCCCCAAATTATGACAGTCACATTGCTGAGTGTCATATCGCTGCATATTCCCTTTAAGGTTCACTAGTGAAACAGGGAAGTCTACAAACACGCATGGCCATGCATCTTATTGATTACTATGACACTAAGATAAGTGTCTGTAAAGAAAAACAGAGCTGGGGGCTGGGAAGGTGGCTCAGTGGTAGAGCGCTTGCCTTGCATGCATGAGGCCCTGGGTTCGATTCCTCAGCACCACATAAGCAGAAAAAGCTGGAAGTGGCGCTGTGGCTCCAGTGGTAGAGCGCTCGCCTTGAGCTGAAGAGCTGAGGGACAGCGCCCAGGCCCAGAGTTCAGGACCCATAACTGGCAAAAAAAAAAAAAAAAAAAAGAAAAGAAAAAAAGAAAAACAGAGCTGGACTCAGGTGGCTCATGTGTATAATTCTCGCAAAAGTATCAAGATTCAAAGCCAGCCTGGGCAGAAAAGTCCATGAGATTCTATCTGCAATTAACCAAAAAAAAGTCAAACTGGAAGTGTGGCTCAAGCAATAGAGCACCAGTCAAACAAGCAAACTGATCAAGCTCAAGGACCTGAGTTCAAGCCTTAGTAGTGGCAAAAAAAGAAAAAGAAAAGAAGAGTGAATCACCAAAACAACCAGCAAAACCAGGCTAGAGGTAGAGCACCAGCTGATCAGGCAAGCTGAGGAAGTATGAGGCCCTGATTTCAAATCTTGGTACTGGAAAAAAAACATTTAAAATAGTTATTGTAAAGTTAGGCATCTCAAAGTATATTTTGGTGAGTCAAGTTGAGATCTATAGTAGGCACTCAGTGTTCTTGGGGGGAGTTGTAATCAGTATGAGAGGAGAGGATGATTTGAGCTCCACACAGGTAAGGCAGAACAAGATATACTTCCAAGACTCCAGCAGCTGGACTCACCTCTGATCAGCAAGGCTTCAGACACGTGGCTCCTGCCTGCACTCACTCGGCAGGGGTCCTAAAGGCTCTCATTTGCTTGTACCTTCTGCTGAGAGCAGGCCTGGCTTGCTTTTCAAAGAGTTGCCCTCTCAGAGTCTGGGCCAGGCCCCAGAGCCAGGCTGCCCCAGGCATGTACTTTCTCAGGCACCTGAGGGTCAGGCCCTTGGCCTGCTCCCCTGCCAGATCTCCCAGTGGGGTTCGAGTTCCTTGAGCACATGGCCTGCCTGGCATTGACATGACCAGAGCAAAGGCCAATGAAGCTCAGATTCTGCTGAGGGAGGTCCTAGAGGAAGGAGTGGAGGGGGGAGGAGGCCAACACCAGCAGACCTCTTCAGATGTCAGACCCCCACCCCCATAGCCCTGCACAAAGGGGTCTGTTTCTGGGGCTAATGTATCAGGTCCTCCTTAGGGTGTGAGGTCTGGCTATTCAGGGCATGCAGAACCCAAGCATGGCCAGCTCCCACAGAGAAAGGGTCTATGTACACTGTTTACAGGTACCTCTCATTATAGGACCTGAGATGGTGAAGCTGGGCAGAGGGCTTCCTAAATCTGGCTGTAGCTAATCTCCCCCAGGGCCATGTTAAAGTCACAGGCCCAGCATCACTAGGGGGCAGCTAGAGGGTGGTTTCTGGAAGAGTTGTAATTGTGCCAAATTGGTAAACCGTTCACTCAAGAAAGAAAGAGAAAGAGAGAAAGAGAGAGAGAGAGAGAAAGAAAGAAAGAAAGAAAGAAAGAAAGAAAGAAAGAAAGAAAGAAAGAAAGAAAGAAAGAGAGAGAGAAAGAAAGAGAGAGAGAAAGAAAGAGAGAAAGAAAGAAAGAGGGTAGGGGGCTGGGGCTCTTGCTTATAATCTTAGCTACTCAGGAGTACTCAGGAGGCTGAGATCTGAGGATGGTTGTTCTCAGCCAGCTTGGGCAGAAAAAAGTCTGAGATTCATATTCTTTTAAATTTTTGTTGGTTATGGGAGCTGAACTCTGGGCCCAGGCAATGTCCCTCAGCTCCTCAGCGTAAGGCTAGCACCCTACCACTTGAGCCACAGCACCACTTCTGGCTTTTTTCTACTTATGTAATGCTGAGGAATCGAACCCAGGGCCTCATGCATGTGAGGCAAGCACTCTACCACTGAGCCACCTTCCCAGTCCCCAAGTCTGAGATTCTTATCTCCAATTAACCACCAAAAATCTGGAAATGGAGCTATGGCTCAAATTTCAGAATGCCAGCCTTGAATGGAAAAAGCTAAAGAACAGGGCAGAATTCTAAGCTCTAGTACTAGTGACATATATATATATATATATATATATATATATACATATATATATATATATACATATATATGCATATCTATACATATCTATCTATACATATATATACAGAGAGAGACATCAAAATTTTCATTTCTTTAAAGTATAAAATTCCATGGTTTTTATTATGGACCCCCATAACTACTATCTAATTTTCAAATCATTTTCCTTGGTCCCAAAAGTAACGCCAGCCCCTTTGCCCCTGGCTCCCACTGATACATCTTCTGTGTCTTTGCATTTCCCTATTCTGGACACTTCATGTAAATGGAATCATAAAATAGATACTTTTTTATAGCATCAAGTTTGCCAAGGTCATGTTGCAGCCTGGATTGGTATTGTACATTTTTACATGAATGTCTGCTCTTTTAGGTACACTTTGAAGAGCGGAATTGCTGAATCATATGGTAATTCTATGTTTAACATTTTGAGGAACTGCCTCTTTTCTACAGAGACTGCGTCAAACTCTGTTTTAACTAGCAATGCACAAAGGTTCTGATTTCTCTGCAATGCTGCAACACCTGCTGTTTTCTGAGAGATTTTGGTTTTGGTTTTGGTTTTAGTTTGGGTGCTAGAGATAAAACTAGGACCTTGAACATGCTCAGCAAACATTCTATCACCGCTCTATACCCACAGAACCCTGAGTTCTTTTTCCTTCTAGACAGTCTAGCAGTGCATGTGGAGTGGTTTGGATTTCCGTCTCATCAATGACTATGAGATAGAACATTTTTCATGCATTCATGGGAATTTGTATCTCTTCTTTGGATAAATATTTCTCTAAATTTCTCTTGTTTATTTTTTTAAGTTGGGCTGTCTCTTTATTCATGAGTTGTAAGAGTGCTTTATTTTTATTTTTTGTGTCTACTAGGGCTTGAACACAAGGCCTTGTATTTTCATTTGACTTTTTTTGCTCAAGGCTGGTGCTCTACCACTTGAGATACAACTCCACTTCCAGATTTTTGGTGGTTAATTGGAGATAAAAGTCTCATAGACTTTTCTGTCCAGGGTGGCTTTGAACCATAATCATCAGAACTCAGCCTTCTGGGTAGCTAGAATTACAGGTGTGAACCACCAGCACCTTGCAAGAAATACTATGTTCTATAGGATATACAATTAGGAAATATTTTCTACTGTCCTGTGGATTGTCTGGTAGATGTCTTTTTTTTCTGGTAGATGTCTTAATCCATTGTACTTACTTCATTTTCTGTTTTGTTTTATTTTGTTTATAGAGGCACTGTGGTTTTGAACTCAGGACCTTGCACATGCTACGCACATGCTCTAACACTTGAGCCACACCTCCAGCCCTCCTTCATTTCTTTTTCTTTTTCTTTTTCTTTTTTGGTGCAAGACTGGGACTTGACTTGCTTTCACACACTAGCTGGCGCTCTACCAACTGAGCTATGCCTCCAATTCCATTCAGTCCCTTTTGTATAGATGAAAAATCTGAAGCTTAAAAGGAAAGGGGTGGCTGAAGTCACAGTCAGCAATAATCAGTAGCAAAAAAAAGCTTTCTATTTTCCATACTAGTGGCATATGGAGGTAGGATGGGAGGGAGGGGCAAAGCAGCAGCGTGGATAATTCAAACCAGGACCAGACCCACTAGTTATTTCTATTTGCCTTTGGAATGCATGATCCCATTTTTAGTAGATGGTATCTTTTATTTCTTTTTCCTTTTGGTGATACTGAGATTGAACTCAGGGCCTTGCATTCATTCTACCATTTGATCCATGCCCTAGTCCCATTTGTCGTTTGCATTTTTTGTTGCCAGAGCCTGTACTAGGGCTTAAGTTCCTGCTTGGCTTTTTCCATTCAAGGCTGTTGCTCTACCACTTGAGATATATCCTCACTTTGGCTTGTTGTTAGTTAACTGGAGATCAGAGTCTCTCCAATTTGTTTGCCTGGGGTGGCTTCAAACCTTGATCCTCAAATCTCAGGCTTTTAAGTAGCTAGGATTGCAAGTGTGAGCCACCAGGACCTATCTTGTACCTTTCTTTTCATACAAATCTCAGAATAATTTTCCCCAAGCCAGTCTTAGACTGACTCTCTACCTCTAACTCTGGAGTAAGCTGGGATTACATACTTGTGCAACCCACCCAACTTTAGATGGCTTCTCTTGATCTTTCTGTCCTACACAAGCTCCTACTCTTAGACTCTTTTTCATAGCTTATCAAGAGTTATGAAAGAAAGTAGTCTAGGTTCAAATCTGTACTGTGGGTAATCTACATGAGGATGAGCCATGATGCATACCAGTACACATCTGCATGTTGTTCTATGGACCACAGAAGGCTGAAGCAGAACCTAGAGTATCAGAACACCTGCCAGGACTTTGAGAATAGTGAGCACTCTAGTATGGCAAAAAAAAAAAAAAATCTTGAAGGACAATATAGTTTGTGTTCATGTCTGCATATTACATTTCACCCTCAAGGCAACACAAATCTTTTCCTTTTTAAATTCTTTATGTCAAACATTAGTCAAGCTAATGTTGACCACACGATGGAAATTAACCACAAAATATTCAGGAATAAGAATATAGTGGGAAGCTGGGTGCTGGTAGCTCATGTCTGTAATCCTAGCTACTCAGGAGGCTGAGACCTGAGGATTGCGGTTCAAAGCCAGTCCGGGCAGGAAAGTCCATGAAACTCTTATCTCCAATAATCCACCAGAAAACAAGAAGAGAGGTGGTGGCTCAAGTGGTAGAGCGCTCACCTTGAGCTGAAGAGCTGAGGGACAGCGCCCAGAGTTCAAGCCCCATGACAAAAAAAAAAAAAAAAAAAAAGAACATAGTGGGGCACCAGTGGCTCATGCCTGTAATCCTAACTACTCTGAAGGCTGAGACCTGAGGATTGCGGTTCAAAGGCAGCCTGGGCAGGAAAGTCTGTGAGATTCTTAACTCCAATAAACTACTCAGAAAAAACTGGAAGAGGCGCTGTGGCTCAAGTGGTAGAGCACTAGCTTTGAGCACACAGACTCAGGGACAGCGCCCAAACCCTGAGTTGAAGCCCCAAGACTACCCCCCCCCAAAAAAAAGGGTAAGAATGTATACACTGGGCACTGGTGGCTCATGCCCATAATCATAGCTTACTAAGGGAGCTGAGATCTGCGGATCATTGCTCAGAGCCAGTCTAGGCAAAAAAACCTATGAGACTCTTAAATTAACCACCAAAAAGCTAGAAATGGAGCTGTGGCTCAAGTGGTAGAGAACCAGCTTTGTGTGAAAAAGCCAAGTAAGACTGTGAGACTCTGAATTCAAGCCCCACACACAAGGTTATAATATCATTTGAAAATTTCATGTTATTTGATTGCTCTTTCTTGCAAGTATTTATTAAAGATTTTATGGGTACAGGGCCCTGTTCTAGGTGGTAGGGCCACATTAATTTGCCCTTCTGGGCCTCAGTTTCCTTGTTCTTGCAAATGTAGGAATGAGTTACGATATTACATTTTAAACTTCTTTGCTTTCTTTCTATATAGGGGGATTATACTCAGTGCCTTGGGCTTGTTAGGCAAGTGCTAACAAGTGCTAACCACTCCTATCCCTTTTGTTCTTATTTTATTTTTGAGAAAATCTTGTTGGCTAAATTTGCTGCACTGGCCTTGAACTCATGATCCTCCTGCTTCTGCTTTGGTTACAGCTTCTTCCTCTGCTACTGACCCACCACATGGTCAGCTCTAAATCTCTCTCTGAGAGAGAGAGAGAGAGAGAGAGAGAGAGAGAGAGTTATAGATATATACATATATAGATATATAGAAAGATTGAGCTAGTTGTGAGGCTTGACCTCAGGGCTTGGGTGCTATCCCTGGGCTTTTTCACTCAAGGCTAGTGCTCCATCACTTGAGCCACAGCTACACTTCTGACGTTTTCTGGTAGTTAATTGGAGATAAGAGTCTCACAGATTTTCCTGCCGGGTCTGGCTTTGAACTTCAATCCTCAGATCTCAGCCTCCTGAGTATCTAGGCTTACAGGCATGAGGAACCAGTGCTAGGTAAACTTAAATATTTTATTGTCAGGCTACTTTCTGTAGGCAAAAATCTTACCTAGAACTCTAAAAAATTGTAATAGAATGAGTAGAGCCATTTGGGATGCAAGGCTGCCTTGGAGCACAGCACCTCACTGTCATACCTAGTAGTCCCAGAGCCCTTTTGAAATCTACAGGGCAGCACAAAAAAGGGAAGAGCTCATGACCCCACCTTGGGGCTGCAAATTCATGTTCCCCTTGCGATTGCTTGCTTGGCTTATTCAGGTTGAGCCCTGCAGAGCTGAGCCCTGCATTCCCCCCCCCCTCCCCAACACTCCTCTCTCTTCAGTCCTCTCTATCGGGCCCTAAGCAGACTCCAGACAAAAGAGACTTTAGGCTTTCTCTCTCACTGAGCCACAGGGAGCTTGGAGCCCCGTTGGCTCCTCCTCCACAGAGGAAGGGCCCAGGAGGAAGCTCAGAATGATGTAGACAGAGCAGTCCAGATTCCTGGGGCTGATCCCTGCCTCCCTGGCCCTGCATTGCATGCTTCAGCCAGAGCAGAAAAGCCCCAAGGGAAATGGGGAGGGGGACTTAATTGAAGCTAGGGGTCACTCTTGCTTCACATTGCTGCCTACTTCCCCTGAAGAGAAATGTAGCTGCTAAACAAGCAGAGTGGGTAGGAGGCAGGAAGGACACAGGAACAGGCTATGAACCAAAGAAAGCAGCCATAGGGAGGGGCTACCCCATTTCCCTGGTATTCAGGGGGGTTAGTCAGAAGCTTAGGAGACTCCAGGAAGTGATGGAAGGCCAAGGAGTCTGGGGCATGTGTGTGGGACTAGAGGTTCTCAGGGTCCAAATGCCTTACACAGAGGACTGTTTGACCTCCCCAAATGTATCCTCCTTCTAGCCCATAAAAGCAGCTTCCATGTTCCCAGCTCACCAGGAGTCGCAGAGAGTGACTGAAGAATAGTCTTTCATTTCCCATATCATATTCTGACCATAATCAGCCAGCATGCTAGGAAAGTGAAGCCTGGAGAGGGGAAAGGCCTGGGCAATGGCAGTACAACAGAAATGAGGAGCTAGAGCCCTGTCAACCCCAAGGAGTAAGTACTAGGTGGGTTGAGGAAAGCATGGAGCTGATTGGATTCTTTACCTTTTTTACTGCATTAGCTAACCGATTGCAAAGGGAAGTCCACAATTGAAAAGGGTGGTTCTTCTGTTGTGTACGGTCTGAGATGGTCCGGGGAGCCAGAACTGTGAGGACCCACCCGGGGAAGATTGACATAAAGCCTCAGGCAGCCACTGGGTGGCGCTGTCTCTCCACCCAAATTGTATAGGCAGGTTTCAGATGCCAGGGCAAAGAAGTCACCCCCATTCATGCCCCATCCTGCCAGGGCCCTAACAAAGGCCGCTTGGGTTAGGGCAGGGAAAACCAGTTTTAACAAAACCCCATGTCTCCCCTGGCACATGGGTGGGGAATGGAGGGTTCAGACTGGCAGAGCTCAGGTAACCCAGAGAAAGGAATATGGAAGCCCTAGGGACCACCCCATTTCTCCACTATTCCTGGAGGTAAGAAGCTCCTTATATCTTGGGCCTAGATATGAGAGTAAGCAGTCTTCCTATTTCCACAGTGAACAGACTGTTCAGAGTATAAAACTAAGCTGCTGTAGGGCCTAGGAGCAGTTTTCCTGAACCTCAGGTTTCAAAGTGAGCTCCTTTCTGACTGGGCCAAAGCAGAAACAAGGAGATGTGGGCTTTAGAAATGCTAATTCAAGCCATGAGTGACAAGCCAGGACAATGGAAGAGGGCTCTGTGAATGGGGCAGCCTAGGCCTGGAGCCCAGCTCCCCACGTGGGAGCCAGTGGGGGAAGGGCAAGACCTATCCCCAGTCCCCAGCATTGGGATCCCAGAGTTGGAAGGGCTTGGAATTCTGTCTGGAAGCCAGAAGGAGAAGAAGTTACCTGCCCTGGAGGTTCATAGAGTGGGACTCCAAGGAGATACTCCAAGGAAAGGGCCCTGCTGGGACAGAGGAGCCCTGGGCACACCTGCTAACCTGAAAACCTACAGCTTGGGAAGCTGAGTGGTAGTTGAGAATCAGAGCAAGCCCAGAACTAAGGTGTGATGATTGCCTTCTCATTAGCAATGAAGAGCTTAAATCCAATTGGAAAGAGAGCATCTCTGTTTTGGTAGGGTCCTTGGGAAGACTCAGTGATAGTGAAGGGGAACTTGGAGATGTAGTTCAGTAGTACAGTTCTTCCCCAGCAGGCAAGTGGTCCTTGGTTCTATCCTCAGCAAAATCCAACCCAGCGGCAGCCCAAGTAATTGCATAAGAAGGTCTCCAAATGTTCTATAGTAAGCCTGGTGCTCTGGCACTTGCCTATAACCCCAGCTTGGAAATGTGGCCTGGGAAACTTCAAAAAAACAAGTGCCCAGTAGTGGTAAGACAAGGGATTACCATTTGATCATTGAAGGCATATTGATCATTCCTTTGATTAGTAATGACTTGTGCTACCTGTGAGTTTCTGCCTCTGCTTGCTAGCTCCATGTTTCAGAGGTTGGCCCTGTGAGGCTCTCTGTACTGAGGAAAGAAGACACTGGAGGCAACGGGACAGCAGAGTGTATGAGCTATGTGGGAAGATTCCTGGGATTCTGCTGGCTCTGGGATTCTGGAGAATGGGGTTCCATCCGGGCCTCTAGCCACAGCAAGTGGTTATGTGGCTAGGGCATCCAGGTCAGCTCAAGGGGACCAGTCTCAAACTCAAGTCTTTAAAGAGTCAGAAGTCCAGAGTAAAAGCTGAGTGTAGTGACACATGCCTATAATCCTAGCACTCAGTAGGTTAAGGCATGAAGATCATAAAGTCCAGACTACTCTAGGTCACTAATGGGACCCTGTCTGAAAAATAATCTAAAAAAATTTCAGAGAGTCCTATCCAAACTCTAACATATCAACTGCAACTACAAGTGCACTAAGAAACACATCTGGATCCAGTGTGATTGTACTTACCTATTATCTCAGCACTCAGGACAAAAAAAGCAGGAGGATTTTGAGTATACGGCCAGCCTGGACTACACAGAGAGATGCTATCTTGAAAACAAAAAAGGGAAGCAACAGTGGCCCCTGCTTGTAATCCTAGCTACTCAGGAGGCTGAGATCTGAGGATTGCAATTCGAAGCCAGCCTGGATAGGAAAGAGTCTTATCTCCAATAAATTACCCAGAAAAAGCCAGGTGTGGCACTGTGGCTCAAGTGGTAAAGTGGTAGAGCACTAGCTTTGAGCACAAAGAGGCTCAGGAATAGCACCTAGGCCCTGAGTTCAAGCCCCAGAACTGGCTCAAAACAAAACATCAAACAAACAAAACCTCTGACATGAAATTAAAGAACATATCTGAGGAATGAGAAGGAAGTATTACAGAATTCATTTAATTTTTACTTCACCATTTAATAACATTGACATCCCATCTATCTTTTGGGATCGATATTAGGGGTGGTAAAATAGTGCAAGCATCATAACAGCAGCCCCTATACTTGCTCCATCCCAGATGTGCACATAAATCACAAGAGTCTCTACTTTGTATGGGGGGAGTCTAAGAGACCAACACATAAGTCACCTGCCCAGTGCAGGAATACGCCCACAGGCTGCCCCGGGAGTGTGTTCTGAACCACTACATTCTGTGTTGCTGTACATGAATCCCCTGAATGGTACTAGGTGTGTGCCCTCAAAAATGTTCCAGTGATCAGTCTATGATTTGATATTTGGTTTATGCTCTTAAAGAATAAAAGCTAGGAGAACTCTAAATCTGGGAGAACTCTTCTTTTTCTTTCTTCGTGTGTGTGTGTGTGTGTGTGTGTGTGGTATGTGTGTGTGTGTATGTTTCTTGTTCTGACTGTGGGGCTTGAACTCAGAAGCCTAGCCTAGGCACTGTCCTTGAGCTTTTGTACTCAAGGCTGGTGCTCTACCTCTTGAGTCACAGCTCTACTTCTGGCTTTGTTCCTTGGTGGTTAATTGGACATAAGAGCCTCACAGACATTCCTGTCCAGGCTGGGTTCCACCTAAGTTCCTTAGATCTCAGCCTCGTTAGTAGTTAGGATTACAAGTGCAAGCCACTGGCACATAGCTGGAAAAACTCTTAATATACTCATGGTGTAGTTGGGAACAGGGAAGCTCGGAGAGGGTAGGACCTTGTCCTGCATCCCACAGCAAGTGAATAGCAATGCTTGGCTACTTAACTTTCTGCCTCCCATAATTAAAGTTGAGTTGTAGCATGGTGCCAGTGGCTCACACCTGTCATCCTAGCTACTCAAGAGGCTGAGATCCATGGATCACCATACAAAGACAGCCTACTAGAAAATTTGGAGAGACTCTATCTCCAAGTAATCAGCAATCAGCAAAAGCCAGGCTAGAGGCATGGCTCAAGTGGGAAAGTGCCAGCTATGAGCTCAGGACCCTGAGTTCAGGCCAAACCAGAAGACCAGTTACTTTCCCATCCCTTCCTCCTCTCCCATCTTCTCCTTTCCCCTCCTGTTCCCCTCTCCTCTCTTTCCCCTCCCACTCATTGGTTTTTCCAGCTCTCCTTCTTTTCACAATGCAGACAAAGGCAGCTGCTTCTGCTTTGCAAGGATGGCCTTCCAGATTTGGACCAGGATCCTTCTCATAACCCAGGTTATAATCCACTGCTCTATGGGAAAAGGACAGCTGGAAGGGCAGATCCCTTATCACTGACATGAAGGTAGGCTTCAACCAAGGAGAGTGGCAGCTCAAAAAGCAGGGGCTCCCAAACCCTCAATTCCATCAGCCCTACTTATAAATGCCCAGCAAGATGCCTAGAGGAGGAAATAAATCCCCAGCTGCACAGAGGCCATAGTTAGCCACTTAGTCCGATGTAGAGGTCCAGCCATGCAGAGATCCATAGAGATGAAGCCCCAGAAACACAAGAAGCCACAAATGCATGGACGCCTGCTTACAGAGCCATAGCAATGACTGCATACATGGGCACAGATTCTTCAGCTAGAAGAGCCAGTGGGGACACGTGACTAAAAGCCTTGTTAGAAAGTGTGGCTATTTAAAGCATCACAGCCGGACTTTCTCCCCTTCGGGTTGGAAAGATGTCACCAAGGACCTGGGTAGTCACAAAAATCAGCTCCTCTCTTGGGCTCTGGCTCTGAAGCTGCCTGGTCTCACTGTCACATGACACTCCTGTCACTTATGCCCCTGCACCACCCCCACCAGGCACCCGCTTAGCCCCTCCCATCTCCCTTCTTTTTCCTTTTCTTGTTTCTTTGTGGTATGTGTGCATGTGTGTGCTTGTGCGAGCACATGTGTGCACACTAGTCTGGGGCTTGAACTCAGGGACTGGGCAATGAGCTTTTTTGCTCAAGGCTGCAGCATTCTACTACTTGAGCCACAGCTTCATGTCTGGTCTTTTTTTTTGGGGGGGGGGAGGAAGTAGTTTACTGGAGATAAGAGTCTCTGTGATGCCGGGCGTTGCTGGCTCATGCCTGTAATCCTAGCTACTCAGGAGGCTGACATCTGAGGATCACGGTTTAAAGCCAGCCTGGCCAGGAAAGTCCATGAGACTCTTATGTCCAATAAACCACTATGGCGCTGTGGCTCAAGCGGTAAAGCGCTCGCCTTGAGCTGAAGAGCGCAGGGACAGCGCCCAGGCCCAGAGTTCAAGCCCCATGACCGACAAAAAACAAACAAGAGTCTTTGGGATTTGTTTGCCTGGAATGGCTTCAAACTGTAATCCTCACATCTCAGCCTCCTAAGTACCTTGGATTACAGGTATAAGCCACCAGTGCCTGACTGACCTTAGCTTTCTATAAAGAGCCTCTGCCTAGCTGGGTGCTGGTGGTTCACACCTGTAATCTTAGTTATTCAGGGGACTGAAATCTGAGGACCTAGGTTCAAAGCCATCCCTGGCAGGAAAGTTTGTGAGACTCTTAGCTCCAGTTAAGCATCAGAAAACCCAAAGTGGAACTGTGACTCAAAGTGGTAGAGCACTAGCCGTGAGTTAAAAAAAAATGTGGGGACAGTGCTCAGGCCAAAAGTTTAAGCCCCACAACTGACAAAATAAAATGAGCCTTTGCACGCAGCCCAGTGTTTCCTCATCTGATCTAATGCAATCTCCTTACATCTCCCCATCCTTGGGGCCACACAGAACCTCAGGCTCTTTCTCTCACAACCTCAGGCTTTTAGAAGTATGAAGGCAGAATTCACATCCCCAGAGATTTCTCCTTGCCCTCCTTCTCTGGCATTTCTGTGGCTCCATGTGATTCTTCTCTGCCTAGAAGGACAGCGTAGAGGAGGCTTGGTGGCCTGGACCAGGTATCACCTGGGATCCTCTGGCTTCAGGCACATTCTAAAGCTTGGACTCAGGAAGCTCTGCGACCACTCTCCCATCTTAGGGGCAACTTGTAGGGTTAGGGTTAACTAGGGAATACTACTCTTCCAAAACCTTCACTGAGGAGGATGAATTCACAGAGTAATTCTCTGTCTCCACCTTCTTCTATGTTTCTGGCTGGAGGTCTCTGACTCCTCTTTCTGTCTTCCCCCTCTATCTCTCCTCATTTTATTTGTCAGCACTGACGTTTGCATTAGGGCCCTATGCTTACTAGGCAAGTGCCCTATCCACTTGAGCCATACCTCCAGTCCTTTTTGATGTAATTTGGAGACAGTCCCATGCTTTTGGCCAAATTTGGAGTGTGACCCACCTTCTTCCAGCTCTTGAGTAGTTGAGATGGTAGATGTATACCACAATGCCTGGCTTATTGTTTCAGACAGTGTGTGTCACTAATGTTTTCCTCTGGGCTGGTCTTGAAGTATAAAACCTCTTAATATTCCCCTTTAAAGTAGGTGACGTGACCAGCATGAGCCATCAATGTATCTACTTTTCTCCTTTTCTTGCTTTTGCATGTGTTTCCTTTCCTGTTTCTGTTTCCCTTTTTCTCATATTTCTCATTATCTTTGTTTCCTTCGCTTCCATTTTTTCTTATTTCCTCCTCTTTTCTCTAACTACACCTTGGATTTGCTCTTGGCCTTTTTGTCTTTAGCTTTGAGTAATTGCATAGGTATTACTTTTACTGATACACTTCTTGGGCCTGGAATCTCCTTTTTTCTCTTTCCTGAGACAGTTGTCCCTTTGTAGACAAGTTCCTCCTGATAGGAAGTCCCAGACTGTAGTGGACTGAGCCCTTTCTCTCAGTACCTTCCACCCACAGGTCTTGCAATCACCCAAGTCACCCCAGGTCCCTCTGCACTTTGACCCTGTTCAGAGATCTCCCCAAAGAGGTAAGGTCCTTCTCTGCTCTTACCCTGTCATTGTGGGCCCTCAGGAGAGAAACAGTGCCCTTGGAATCCAGTGTTGTTGCACCACATGCTGGGAGAAAACTGTCTAGTCTTAACCAAAAAATATTTTAGGAAGGGACTCCACATTTCCTGCTATCTGAGCAGTTGTTCTAATCCAGTTTTGGGGCATGGAAACTAGCTCGGCCTGAGAGAACAGGGAGGACCCCAAGGAAGCTGAGAAACAGGCTGGCTCAGTCCTGCTAACACCCATAGCCTTTGTCATGAGGCCCCAGGTGCCCAGGAAATGGGGCAGACGGGAGCCGGAGAGCAGGGAGGCCCACTGGGAGGGGGAACAAAGTATTCATCAGACCTTCAGGGGTTAGGACAGGACAGCAGGACTTGGACACACACACACACACACACACACACACACACACACACACACACACACACACACACACACACACACACACACACACACACACACACACACACACACACACACACACACACACACACACACACACACACACACACCAAGCAGCAGATATGAGGTCTTAAGATGGTCTCTACTACTCAGCCTGCACCAAGCTGAGAGGGAGCTGACCTGCTTCGTTCTGTGGGTCCCTTCAGCTTCTGTCAGAGCTGGAACCCTTGACAGCCCTCAAGCACTGGCCTCAGGTGCTTCCCAAGTCCTTAGGGTGACAGGGGCCCTTGTGTATGCTTCCAGCACTCAAAGAGAGATCTGGGGCCTTGCTGGAAGGATTCCCAGAAACCAAGCGGGTTCTTCAGGCTGCAGCTGTCTTCTGGTCCCAGCTCCATATTTCTAATGAGAAAGAGTTAACACTATGTGCCCCATCAGAAGCCCTGCCCCCTTCTGCCATCCCCCCTGTACCCCTCAGGCAGCAGGAGTCATATTCCCTAAGGCAGCACTTGGCAGAAGGGGCCTGCTTTGCCCAGCTGGCCACATGTCCTTTCTCTCCCCCTCCCCTCACACAAGTGTCAGGAAACAGGATCCAAGGGAAAGGCAGGCACCTGTTCCCCAAGTTCCTGACAGGGCCCCTCTTCCTTGCCCTGAGCCCCTGGGTGCCCCTAGGGCCTGATGGGAAAGAAAGGCCTCAATGACACTGGCCACATCCTCAGGACGGTATCTTTATTTGGTCTACCACATTTGGTCAAACCTGTCAAAAGAGGAGAAGTGGAGAATGTTGCCATTTCCAGCACAGATTCCAGAGCCAGATCTCCTGGATGAGGCCATATAACAGCTTTGTAAATCTCAGTTTTCCCCATCCATAAAATGGGCATCATTACAGCATCCATGTCATTGGCCAATTTGACAGTGATATGGGTTAGTATGTATAAAGTATTCAAAATAGTTCTAAACCCAATTTGTGTGTGTGTGTGTGTGTGTACATGTGTGCACACATGTACAAGTAGTGAAACTTGAACTCTAGCCCTCACTTGGCTTTTTCACTCAAGGTGGGCACTCTACCACTAGAATCACAGGTCCACTTCGGGCTTTTTGGTGGTTAATTGGAGATAAAAGTGGCACAGACTTTACTGCCCCAGCTGGCTTTGAACTGCAATGCACAGATCTCAGCCTCTTGAGTAGCTAGGATTTTAGGGTATCAAATCCATTCTTAACTAACTTCAGTCCTTGCCCCCTACGGGGTGTCTCCCACTCCTACCCTCCAGGATTTCCCAGTTTTTGCTCTATCTCATTGTCTTCCCTGGATAGATATGAGAGCTTGGCCCTTGGCTCATGCCTTGGCATCTTCTGTCTCTTTCCCTCAGTCCCTAGAGGTTAGCCTTGGTTCTAGGAGCCCAGATACTCTGTGGGGAGGCTGGGGGCCTGCATGGGAATGGCCCATGCTCCACCTGCAGCTCCACAGGGGGCTGCCTGGGAGGCTATCGCCTCCTCTTCCCCAGAGTGGGGCAGCTGCTCTGCCTCTTTAAGGCCCTAACTAGGTCATCGCCCAGCTGAACACCCCCCTCACATTGCCCTCACACTAAACAATCTGATCTGATCGCTGGTGATGAGGTCCATTTCACATGGCTTTGTTCCTGCAGAGAGCTTGTCACGACCAATCATTTCCAAGCGAGGAGCCCATAATCCCGCGCTGGCTCCCTCGCCCCCAGAGGCCATGGCCCCTTTCTTGCTCATCGATGTGAGGTCCCTAAGGGCCGGCTCAGCACGAGTTTCTTCATGGCCTCTGTGTGCCCTCCCGCTCTCCCTGGCTGGAGTGGGAGGGGCCCGTGGAGGGGGGGGTTAACAATACAGGCTACCAAGAGGGGGCAGAGTGGGTGCCCAGTAACCTTGGGTGAAGCCCAAGGGAGGGAAGTGGATTTCCAAGGCAAGAGGGCAGAGTTGGCATTGCGTTCCTGGGCTCTGGGCCCATACAGCATGAGGAACAAATCCCTTCTTTGGAGTGATCGGAATGGAACCTCACATCCTAGGGATAGGGAACCTTGAGGATTGGACTAGGGGAACAAAAGCAAGGCAGCTGGACCAATCAGTGGATCTGACTTTTTTGTCTTTTGCCTATACTGGTACTGGAGCTTGATTCAAGGCCTCATGTTCTCACTTAGCTTTTGCACTCAAGGCTACTGCTCTACCACTTGAGCCACAGCTCTACTTCTGGCCTTTTGGTAGTTGTTTGGACATAAGAGTCTCTCAACTTTCCTGCCTGGGCTGGATTCAAACTGTGGTTTCATAAACTTACTATTTAAGTAGAGGAAAACCATGATTCAGATAAGCATTTTGTTGTTGTTGTTTGTACCAGTACTGGGGCTGGAACTTAGTGCCTAAGTACTGACTCTTACCTTTTTCCCTCTAGGCCAGTGTTCTACCACTTGAGCCATTCCTCCACATCCAGTGTTAATTGAAGATAAGAGTCTCAAGGACTTTGCTTCCACAGGCTGACTTCAAACTGTGATTCTCAGATCTCAGATTCATGAGTAGCTAGGATTACAGGCATGAGCCACTGGTGCCTGTCTTGGATTTGACTTCTGAGGGGACAATTGGGTAGGGCTGGGAGCATTAGGGTAGCCAACAGGAGCCTGCTGAGCACTTGAGTCCCAAGCAGATCCTGGGATCACAGGGAAGGGATGAGGGAACATGCCAGACTTTAGGCAGGAAGCTCTGGGTACCCTATGTCTCAGTATGTCTCTTAGTTCTCACAATGACTTGGAGACAAGGGCCTTTACTGTAGTTCACAGATGGACACACTGAGATCATAGAAGTTGGTCTATGGAGATAGGAACAAGAATGGGAGCAGACTGGAGTGGCAGTGGCAGATGCTTCCTTTTTAGAGAAGCTGAAGTCTGGGGAAGCAGGACCCAAAGGCCTGGCATAGGGCGGGGCCAACTATCCTGCAAGGAAAATCATGTAAGTGTTAGACACATTGTCCTGGCCTCTAGTACTACTCAGCCACTTCCTTGCTGTGTGGCAGCAATCAAAAAGATCCAGAGACATAATGGGCATGCAGAATAGACACCTCATAGATGTCTTTCTTGTTCCAGTTCATTGACAAGAACTGTAGAGGATGGGCCTCCTCTCAGCTGGTAGCTGGGCAAGCCAGCACTGGCCCAGGAAGCAAGCAGGGCAAGGCAGAGATACAACTGGGTTGAGGGAGGGCAGGTTTGGATGAACGAGGAGGCAACTCCTCACTGGTTTTCCTCCCTTGTGAGGGAAAAGAGGACCTGGAATTGGAAATGGTGGAGTACCTACCATATGTCAAGCTGAGAGCTTTACAGCACGGAGAGGGTAAGCCATCTAATCACCAAAACATCAGAAGTAGATGTGTGGCTCAAGTGGAAGAGTGCCAGCCTTGAGTGAAAAAGTTCAGGAAAAGTACCCAGGTCCTGAGTTCAAGCACCAGGATTGGTACCAAAAAGGAAAGGGTGCCAGTGGCTCACACCTACAACCCTAGCCTCTCAGGAGGCTGAAATCTGAGCATTACAGTTTGAAGCCAGCCCAGGCAGGGAAGACTATGAAACTCTTACCTCCAATTAACCCCATAAAAACAGGAAGTGGAGCTATGGCTCAAGTGGTAGAGTGCTGGCCTTGAGCACAAAAGCTCAGGAACAAATCAACTTAACTTACGCAGCTTCATTAAGTTTTAATAATTTGACACATTTGATATGTACAGAACAACATTTTCTGTAAATTCCCCTGAAATTTGGTTTTCATTTGGGTTTTTCCTCATCATGAACTTGATTTTATAAATTTTTAACTAATAAATATTGATGAGACTATGTCCAGAGGGTATTAATGTTGGCTTTCATTCTTGCTCATGTAATTGTAACCCCTCTGTACAGTATTTTCACAATAAAAAAAGGAAATGGTGCAAGCTAAAAAAAAAAAAAAAAAAAAAAAAGCTCAGGAACAGCGTCTAGGCCCTGACTTGAAGCCCCAAAACTGGCAAAAAAGGGTTAGAGGCATGGCTCAGGTAGTAGACTGTTAGCCAATGAGTGTAAGTGTCAGATTTGAGGCTCGGTAAGTGTCAGTTTGAGGCTCTGTCTTGGACCAAAAATAACAAACAACTTGTGTAGTTTTGTGTTTGAAGAGAGAGACACAAGAGCTTCCCTGGGAAGTTCAACTGGTTAAAAAGGGGCCCTGAGACCCCGTACCCAACACATGGTAACTAGAGGAAGTAGCGAGCTGGGGAGAAAGGGAGGTGATGTGGGGTGCCCATCTGAAACATTTCAATTATGTCCTCATAAAGTATAAATGACTGACTATAAAGCAAGACTTGCTCACACTTGCTCTTGGCGGCCTCAGTATAAGAAGTTAGTGTGGAGCTCAGATCTAACTGCTTATGTAATCTCTGTTGAATTTGGTCTATCAGGAAATATCTCTTGGAAGTGTTTATCACATGCCATGTTATAAATAGCTGAGCTCGGCTCTCCTCTGAGTCTTCCCGCATTGCCTGTGCTGCTTGGGGAGAGCTGGGCTGGTCTGGGTCCAAAGAGAAGAGGCATGAGGGAAAATAGACCTGAATCAGAGGCAGAGAAGCCCGCCCCATGTTTGAGGGATTGGCATTCCTATTCCCATTAGAAGTGTGCAAGCAAAGTGAAGCAGCATTCTTCTTGATTGAATGAAGACAGGAGAAGCTGAGCATTGGAGTAGAAACTACTGTAGAATCAGCATTTAAAATTTTTTTTGTGTGTGTGTATAGATCCTGGGCCTTGAACACAGGGCCTGGGCACTGTCCTTTAGCTTTCATGCTCAAGACTAGCACTCTCCCACTTGAGCCACAGTTCCACTTTCAGCTTTTTGGTGGTTAATTGGAGGTTAAGAGGTTTTTTTTGCCTGGGTTGGCTTCAAACTGTGATCCTCAGATCTGTCTTCTGAGTGTCTAGGATTACAGGTGTGAGCCTCTGGCACTCACCAAGGTTATAACCTTTTAACACACAGACACAGACCTCCTTCCTTTTCTTGGTTCATATCAGCCTTAATGTGCCAATTGCCACAGTCCACGGAGTCCTGCTTCTTCTCTCCAGGCAGCCTGGTCCTCACACTACTCTTGTGGCCCGAGCTCCAGGCCTGACTCTTCCTGAAGTTACTTTCCTGATCTTTCTTGGTCTGGATTGGGGCACCTCCTCTGCCTGCTGATCTCCTTCATTACCTGCACTCATTTTCTGGGGCTTCTGAAAACCCCCACAGAGTTGGTACCTTCAAGAAGCAGAAATCAGCCAGGCGCCTGTGGCTCACACCTATAATCCTAGCTTACAAAATAGAGAGGTGTAAGGATTTTCTCTTACATGCTAAAATTCCCAGTCAACAAATATAGACTGGCCAAGAGAAAACAGGTAAGACAGCAGAGGGCAGAACCAGGCAAGCTGCTGAGATGACAAAGTCCTCCAACTCTTAGGCTGGATCTGGAGAAAATCTAAAAGTGATTTTTCTAGAACAAGAAGGTAACAGGTAGCTCTGGAATACAATATGGGTTCTGAGCTCCATCTATTAGGGGTGTTTAAGTCACACTGGTGCATGGCCAGGAAGATATTGACTTTGAGGGAGAGTAAGTTCTGATCTCAGCATGATCTGCAGAAGGATCCACGCTGTATGGCGTGGAGAAGTCTCAGGACTTATGAGATGCTGCTGCTACAGACCTCCAAGGGGCTAGTGTCAAGCCAAACAGAGAGAAGACATAGTCTAGATGGTTTGCAGAGGCAGCACTGTCACCTGTAGGTAGAAGCCACACAAAAGTGGACAAATAAAAACATCCTTGGAGTTAGAGCTAACCTGAGATGGAATGAGAATGAATGGCTCCAGAAGTAGGAAAACAGAGGCTGGTTAACCATTTGGCCAAAATATGCTTAGAAGAGACTTAAGCATTTAAATGGGGATTTGAGCAACCCAATTGTGGCTCTTTCTCCTTTTCTCTAGCCTCCTTTAGGGGAGCCACTTTTCTGCTCTCCCTGGCTCATCATCCACCAGCCTGAAGAGAAAACTTGAAGCACTGACCCCCATTACATTGAAGACCTTCAGAACAGAGACAGGACTTCTTCAACAGTGGACTTACTCTTCGCCTTTTCCCATATGTATCCTGGTACCTTGGACCCAGGCACAGCTGAGAAGAAAGAATGCTAAGGACTTGTGGGCAGGAAATGGGTTGGATGACTGATCCAACCAGCCAAGAGCATTTAAAAACTTCAGAGACCTGAACAGATTCAAAACTTGTTAAAGTACTTCCTAGATGGAGGCTGAGAGAGCGGAAGTGACCTCTTGGGCCTAAGAAGGCACTCATGGGTGTCAGACCAGATGCCTGGTTTTTCCTTTTCATCTTTATACCACTCTGAGAGCATTTCCCCAGTCCAAGCTTCAGTCCCCAAGGGACTTTCCCTCCCTGCTGGCCCTCTGGCTCACTGCAAGCCCCTTCCAGATGGGCCCTATCCTCCTTTAAACCCCCAGCTGGGCCCACCAGCTGGATCTTCTCAGAGAAAGAGGCCCCAGGAAGGTCCAGAGCCCACCCAGCAGGCTACAAGGAGAACAGCTGCTCATAGGGTGAGAGGGCTGTGGGGTGATGTTCCCCCATAAGCGATTTCCACTAGAATTAGACAAACTAAGAAGGGGGATGTAAGTGGGGATGGTTTTGTGGGCTATACAAAAGCCATACAAAGTCTGGTGATCCCGGGCTCTAAATGGTCATTCTCCTGTACAGCTCCATGGACTAGCTCTGTGCCCCTTTGGTGGTCAGTATTCCACATTGGGAGCTCTGAAATCTGGGGTTCTGTTTGGAGTTCTGCTACTGAGTCTCTCTGTAAGACCTCAGGCAGACCCTTGTCCTCCTTTATCCTGGCATCACTTAAAAAATGTTGTCAGGCTGGGTGCTAGTGGCTCACGTCTGTAATCCTAGCTACTCTGGAGGCTTAGATCTGAAGATCATGGTTCAAAGCCAGCTCAGTCAGGAACGTCTGTGAGACTCTTGTTTCCAATTAACCACCAGAAAACCGAAAGTGGTGCTGTGGCTCAAGTGGTAGAACACTAGCCTTGAGCTGAAGAGCTCAAGGGCAGCGGCCAAGCCCAGAGTTCAAACCCCACGACTGATTAAAAAAAATGTTGGCAGTACTTATTAATGGGATGATCATCAGGAGAGTAGACAGAGCTGAGAACCCAGTAACACTAACTATAATTAAGTTTAGATAGGTTGGCTTATTGCTCACTCCTCTTGGACCAGAAACTTCTTTGAGGCAGAAGTCTGTGTCACTTTTTGCTCTATGACCAACTTAGTGCCTTGCACATGATAGCCATTCAATCATTAACTGAATAAGTATGTGAACAGTAATGGAAAGCCACTTCTGCAAATGTCACGTTGGCATACAGTATGGCCTACAAATTCTAAGGATTTCTCAAATCCCAGGAACACATTTCTCAAGATTCTTGGTTCTGGGTTGGGCATTGGTGGTTTATGCCTGTAATTCTAACTACTCAAGAAACTGACATCTAAGCCTTCCAGCCCAGGTATTAAAGTACTTGAGCATCTTATCTCCAATGGACCACTAAAAACCTGGAAGTGCTAATTACTAGTGGCTCATGCTTGTAATCCTCTCTATAGAGCAGGCTGAGATGTGAGGATCACAGTTCAAAGCTAGCTTTTTGAGAAACTTCTGTGAGATACTTATCTCCAATTAACTACCCAAAAAAGCAAGAAGTGGACCTCTGGCTCAAGTGGTAGAGCACTAGCCTTAAGCAAAAAAGGTAAAGACATTGTTCAGGCCCTGAATTCAATGGGGAAAAAAAATAGAAGATTTCTGTCTCTAAGTTAGAAGACCTCTGAAAAAAAGGTGGGGAGGGGTAGGAAGGGGTGGAAGTTACATGTTTATTTTCATGGCTGACATGGCTCTCATCAGAAATGAGTATGGGGCCAGGCACAGGTGACTCATACCTCATACCTTATACATGAGTCATAGATGACTCATGCCAATAATCCTGTTAGCTCAGGAGGCTGAGATTTGAGGATTGTGGTTCAAAGCCAGCCCAGGCAGAAAAGTTCATTAGACTCTTATGTCCAATTAACCAGAAAAAGCTAGAAGTGGAGGTGTGGCTCAAGTGGTAGAATCAACCTAGAGCAAAAAAGTCAAGCAAGAGCATAGGCCCTGAGTTTAAGCCCCAGTACCGGCCCCCTTCCCAAAAGAAAAAAGAAAAGAGAACATAGGAATGGAAATATCAGGGCCTCAGCAGATGCAAGGGTTGGAACTGAGGCTGGAACTGAGTGTCCCTGAACCATTGAGCCATCAGAGGCTCTCTCTGTCTAAACTGTGGGCTTATCTAATGCTAAGAAACCACAAGAAACTGGAGTATCCTTGGTGGCTCACCATTCTAGCCTATGAATAAATGGGACCTTTGATTGGGCCCTCTGCATCTCAGGCCTTGGTCCAGTAACCCTCAGTGACCCTGGATCTGACCACTAGGGAGGAATCCTGAGTGAGTGGGTCATATGAACAAGTCTAGCAGCCATCAGGTCTTCCTCTGCCCTGAAACCTATACGGTTTCCAATATATTCCACCCATCAGGCTGGGTGAGCAGGCAAATAAATCCACAAGGATTTGTGAAGGATGAGCAGCCTCAGGAACAGGATCCAGGGTGACCAGATCCAAGCTTATACCCTAATGGCCTGTCCTAATCCTTAGTCCACAAAAGAACCCAGTCAGCCTCCTCAACTGCTCCAGATCTCAACTCCTGACCTTGGACAGAGTCACCATTGCTTCTGTATGCAAAGGAACATGCCAGCCAAGGAACTCAGAGCTGATGAGACCCTTGCAGATCAGGCAAAATGGCCAGAAAGGATAAGACACTGACCCAATGCCACATTGGGAAGTTATAGCATAACCACAAGTAGGAAATGCACTATTTTTTTTTTGTTATTGTTAGCAGAACCACAAATAGGAAATGCAGTATTTTGTTTTTGCTACTGGGATTTGAACTCAGGGCCCTACCCTTGCTGGGAAAGTACTCTACAACTTGAGCCACACTCTCAACCCTTTTTGCTTTACTTTCTTTGTGCTGGTACTGAGGTTTGAACTCGGGATGTAGGTGCTTTCCCTTAGCTTTTTCACTCAAAGCTAGGGCTCTATCATTTGACCCACAGCTCGACTTCCAGCCTTTTCATAGAATTAGAGATAAGAGATGAGTCTCACAGACTTTCATGCCCAAATTGACTTGCAATTGCTGTCCTCAGTAGCTAGGATTATAGGTGTGAACCACCAGTGCCTGGGTTGCTTAATTTTATTTGGCTTTAATTTTTACATCAGGTCTCACTTTTCTCTTTTTCATAGGGCCAGCTTTGGACTTTTTTTCAGCTTTGGACTTTGATCCTCCTACATATCTGTGATGACAGATACAAACTACCAAACTCAGCTATTGGTTGAGATTCGGTTTCGATAACATTTGGGCCAGGCTGGTTTTCAACCATGATCCTCCCTATCTCTGCTTCTGGAGTAGGTGGAGTTGTAGACATGAGCACCTAGCAGCTACACATTGGTTCCCCTGGTCAGCGGTACCCAAGGGCCAGGACAAGCCAGAAGGAGCAGGTGCATAGAGAAGAACCTGCCGTGTACATAAAGGGACCTTCAGGTCCTCTAGAGACAAATTGGAAATGAGAGAGGGTCTGCAGAGATAGCACTGAGAACAAAGTCCCTGATGAGCAGGAGCTGGTAGAAAAGCAAGGAATAGGGGGCCAGGGAGTAAGTGGTAGGAAGCTGGTAGCACCTGCAGTAGTGGGAACACATGTTTCTCATTAGGCATGCCTCTCCCCTGCCACTCTCTCCCCTGGAGGGTAAAAAGAGAAGAAAAAGGATGTGATGTCCAGGTGAACCCATTATGTGGGGACATGTTGGCAGCAACTCCTCAGGTAGTTTCCTTTTCGGTGGGGTGGCACCAGGCCCAATACCTTCCAGGCTAAAACCTCAATGTGCTTTCCCAGCTACACTGTGTCCTCAGGGTTGGGCAGCCTCCCATAATGCTCTCTGGTGTGTGACTTTGAGTTTAGTGCACCTAGATTTGAATCTCTCCTCTGGGCACAAGGTTGTGTGATCCTGTACAATTCACCTCTCTGAGCCTGGGTTCCTGCAACTGTTTATTGGAGAACTTGAACCCTGATCTGCCTCCCTCCCAAAACAGAGATGGGGGGGCAGGCAGACTGAGCAGAGAACCCATGCCACTACAAGAACGCCCTTTGCCCCTACCTTTGCATGGCCTGTAGCAGTGATCAGTAGTCCCTTGTCTTTTTCTTCCCCAGTATCCATCCTGGCCTTCCCTGGCCTGGTAAGGGGACATAAAGACCTTTGGTAGCAGCTCACATTGTCAGGCCCTCTGTGCATTAGAAGTGACACTAGTATTTTGTACCATTTGGAGTGGGCAGAGTGCATTCGCATTTTAGTCCTTCTGGTGCTATAGTCTTTGCAACCCTGTTGTAGGCAACACCTGCTTACAAGCAGCAGACAATGCCTGTCAGTGTTGCCTTCCTCATTTCTTTTCTCAGGAATTAAAAAAAATGAAATTGAAAGAAAATAAAAGTAAGTGCGAAGAACTTTATTTAGAAGACAACTACCTCAGTCAAAACTCTGAGTCTAGGGGGTTTGATGCCTTGGGGTATGCTCTAGCTGGTTGTTCCTATTACAGTTAGGTGCTTGGAAAGTGATGTTTCTTGATGTGTGTGTGTGGCAGGGGGGATTCCTGGGCTTGACTTCAAGGCCTGGACACTGTCCCTGAGTGCTTACCACTTGAGCTATCACCTTTCTGGTGATCAATTGGAAGTAAGAATCTCATAGACTTTTCTGCATGGGCTGGTTTCAAACTGTGATTCTCTGACCTCAGGTCTCTGAGTACCTAGGATTACAGGCATGAGTCACTAGCGCCCAGCTTGTTATTCTGTATTTCTTTGCTTATTTGTTCTCTTTCTTAAGGTTTATGGTTTATTAATTCAGTGTTTGGCATATAGTAGGTACTCAGTAAATGCTAGCTGAATGGAAAAAACCTGCCTTCAGGTAATACTTTAGAAGCTCAAAACAGGAAACAGTTATCTTTGTACCAGAATCAGGATATCTTTTTCCCACACTGGGGTTGGCATCCAGTGTCTTTCCCATGCTAGATAGGTACTCTACCCTTGAGTCACAACCCCAGCTCTATGCAAGATTTTTTTGTTCTTTTATCTTTTTGAGCTATTTAGTCCAGCTTGACCTTGAATTCAAGATCTTCCCGTCTCAGCTTTTGGAGGTGCGGGGATTATAAACATGTAACCACTATGCCTGGTGTGAAATCAGGAACATATGAGCTGAGGCATCTGAGATAAGGAAGAGTTTACCAAACAGAAGAATTTTCCAGGCAGAGGGAAGAAAAAGGAAGCATGTAACAGCTTGGGAGGTCTGGGGAAACCCAGCAGTGCAAGCAGCAGTATTGTAGGGTGGAGGGGATAGGGGACGTTTGGGGAGTGGCACAGAAAAGTAGGCCCGGCTACATTGTAAAGGGCCTTAACTCCTTGAATGGAAGG
Source organism: Dipodomys spectabilis (assembly GCF_019054845.1). Taxonomy (NCBI): domain Eukaryota; kingdom Metazoa; phylum Chordata; class Mammalia; order Rodentia; family Heteromyidae; genus Dipodomys; species Dipodomys spectabilis. The sequence continues at coordinate 4,135,155 of NW_024870853.1, forward strand.
CTGGATTTCTCCCTGTAGGTGATAGGGAGCCATTGAAATGTTTTAATTAAAGAAATAATCCGATCAAGTCTCTGCTGGCAAGGTGCCTGCAGTCGGCATGGGAGGCTGATTGAAGAGGGCCGGCTGGAGGGCTGGTCACTTCTTCATAGTATGCTCAGGGTGGAAAGCCGGTCTTTTGAAATATCAACCCTTCTTGCTTCCTCTCCCTCAGCCCTCCATCAAGATGCGAAATAGCTAGCCCTTCTCTTGAAGCCTAATGGCCCTTCAGGTCCTCTGGACTCACTCTATAGGGGCAGCCTAGGTGGCTCTGCTAAGACTCTCTGAGCGCAGGCTCCCATTGGGGGCACAAGGACTAACTGTGCCTTTCCAGTGTCACGATTTCGCCTCCCCCTACCCTGATGTGGGCCCCATCCTGCTGAGTGCCATAGCAGCCGGAACTGCTAGAAGAGGAGGGCTAAGGGGCCTTTGTTGTCTATGGTGTTGCTACGCAGAGCCAGCCACAGGCAGCTCTGAGGTTGGGTTGTGGTCTGGTATGGGGTTCATGCTTGGCAGCTGATGCAGGCCACCCTGGCCTGGGCTCCCGCTCTGGGCAGGGAGTGCTAAATGAGAGCCTTCAGCCTTCCAATTTAAAGGACCAAAATAAACCTAGGAACATTCCTGCTGGGGCGCCAGCACTCCAGCCTCTAGGCTGTAGCTTGGCTCTGCTTTTAAGGTTTCAGCCACAGGTCACGATGCTCTGCTGCCTAGGATGGCTAAAGGCTATCACTGGCCATACAGAAGTCATGGAGGGCCTGGGATAAGACATTAGATTGTATTTCTTTAATCACTTCACTGAAGTATAGTCGAAGTCATCTGGTCACCACACATGCTTAGTGCCAGGATCCGGACCAGCTAACCCTTGGCAATGCCAAAGGGTACTAGGACTTAATGGCCTGGGCCACACTGCTACAGTTCCAGAAACCCTGTGGAAATCTTAGATTTTCAAGACCCTCATACAAAATAGCATATGATTTGCATCTAACCTAAACACACACCTTTGTGTATATTTAAAATCAGCTCTAGATACTTATAATACAGAGTACAATGCAAATGCTGTAGAATAATGATATGCAACTAAGTGGGATGCTTTACTGTTTAGGGAATAATCATATAGGGAAAAAAAGCCAGGCACCAGTGACTTACACCTATAATCTGAGCTACTCAGGATTGTGATTCAAAGCCAGCTCAGGCAGGAAAGTCAGCGATAACAAAAAGCCAGAAGTGGAACTGTGACTCAAGTGATGGAGTGCTAGCCTTGATGAAAAAGACAAGGGAGAATGAGAGGCCCTGAGTTCAAGCCTCAATACTGGCACACACATAAAAAGTAAGGCCTGAGCTGGGCGCTGGTAGTTTATGCCTGTAATCCTAGCTACTTAGGTGGCTGAAATCTAACAATTGCAGTTCAAAGCCAGCCTGGGCAAGAAAGTCTGTGAGACTCTTATCTCCAATTAACCACTCAGAAAAAGCCAGAAGTACATTGTGGCTCGAGTAGTAGAGCACTATCCTTGAGCTAAAGAAACTCAGCGACTGTGCCTAAGGCCTAAGTTCAACCATAGGACCCACAAAAAAAAATTAAAATAAGACCTGAAAAGGAAAATGGACTTGCCCGGTGTCACAAAGCAAGACTGGTGACATCCAGGACTAGAATCTAGGGTTCCAACAACTACCTTGGAATTATGATTTTTTAAAACTGGTTTTATATCTCTAGTACCCTATAGGAATATGTGATAGCTAAGACAAAACTAAGCTTACAGCCCCCGCCCCCCCCCCCCCCCCCCGTCCAAAAAAAATAAGCCCTGTCTCCTAGAGCTGGGAGAGTGCAGTATAACCTCCCAAAAGCCAGCATTGTGACCTCTGTGGATTTATCTACCAGCTTAATTCACTAGGATTAACAGCTGACTGTTCATATGTATGTGTCCTGGCTTTAACTACACTATGGATTGAACTGAGGGATTGAACTTGCTACACAGGCATTCTACCATCTGAATAACATATGCATTGGTTATTTTCAAGGTATATTTTATACTCCAGCTGGACTGGGTTGTGATCCTATTATTTGTACTTCTTTAAATTGCTATGCCAAGCCATTGCACTTCTTTGAAGCTGGGGTTACAGGCACATACCACCAAGTCTAGCCATTGTTGGAGATGGACTCTTCAGAATGTTTATGCCCAGGCTCACCTCAAATAGTGATCCCCAATGTCTGATTCCAAAGCTAGGCTTAGACCTGAACCTATGTCCTGGATTTTTCTTCTATCCCTTCTATAACTCAAAACACTGCTATAAGGAAGATGGAGACTCACTAAGAATGACATTCTCACCAGTTTTGGGCACAAATTGTAAAGGAATCAATTTTTCACTTTTTTATATAGTTTATATAAATTTTTTACTTAAAGTGAGTTAGTGGACAGACCCAGAGGCAGACCATTAGGACCGGGGACTCTAGTCATAAGGGAGATATGGGGGAACATCCATTGGCCCTTTAGGGTACAGTAGAGGAACCCAGAATTCAGCCAATGTGCAGGAACTTGAACAGACTCCCAAAGGTGAGCTTTGGATCTGTGAGAGGAACAGAGCAATTGAAACATAGAGAAGAGGCCACATGGTTTGGAGCCATGGCTTAGTTGGTACAGTGTCAGCCAGTGAGTAAAACCATCAGGTACTGACTTTGAGTCCCAGTCTCAGACCAAAACAAAAAGAGCTATACAAGGTTGTCGGGGTGGGGAATTGACTAGCTAAAACCAGTAAACTGATGTGGTCCAAGCATTGTACAGGCTGAGTGCTAGTGACTCATGCCTGTAATCTTACTGACTCAGGGAGCTAAGATCTGAGAATTTTGATTCAAAGCCTTAGCAGAGAAGCACTCATCTCCAATTAAATAGCAAAATTCATAAGTGCAGATGTGTCTCAAATGGTAGTAGAACACCAGACTTGAGGGAAAAGGTAAGGGACATTGCCCAGGACCTGAGTTCAAGCTCTAGAACTGGTACCTATGCACATATGGGGGGAGGGGGAAAGGAATTACACAAGTACATGGGTATCCCTCCATAGCCCAAGCTCCATCTTACAGATCCCCGGGAGCTTCTACTACCTTTCTCAGAAGGAAAGAAGTTGAGGTAGTGGCCAAAATCATATGCTGCCAGCTAACATGGACTGGAGCTTCTGATCCAGGCTGTGGGCTAAATGTTCCTATGTGTTGTCTCATTTTCTACTTTTGACCACCCTGGGAATTGGGACCTCTGATGAACTGCCTTTTAAAGATGAGAATGCTGAAGCACATTGAGGTTAAGTGACTTCAGGTGACAGGAGGGATTTGAATACAGGAAGTATGATTCTAAGGACTATGCACGTAGCCACTTCACTATCATTGTCTTAATGATAGCTATAATAATGACTTAATGTCTACTGAGCATCATCAGCCTTTCATATCCTCAGGGGATTCTTCCACAACACACTATGGAGATCAAATCTACACATGCTCAAGGCCCTTATCCAAAATGACATATGATTTGCATACGCATTCCTGTATATTTTTTAAAAATGTCTAGATGACTTATAATATCTAACACTATGTAAATGCTAGGTAAATGGTTGTGATACTGCATTGCCTAGGGAATCATGACATGGAAAAACAAAAGTTCAGTGCAGATATAATGGGGATTTTTGGTCTCAGAATCTTTTCTCTCCTTCCTTCCTTCCTTCCTTCCTTCCTTCCTTCCTCCCTCCCTCCCTCCCTCCCCTCCCTCCCTCTCTCCCCCCTCCCTCCCTCTCTCCCCCCCTCCCTCCCTCTCTCCCCCCTCCCTCCCTCTCTCCCCCCTCCCTCCCTCTCTCCCCCCTCCCTCCCTCCCTCTCTTCCCCCTCCCTCCCTCCCTCCCTCCCTCCCTCCCTCCCTCCCTTCCTTCCTTCCTTCCTTCCTTCCTTCCTTCCTTCCTTCCTTCCTTCCTTCCTTCCTTCCACTTTCTGTATTTTGAGACAGATTTTTTCTAGGGAGCACAGACTAGTCTCAGACTTACAGTCCTTCTGCTTCAGCCTCTTGAGTGCTGCATTACAGTTGTATACCATCAGGCCTGACCTTCCAGTAGCTTTTGGATGTGTGATTGGCAGAGTTGTGCTTGACTGTGCAAAGCATATCTCAGAGAGCAGCTTGTTTAGTCTTCATAACAACTTTACGGGGGTAGTTATTAGTATCATTGCTTCAACTTATAGATGAGAAAACTGAGGTACAGAGAGAGGTGATACTTAGCATTGGTGCTGGTGTCTCAAGCCTGCAATCTTAGCTACTCAGGAGGGTGAGATCTAAGGACTCTGGTTCAAAGCCAGCCCAGTCAGAAATGCTGGTTACACTCATCTCCATTGAGCCCCTCAAATCCAGAAGTGAGCCAGGCACTGGTGGCTCATGCCTATAATCCTAGCTACTCAGGAGGCTGAGATCTGAGGATCACAGTTCAAAGCCAGCCAGAGCAGGAAATCCTGTAAGACTCATCTCCAATTAACCACCAGAAAAACAGAAGTGGAGCTGTGACTGAAAGTGATAAAGCACTAGCTTTGAGTGAAAGAGCTCAGAGACAGAGCTCAGGCCCTGAGTTCAAACCCTACAACCAGCAAAAAAACAAAGCCAGAAATGAAACTGTGGCTCACATGGTAGAGCACCAACCTAGAACAAAAAGCCATAGGAGAGTACAAGATCCTGAGTTCAGGTACTCCAATACCTGCACTAAAACATAGAAAGAGCTAGTGTTCTTTTTGCAGAAGTTTGCCATGGAGATGAAAGAGAAGGGTGGACATCGTAGAAAGGCTTGAGAAAGCCAACTGTGAGAATGCAATGCAGAGGTGTAGTAAGAAGAGATGTTAGACACTCTTGGAGGTTACCCTTTGGTCACTAATGAAAAGCTCTGCAATAGCCTTGGTGAGAGGAAACAAAGGGTTTCCCCTAGATGATGAGGGTTTGGGACTGGGCTAGCAAGAACTTTTCCTTCCTCAGTGGCCTGCCAGAACCAGGATGGGCAGAAGTAGAGGAAGCTAAAGGTGTAGGTTTAGGCCATGACCCCCAAGGGAAAGCAAGGCCTGAGGGTGTTTCAGCAGTGGCATTCTCTGATCTTCACCATGAACAGGGCCATCCTGGAGAATCAGATTATTCTGCCATTCAGAGTATGTCAGAGTTTCAGTGTGACCATCCAGTCCCACCCTCTCAGGGTATAGGGGTTCCTGCCATGTCACAAAGCTATGATATGGAGGAGCAATGGTTCAAACTATTCCCCAGAAATCCTTCTACCACCCCAGTCTGCCTCCTTCTGAGTGGGTGCTTACAGTTTGAAGAAACCTGGTATGGAGGCCGTATATTTCATACCTAGGAGGCCAGAGAAGGAAGTGCCTCCATTTTTCAAACCCCAGAAAAAAAAAAAAAAAACAACGCGAATTCAATATCCAGTCAGAATGACATTCAGGAATAAAGGAGAAGACATTCTCTCATGGACCACTAAGAAAATGTGGGGCCAGTAGATCTTCTTTCAAAGGAAAGCTACAGCTAGCGCAGTGGCTCATGCAGGAAGAAGGTATGGAGGTATGGAGATCAAGAAGATTTCAATTTAAGCCTAGCACATGTCAAAAGTCCATAAGACTCCTATCTCAATAAAACTTGGGCATGGTGGTACACTCCTATCATCCTTGTCACTTGGGAAACTTAAGTAGGGACATTATGGTCCAGGTCATTTTGGGAATAAATTTGAAATGATATTGGAAAAATAATTAAAGCAAAAATAGGGCTGGCAGTGTTGCTCAAGTGGTAGAGTACTTGCCTGGCAAACACAAGGCTCTAAGTTCAAATCCTAGTGTTGAAAAGAAATCAGAAGCCGGGCGCTGGTGGTTCACGCCTGTATTCCTAGCTACGCAGGAGGCTGAGATCTGAGGATCACAGTTCAAAGCCAGCCCAGGCAGGAAAGTCTGTGAGACTCTTATCTCCAATAAACCACCAGAAAACTGGAAGTGAGTGGCGCTGAAGCTCAAGCAGTAGAGCGCCTGCCTTGAGCTGAAGAGCTGAGGGACAGTGCCCAAGCCCAGAGTTCAAGCCCCATGACCGACAAAAAAAGAAAAAGAAAAAGAAATCAGAGCCTAGATAGTGTCCCTTACCTTTTCTTTTAAGGCTATCTATCACTCTATCACTTGAGCCATAGTTCCACTTTCAGCTTTTTTTGGTGGTTAATTGGAAATAAGAGTTGCCTGGACCTTCCTGCCAGGGCCGGTTTTGAACCATGACTCTCAAATCTTAGCATCCTGCCAAGCTTGGATTACAGGCGTGAGCAAATGGAATCCTGCAACTAGGGTACTTCTTTGAGTTTAGGAAACTGGCAGACCAGGAAGGCACTGAAGCCACTTAGAACTGGGGAAAAGTTTAACATAGTGGTGAAAATGAAGGGCCACAGGGTGAACAAATGCAACAGTAATACTCACTAGACACTGTATTGAAAATAAGCTATACAGCTTGTGGGTGGGGATGAGAGGGAAAACTGAAAAAGAATAAAGGAAGGGGTAACATTGTCTAAAAAGAAATATACTCATTACCTGACCTATGTAACTGATGTAACTGTAACCTCTGTGTACATCACCTTTATAATAACAATTCACAAAAAGAATATAGCCAGGCACTGGTGGCTCATGCCTGTAATCCTAGCTACTCAGGAGACTGAGATCTGAGGATCATGGTTGAAAGCCAGCCCAGACAGGAAAGTCCGTGAGACTCTTATCTCCAGTAAACCACCAGAAAATTGGAAGTGGTGCTGTGGCTCAAGTGGTAGAACGCTGGCCTTGAGCTGAGGGACAGCGCCCAGGCCCAGAGTTCAAGCCCTATGACTAATAGAAAACAAAAAGAATATAGTGGTGAGCTTGGTTAGTATACTTGATTTCTCTGATGCTCAGTTTCTCAGTTGTAAAATAAGAAAAATAATAGTTGCTTCATCAGAGTTTTCCCCAACAGTTGAAAGAGTTAACAAATTACATACAACACACAAGAAAGAATAAAAGAAAAGGTAAAGATCTTTAAACTAGAGGGCAATGGAGGAAACTTGATATGGTAGATTTGGTCCTATGACCCATCTAATCCTCAGTATCCTCCCTCATCTCCAACCCTGTCCCTACTGCAATTCCCTCCTGGCCTAGGTGTTCATGTCTTTTGCCCCCTAGCTGGGGCAGAGATCCAGGAGTGCTGGGCTTGAATCTGTAAGCAAGACAGAAATCTGAAGAGAATATGCATGGCATATAGAGGTTTGGATTGCATATTGTCATTAAACACTACCACTGACTTGCTGTGCAACTGCAGATAGGTATCTTGTGTTCTCTGAGCTGCTGGCTAACCAAGGAGGAAAATTCCCCAGGCATTTGTGTAGCTGAGACAAGAGGAGGAGGGGTGGGAAGTCTGTTAGTAGTGTGTGAAAGAGCGGTCCAGATGGGAGGGATGGTTATTATCATTCCTCAGCTGGCCCCCTCCTCTAGCCAGCCAGGCGGCTGCAGGAGGGCCTGGGCAGGCCACTTAGCAAGTCGGCTTCCTTTTACTTCCTCCCTGGGGCCTTTGTAGTTTGGGATTCCAGCACTGTGATGGAAGGGTAGCTGCCTCTTCCATCTACCCATGAGCCACAAGTCTTTGTAGGGAATCTTTTTGGTGCCAACAGCTTCTTATTTACACACACTAGTAAAAAAGAAGGAAGAAGGCCAGAAGTGAGGTGGCTCTGGCTGTACCATTGGGGGACCACAGGGGAGGGAGGACATGCTCATCCATGTGTGTGGGTGCAGGGCAGGGATCTTCTCTGGCAGGAAGCTGAACCCTGAATGTAAAGCTGGAAAACTGGGAAGAGGTGAACACTAGTGATAGCTGCTATGGCATATTAAAAGACAAGGACAGAAATGCAGCCTACAAGTCCAGCTCAGACAGCACATGCCTATAATTCTAGCTACTCAGAAGGGTGAGATCTAAGGATTGAGACTTGAAGCCAGCCCAGGCAGAAAAGTCTGTGAGACTCTAATCTCCAATTAACCACCTCCAAAAGCCAGAAGTGGAGCTGTGTCCCAAGTAGTACAGTGTCAGCCTTGAATGAAAAAAGCTGAGATAGCACCTGGGCTCTGAGTTCAAGCCCCAGTCCTGCACCAAAAACAAAACACAACAAAACAAAAACAAAAACAAAGAACAAAGCCAGAAGAGCTCAAAGATCTGGCTTCTAGATACATCTACTAGCTAGCTAAACATTGGTATTCTCCTTTTCCTTCCTCAAGCTGATTTATCTGTACTCCACACCTGGGTGCGCATGCATGTATGTGCCAGTGTGAGTATGTGTGCATGTATGTATGTGTGTGTGTGTGTGTGTGTGTGTGTGTGTGTGCGTGTGTATGCATTCTTGCAGGGGAAGCCTCAATTGCTGGTCTCTGTGGTCCCAATTAAGTGAATTAAGGACCAGTGCCAAAAGCAGAGAGGAGGAGGGGTTCCTGAGAATTATCTGGAGGAGTTGGTACAATGTGGTCCTCACTACAGGGCTTAGTTGCCAAAGAATGAGCTGGGAGTTCCAGCTCTGCTCATTATCACTGGCAGAACCTTCAACAAGTTATACAATGTCCCTAATCTCTGGAGGGCAGTTTTGTTTTTCTCACACTCCCCTACCTTGGTAGGACATCACCCCTTCAGTGGGCCTTGGGGAAAATAGGTCATTGTATATTGGGAATGGGATGAGAAAAGTCAGCAAAGCTAGCCCAAGTCTAGGGTCTTCCCCTGACTGACTGCCCCAGGGCTACTGAGGATATGGCATGACATCCTCAACATATAGCAGAGAGTTTAAACAGCTTGTTCCTGTGTCTGGCCCTGAGTTGACATCCTGTGATAGTTTTCGAAGCTAGGAATTAGGTTGGAGCCAAGCATGAAGCCATCAGAATCAAAAAGGAAGATGGCTGTGTAAGTCTTTCCAGTTGTAGCCATAAAAGACAAATATGACTTAATGTTGGTGGCTCATGTTTGTCATTGTAGCTTCTCAGAAAGATGAGATCTGAGGATCCCATTTTGAAGTCAGCTGGAGAAAACAAATTTGAGAGACACTTATCTCCAATGAACCAGCAAAAGGCTGGAACTAGAGGTGTAGCTCAAGGGGTAGAGCCCCAACATTGAGAGAAAAAGCTAATCAAGAGCCTATAGCTGCCGGGTGCCAGTGGCTCACGCCTATAATCCTAGCTACTCAGGAGGCTGAAATCTGAGGATCATAGTTCAAAGCCAGCCCACGCAGGAAAGTCCATGAGATTCTTATCTCCAATAAACCACTAGAACACTGTAAGTGGCACTGTAGCTTAAGCAGTAGAGTGTTCGCCTTGAGCTGAAGAGCTGAGGGACAGCACCCAAGCCCAGAGTTCAAACCCCATGCCCCCCCCCCCCGAAAAAGAGCCTATAGCCTTGTGCTCAAGCCCCAGTAATGGCACACAATAAAAGACACTGAAAAAGGAAAACATTATTTGGAGACATAGCAACTTGAGAATGACTGAGCATGCATTATTTTGGGACCATTTGGACACATCAAATATGTTGGTACATCAGAAAATAGGATCAGCTTTGATCTAGGCTGCAGTAGCTATGTAAGGGGCTAGAAGAGAGGGAGCACCCCTTGTAAAGAAGCATTTAAAAAATGGTTTCTAGGGCTGGTGTTATAGTAGCTCAGTGGTACAGCACTTGCCTAGTATGTGAGGCCCTCAGTTCCACTCCCAGCACTGCAAGAGAGAAAAAGAAGAAAAATGGTTCTCTATATCAATATTAATTGGGGAATGGGAGAGGCAAGGACAAAGCTGTTTCCTCACCCTGAGCATGTATACTTCCTTACTTTGCTACATGCTTACCTTTGCTCCCAGGTTGATTATCTACCTTCTCACAATCTGAACTTTAAAAAAATAATGGTATTCATACTAGGGCTTGAACTGAGAGCCCGAGTGCTGTCTCTTAGCTTTTTCACTCAAGGCTGGCATTCTACCACTTGAGACAGCTCTGCTTCCAGCCTTTGGTAGTTAATTGGAGATCAGAGTCTCAGACTTACCTGCCTCTGATGGCTTCAAACCTCGATCCTCAGATCTCAGCCTCTGATGTAGCTAGGATTACAGTTACGAGCCATTGACACCCATCTCTGGAAGCTTTTTATTAACTTTTGTTTGTTTAACTAAACTGGAGTCATACTCAGCTAAACTCCTGCAGAATATGGACATTGCTGACTGAAAGCTAAATACCACCATGGCCATCCTACCTTAGAAGTATAGTCAATGAACAATGAAGGGTTAGGCCAGTTCCCATGTAGGTGCTGTGGGTAATGAAGCAGCCTTATGTCCAAGTCCTCAAACTAAGGAATATATTGGGTGCTCTGAAAATGTATGAAAAAGTGAGTGAATAGATACCTGAGTGAGTGAAGTGATGAATGAAATGAATTGGGTAACCTAATGAGTGAATAGTAAATGAATGAGTAGATGAACAAATGAATGAGTGACTGGGTAATTGAATGGGTGAATAAATGAATGAAAACATCAATGAATGAATGAATAGATGAATGAATGGGTGAATAAATGGATGAATGACTGAATACATCATTAAGTAAATAAATTATTGTTAATTTATGAATGAATTGTCCCCACTCCCAGCTATCCCATCTACCCTGTCTTCAGTGCCAGACTCCATCTACCTCAGACTACCAGCTACCCTGGGCATCCCTGCCCACCAGACCTTCAAGAGAAGTAAGGTAAGTCAGTCATTAAATGGCAGAGATTGGCCCTTACTTTGACAGATTTAGTACTTTCCTGGCCCAGTTTCATATGCCAAAACCAAAAGAGGTAAAAGGATTGGCCAAAGGTAGTAGGATTCAGTTCTCCTGCATCCATCACACCACATATATGTCAGCAATTTTTCTCAAGTTTGTGTTTGAGCAGTCCTGCTCCAGAGCGAGTCCCTTCCCAGAATGCACTGGGACTTCAAAGCATGGCAGGATGGCATCTGGGCTCTATACTCCCCTTCAGCCTCTATACTCCTGGGGCCAGAGGGTGGGAGTGCCTTTGATCAGCCGGGCGTGTTGACTGTCCTTCGCTGAGCCTGACAGCAGAGATGAGCCAGAGGCTGGCCCATGCCCTCTGGATGCCGAGAGAGCACACAACGTCACCAGAGAGAAAGTCCAGCCTCCAGCCTGGGGCCTCCCACATCTGGGGCACCGCCACCCAAAGCCTGCACAGCTGGCCAGCAGGGAGGGCCACAGCTGGGGGATGTTTGTGCTAATCCTCAGCGATGGGAGCAGCATGATAGCTAGGCTGATGTCTCCAGGGTGGGCTGCCACTCAGCATAGGGGCTTTACTTGCTGACCACTTTCCAGTCCTGCCTTCCAGTGCCTGCCTCTTGCAACCATCACCCAAGATTTTCCAGTCGCCATCATGTCCTCAAAGAAGTTCCTGTGTGTGAGAGGATGATCCTGAAGGCCTAGATTCTGCTGCTGTTGTATTGCTGTGGGATCTTGTGGGGAGTGTGTGTGTGTGTGTGTGTGTGTGTGTGTGTGTGTTGAACTCAGAGCCTGGGCACTATCCCTGAGCTTTTATGCTGAAGGCTAGCACTCTACCACTAGAGCCACAGTTCCACTCTCCAGCTTTTTGGTGGTTAATTGGAGATGAATCTCATGGATGTTTCTGTCCAGACAAGGCTTTGATTCAAGATCCTCATATCTCCTGTGAGTCACCAGTACCCAGCTTCCCCGGGCTGCATTTTCTAACTGAGGACATTCAGGCAGTCTGAGGGCCTTTCTCCCCAGTATAGCCATTCAGTGATAGAGCCAGGCCAAGGCAAGAGATAACAGAGAGGGATACAGACTTCAAGATTAGCTGTATGGGGGTGAGGGGGGAGGGTGGGAAGGGAGGTGAAGGGTAAACAAAGGAGGAGGCTGCAATGCTTGGTAAGAAATGTACGCATTATCCTGCCCATGTAATTGTAACCCCTCTGTACAGTATGTTCACAAATAAAATTAAATTAAATTTAATAAAAAAAAAAGATTAGCTGTATGTTGAAGACTATTGGAGCTGAATGCTGGAAATTTATTATACTGTTGTAAACTTCTGTGGATGTTTGAACCATTCCATAATGAAAAGATCAGAAAGAAAGAAAGAAAGAAGAAAAGGAAGGAAGGAAGGAAGGAAGGAAGGAGAGAAGAAGGGAGAGAGGGAGGGAGGAAGGATCAGTAAGAAAGAGAGGGAAAGGGAGAGAGAGAGAGAGAGAATATCAAAGAGACTGGACCAGCTTTGTCTCCAAATGCCATGATTCCCCCTGGCTCCCATTCCCCACAGACTGCAAACATAGCAAGTGTTTCTACAGCAGGGAGGGCTTCAGAGAGGAGGTGGCATTGAGGACAAGGTGTCAGGATAGGAGATGGGACAAAGAAGCAGATTCAAAGGGTGTAGAGGAGAGTGGAGTGGGATGGGTCACACAAGACATGAAAAGGGACACTGCTAGAGCAGGAAGAAGATCAGACTGGTGGGAGCAAGTGAAGGTTAGTGAAGGATGAAGGTCAACAGACAGTTGGGAGTTCTCCTTGGCGGGAGGGACATGGTAAGATAGAAGGACAGTGACATGAGTGCTTGAAGGAGGGTGGAACCTTTGTATTAAGAAGAACTTTGTATGAAGTCAGGATGGTGTCACCGCAGCTTTATTTATTTATTTATTTTTGGGTCCGGTCGTGGGGCCTGAACTCTGGGCCTGGGCGCTGTCCCTCAGCTCTTCAGCTCAAGGCTATCGCTCTACCACTTCAGTCACAGTGCCCCTTCCGGCTTTTTTCATTTTGTTTATGTGGTGCTGAGGAATCGAATCCAGGGCCTCAAGCATGCAAGGCAAGCGCTCTACCACTGAGCTACCTTCCCAGCCCTCACCCCAGCTTACTGATTGTCTGGGGCTCAGAAAAGTGATCTTTCACTCTTTTGTTTGGAAACAGGCTTTGTCTGCATTGTTTTGACATGCAATGCTCAACCACTTTCTTTTACCTTAGCAATGAAGACTCCAAAATGATCTTATCATGACTACTTTACAGATGGGAAAACTGAGATCGGGAGAGAAAAGATGCCTCAGCTAAGTTAACTAGCCAGCAAGTGCTAATGCTGGTATTTAAATCTAGGGAGCCATTGATTTCCAGTAGCTCATGCCTGTCTTCCTAACTACTAAATCTCAGGAGGCTGAGATTTAACAATTGTGGTTCAAAGCCAGTCAGGGCAGGAAAGTCTGTCTTTAATTAACTACACAAAAATCTGGAAATGGAGCTGTGTGATGGTTCAAATGGTAGAGTGCCAGGTTTGAGTGAAAAAGCTAAGGGACAGTGAGTGCTCAGATCCTGAGTTCAAGCCCCAGTACCAGCATAAAATGAAATAAGTCTAGGGAACTTGTGGGCTCTCACTGTCTCCAGTGGCAGGGCCTCAGTGGTAAAGCCAGTACTTATCATATTTAGAGTCGAGGCAGCTCTGTAGTGGCTGAATCCAGACAGCCAAAGAGCCACCCACAACTCCTGCATACCACAGCCTCATGGAGAGCCAACTTCCTAAAGGCATGTTGTTGAAAAGCCAAAGGCCAGAGGCCTCTCTTCTGCAGTCCAGCAGATGGCTCCTTCGGCATCAGTGTACTCCCCTTCTGACCAGTGAAAGTTTAGTGGTCATCTTATCCCTCTGAGCTCTGCGTCTCTCCTCTAGAGAGATTACCCTCCCCTTTGGTCTGTTAGGATGATTCCCTGTAATAACTCATTGCTTCCAGAACTAGGAATGGAGGAAAAGCCATTCAAGAATACCTCACCAAGCCGATGCTGGAGGCTCACAGCTGTAATCCTGGTTACTCAGGAGATCTAAGGATCACAGTTTGAAACCAGCCCAAGCAAGAAAGTCCACAAGACTCTTATCTGCAATTAACCAGCAAAAAGTCAGAAGCAGAGATGTGGCTCAAATAGTAGAGTACCAGCCACAAGAAATAAAGCAAAGCAAGAGCATGAAGTTCTGAGTTCAAGCCTCAGCATCCTCCCCCCACTACACACCCTAGAAAAGAACTCCTCACCAGAGGTTTGTAAGAGCACAGTCTTATTTCCAGGGCCTTTCTTCTGCTCAACAAATGTTGGTGATGATGTACTGGTAATGGTGGTAATATTCCTAGTAAAGGGATCAAATCTGAATGTGACCACTTTTTGACAGCATTTTACATAAGGAACTAGACAAGTGCATTAAGGATGATTATTGGCTCTTTGTATTACTTCCAAAAAGAAAATCGCCTGACAGGCCGATGGGGAACCAGTTAGCGATTTTTTTTTCTATGACATATAGTATACCTGATTGAGCTAGAACCCATTTCCAATTAATAAGTTGGGCTCCGGTGGCTCACATCTGTAATCCTAGCAATTCATGAAGCTTTGACATGGAGACTCTCTATTTGAGGCTAGAAGAAAAGTTCACTAGACTCCATCTTCATAATAACCAGCAAAAAATGCTTGGCTAGAAAGTAGATATGTGGTTCAAGGGGTAGAGCACTAGCCTTAAGGAATAAAGCTAAGGAGGAGGGTTCAGGCCCTACATTCAAATACCTGTACCATTACACAAAAAAAATTAGGGCTGGAGTTGGAGGTGTGGTTCAGGTGGTAGAGTTCCAGCCAATGAGCAAAAGCATTACATACTGGGTTCCAGACCTGGTCTCAGACAAACTATCTGGGTTAGAGGAGTAGCTCAAGTGGTAAGGCAGCAGCCTAGCAAATGCAAGGCTAGTTTAAACTCTAATATCTGAACACACACACACACACACACACACACACACACACACACACACACACACACACAAAGTAACTGCTCCTGTCCCTTAAACATGGGTTTCGGAGCCCAAAGGCTAAAAGAATAAAAAATTGATTCTGCTTTTCATTAGCTTTGCAACTTTGAGCAAACTCCATAATTGCTTAGAGCCTCTGTTTTCTCATCTGTAAAATGGGTATAAGAAGAGCATCATCAGCTAGACACTGGTGGCTCATGTCTGCAATCCTACTCAAGATGCTGAGATCTGAAGATCGTGGGTCAAAGACTGCCTGGGTAGGAAAATTCATGAGCACTTTCAATTAGCCAGGAAAAAAAGACATAGTGGAGATGTGGTTCAAGTGGTTGAGTGCCAGACATGAGCAGAAAAGCTAAGGGACAGTCCCCAGACCCTGAGTTCAAGCCCAATATCAGCACAAAAGGAAAGAGAGAGAGGAGAGAGACAGAGACAGAGAGACAGAGAGAGACAGAAAAAGAAAGAAAGAAACAAACAAACAAACATCCATCCATAGCATATGCACATGCTTGGAACAGTCCCCACACAGGGTAAGTGTTCAAGGTGACTAAATGTTGCTTTTTATCATGATTACTGCTCTTATTATTACCTGACCTTGGGTATCCTGGACATTTGGTTCTGTGTCCAGAGTGAATTTGAAAAGATATACCTGTTTGTATCTTCTCCTCCTTCATTGCTATTCACCATCAACTTTTACACCAGAGGTGTCTTTTCTCTTTCCTTTTTTTTTGCGGTCTATACTGGGACTTGAACTCAGGGTCTGAGTGCTATCCCTGAGTTTTTGTGCTAGAAGCTAGTGTTCTATTTCTTGAGCCACAGTTCCACTTCTAGCTTTTTGGTGGTTAGAGATACAAATCTTACAGACTTTCCTGGGCTACCTTTGACCAAAGATCCTCAGATCACAGCCTCCTGAGGATAACAAGCATAAGCCACCAGTACCAAGCACAGTAGAGATTTTACTTGTGTATCCTTCCCTTAAACTGGAGGCCCCCTCTCTCTAGTATACAAGCAGGAAAAGACTGTCAACCCTGGAGGGCTGAGCAGGCCCATGGCAGCTACCCAAGAGATAAGCAGGGCCTTGGCTCAGTGCTCAATATCTTTGGGACAGTCTCTGCCTTCACAAGAGAATCACGAGGTGGGTGGAACTGGGGCCTCCTCTGCTTCGACCTAGAACACACTGTGCTTTTTGAACCAACAGATAGGCCAAGGCTTTGGCCTTTGTTCAAATGGGCCTGTCATGGGAGGTCCAACCACAGGCAGTGTGAGAAGGCCACCAGCAAAATCTCTCTACCCTTACTATCATCCTCTACTGTGGTGGTCTTTTTTTGTATGCTAGTATTGGGGCTTGAACTCAGGGCTTCACTCTCTCACTTGGCTTTTTGCTCAAGGCTAGCGCTCTACCACTTGAACCTCAGCTCTACTTCCAGCCTTTTTACTGGTTAGGTGAAGATAAAAATCTTACAAACTTTCCTTCCTAGGCTGACTTGAAATCACAATCCTCAGATCTCAGCCTCTTAAGTGCTTGGATTACAGGCCACCAGCACCTAGCTTGTCTACCGTGGTCTTTACTGGAAAGGCTACGGCCTTGGGCAGGGTGGCCTAGCCCCTCCAAGTAGTTCAGAATCAGCATTAGCTCCCTTTCCTGGAAGGTAGGGCCTCAACTTGTGTTCTGCCCCTCAGACAATACTTCCATAGCCAGGTCTGGCTGCCTACTCCTTCTGGGATACCTGAATGGACATGATATTCGCACATGTTCCCATGAGTGTATGATATTGTGTCTCTCTAGGGTCACCTTATGGCTTGCAAATGGGACAAAAAGCCCCACAAAGAACTGCACTGATTTGACGCATTGGTTCCTGGGTGCAAGTCTTGCCTGCAATTTTATTTCCCTCCTCTTCTGGGTATGAAGGGTCTTCCCAAGGCCCAGCCAGGATATGGTACCAGGCTCCCAGGATTTTTCTCTCCCATCCTCTGCCCAGAGGAAGGTTCCATCTAAAGCAGTTAGCTTTCTCCACCCCTAGCACAGGACCCTCCATTCACACATAGAACAATATGTATTAGGGGACTACTGTGTGACAAGCATGGGCTTGGGGGCAAATATAGAATTATCTCTGTCATTTGGCTGCGCTGACATTCTAGAAACAAAGGTTGGCATTTACTACAGAAAGCTCGAGATGAATTACAGATACCTGGGCAGGTGACTCAGAGTTGGCACACACATGGAGACAGAAGTCTCGAATATAGATGAGAGAGTATGTGGAGTGACAAGTGAAATGACCTAGGAGGGAACTTGAAACTCATCCCCACCCGTGCCAATCTCAACAACTCAAAGGTGGGTGAGCAGAGGAAAAGAAGGCAGAAAGGAAGCATGGGGGGGGGGGTTGGGGACTCCTGGGAATCCAAACAAGCAAGAAAGATTTACAGAAGGAAGGAGTAACCATCAAATATAAGTCACATCAATAAGTAGGGTGCCACTACAAGTTTAGTATTAGAGC
>NW_024870853.1:4155000-4167500 GCF_019054845.1 Dipodomys spectabilis
GCGCTCTACCACTTGAGCCACAGCGCCACTTCTGGCTTTTTTCTTTTTGCTTATGTGGTGCTGAGGAATTGAACCCAGGGCCTCATGCGTGCAAGGCAAGCGCTCTATCACTGAGCCACCTTCTCAGCCCAGAAACAGTAATTTTTAAAGACAAAGTTACTTAGGAAGTAAAATGGGAAGTGACTACAGGGTTAATATTGTGGGTGACGCTGAGAATGACCCCCAGGCTATGGTTTGTGTGTCAGACCTAAGAGAGATGCTTTGCCCTGATAAGGGACAGAAGGTCATAACACTGGGGAGGGGGCCTGGCAATCTGTGTAGACACCACCTGTGAAGGAGAAGAGCTGGGCAGCAGCTGGAGAGGAAAGTGGAATCAGGCACATAGTTGGCTTTATTGGCTCCAGTGACAGACATTTCAAAGCCACTTGGAAAGACTCAGTTGAAGAAGAACTACCTAGTTGTCCTTGAACCACAAATTCCATTTTAGGATTGAAGAAAATGAGGCTTAGTAAGGCCCAGTCACAGAACTAGCATTTGCAGAACTAAAATTGGAGGCCTGTGACTTCCACTGGTTATCCTGTTTACTCAGGAGGCTAAGGGTTGCAGGATGAAGGTTCAAAGCCAGCCCAAACAGAAAAGTCAGAAAGCATCCATCTCCAGTTAATTAGCAAAATGCTGGACTGGAGGTGTGGCTCAAGTGGTAGAGCACCATCCATGATTGGGGAGGTATGCCAAAAGAGAGAGGAAGGCCCTGTGTTCAAGCCCAGTGTTTGTGCACATGTGCACGCGCGCACGCACGCACGCATGCACGCACGCACACACACACACACACACACAAGCCACAACTCTTGACTCCCAGAGTGCTCTACAAAGCTACTAGGCTCCAAAGATACCATATATTATTTCAGAGAAGAACCTGAGCAATTGTTCTTCACCTTCTAGAGCAGTGTCTGAAGACATTTCAGGTGTCACAGCTTAGGATAGCTGTGATAGTTGTACCTGGTAAGTAGAGGCAAAGGATGCTGTTAACCTTCCTCCCCCCCCCCCCACTATGCCACCCCCAGCAAGACTAGGACCTTGGAGAGACAAGAATGTGTCAGGCTTTAGATGTCAAAGCACAAAAGTTGAGAAACCCCCTAGGTGAAGGCTGCAGAGCCCCAAAGGGCTTATCTGCATTAAGTTCCAGCCTCTTTCCCAGTAAATATGTCCATTGTTTTCCCTGACTTTTGACTTTTGTGATCAGTGCACTTTGTAAAACATTCAGACAATGCAGAAGTGTTTAAAGCATTAAGAAAAAGCCACACCTCCTCCCTCTTGCACAACTCCCTCAAGCTTTCCCTGGTCTTTGCAACAAATAGGTTAAAAACTCTGCAGACTCCAACCTCCCTTCTTCCTCCTATTTCTCCCTACACCCTCTCTGTGTCTTTCTCCCAGGCTTCTTGGATCAGATCTCTTAAAGAGGGACTACCTTTTCAGAGGGCTTTAACAGAATTAAAAATCCTCCCATCACCTTCAGGAATTAACGTGCCCAGTCTAGTGTGACAGATAAGACTCGAAACCTTGCTCAAAGGAAAGCTTCCCCTCCCTGCTGTGGGGGCAGGTCAGCCAGGGAAGCCAGGCAGCTGCGGGGAAGTGGTCAGGAAGGTGGTCTGCTTATTGGCTTCAGTGACCGACATTTCAAAGCCATTGAGAAAAGAGGCCTATGTGTAGCCTGTAGGCAGTATGGCAGACTCTGGCAAGTTGGTTGCCAGTGGTCTTGTACTGCGTAGTGTAGTTTGTTCCCAAACAATGCTGAGACATCCTTGCACTAGTCTAGCTCTCCACAGTTATAAAATTATGTCTTTAGGATCAATTCCTGGAAATTGACTTGCCAGGGTATCCATATTTAAAACTGTGAAACATGTTTCTAGATAGTTCGCCAGAGTAACTCTTAGCAGTTTATGTTCCCACTAGCAAAATGTGAGAAATGTGAGAAGGCCCACAAAGGGATCTCTCTCCCTGTTTGTATATCTCTTTCTATCTGTATCTCTGTGTCTCTGTCTCTTTCTATGTGTGTCTTTCTCTATCTCTAAATCTTTCTGCCTCAGTCTCTGTCTCTGCCTGTCTCTCTGTGTCTCTTCTCCATATCTCTCTTCATCTCCATCTTTGTCCAGGTTTTCTGTGTCTGTGTCTCTCTGTGTCTGTGTCTGTTTCTGTCTCTCTCTGTATCTGTATCTCTCTGTGTCTGTTCTTCCTCACTCTTCCCTCTTCCGTATTTCTAATTCTTGAATTGCTCTTAGATTTTGTGTAAGTTCATGACTAATGCTGGAATTCAGACTTCATTACCTCTTGCCTAGGAAAGTGCCCCGTTTCCTGTGTTGTCATTTCTGACCCATCCTTCTTTTGTTTTCCTGTACAGCCCAGGCTGGCCTCAAACTTCACATCCTCCTGCCTTAGTGCCCCAATTATTGGAATTACATATGTGTGCCAGTATGCTGGGCTCTGATCTAGTTGTGTGTGTGTGTGTGTGTGTGTGTGTGTGTGTGTGTGTGTGTGTGTGTGTGTGTGTATTCTGGTACTAATGTTTGAGCTCAAGGCCTGAGCACTGTCCCTTAGATTTTTCACTCAAAGCTGGCTCTGTACCACTTGAGCCACACCTCCACTTCAGGTGTTTTGGTGGCTCATTGGAGATGAGAGTCTCTCCAACTTTCCTGCCCAAGCTGGCTTTGACTCTTGATCCTCAGAGCTCAGCCTCTTGACTAAGCTATGATTACAGGCAGGAGCAACCAATTCCCAGCTTCTATGCTTCACACATTTTAGATGAAGATCTTGATATACTAAAGTGCTCACCCATGTCCTTCTGTTCCTTAGAGACTAATTCCCACAGCCCACCTTCCAAGACACACTTTGATGTGGCCACCCTGCCCCTGTCTCATCTGGACTGTCACCAGCCCCCAGGGCCCATCAAGCTGTAGTTCTGCCTCTGAGTTCCCTGTGGTTGGAATGCCCTCCTCCCCTCCTTTTTGTTGCCTCAAGCAGAGAGCACACCTTTGCTATGAGATTCTGCAGCCTTTACCCCCATCTTCCCTAGATTTTTGTTTCCCTTAAGTGAATTGTCTCAGTGAGGATAAGGTTGGCTGAACAGTAAATCTGTGTGTGCCACCCACCTAGAAACTGAAGGAACATTGCCTTCTTATCCCTTGCCCAGTCTAGCCAAAAGCAGACTTGGGCCTAAGCTGGGTGATTGGACTTGCCCTGAACTTTTTGAATGTGGAGCTGGTCATGAAAGAATAATGGGAACAAACTCATCTGGTTCTGTGCCATGGGGCATCTATTCTACCTATTCTCCCCTGCTGTGGAACTTTCCGAAGCCCTTCCCCTCCACTGCTTTAGCTTAGCAGTTTCCAGACCTGCTTCTGGCTTTTCTTTGATATCCTATGAGCTTCCAATAATGTAAGCCTTCAACCCCACAAATTCCTTCTCTTTCAAGTTGGAAATCCAATTGTGTCTGTTGCTTGAAACCAATGATCTCTTTCTTTTTGCTCCTTCTTTCCTTCCTCCCTTCCTTTTTCCTTCCTTCCTTCCTTCCTTCCTTCCTTCCTTCCTTCCTTCCTTCCTTCCTTCCTTCCTTCCTTCCTTCCTTCCTTCCTTCCTTCCCACCTTCCCACCTTCCTTCCTTTCCTTTCCTTTCTTTCTTTCTTCCTGTCTGTCTGTCTGTTGTGTGGCTTGAGGGCTTGAACTCTGGGCTTGGGCCCTGTCCCTGTGCTCTTCAGCTCAAGGCCAGCGCTCTACCATTTGAGCCACAGTGCCACTTCTGGTTTTCTAGTGGTTTATTGGAGATAAGAGCCTCACGGACAGCCAGGCACTGGTGGCTCATGCCTATAATCCTAGCTACCCAGGAGGCTGAGATCTGAAGATCGCGGTTCCAAGCTAGCCTGGGCAAGAAAAGTCTGAGACTCTTCTCTCCAATAAACCACCAGAAAACCAGAAGTGGCGCTGTGGCTCAAGTGGTACAGCACTCACCTTGAGCTGAAGAGCTGAGGGATAGTGCCCAGGCCCAGAGTTCAAGCCCCACGACCAACCAAAAAAAAAAAAAAAGAGTCACGGACTTTCCTGCCTGGGCTGGCTTTGAACTGTGATCCTCAGATCTCAGCCTCCTGAGTAGCTAGGATTACAGGCTGGCACCTGGGTTCTTTCTTTCTTTTTTTGGACAGTATCCCACTATATAGCTGAGGCTAGTCTCAAACTCTTGATCCTTCTGCTTCAGTCTCCCAAGGGCTGGAATTATAGACCTTGTCATGATCCCATCCGTGTGAGTTCTGGGCTCACTAGTTCCATTCCTGGTCCAGAGTAAAATATGTAAGGCAATCAACATTATAAGACTAAACCAACAGATAGGTAGCTTAGCCTATTCCTTTCTTGGGGGATTGTTACTTAGACATTGCCATATCACACACACACAAATGATGTCAGTACCATATATCCATTGTGTGATTCAGTGGGAATAAAAGGAGATGTTTTCTGCATGGGACCCTCCAACTATCTGTGCTCTAGTAGATTGTGACAGAGGAGGGAAAGAGAAGGGCAGGAGTGTGTGTGTGTGGGGGGGGGGTTGTGGACAGGGAGGCAACTGTTGGAGTAGCTCAGGTAGAAGATGGTGGAGAGCTGGGTTAATGTGGTTGCAGTGGAAATAGAAAGGGGAAGAGGCCAAATTGTCAAAGATTATGAACTGGGAAACTTGCTTGGTTTTGGTAATTCTCAAAGCAGAAAGCTGACCATTTGAGATAGCTTTCATCTGAAGAAGGTGCTCACATATGTGTGCAAGGGAGGTTGGTGTGGGGCGGGGAGGGGGGGGAGTTCTCTAGCATCCCCCTCCCGCCAACAGCCATGACGGTACAGGCTGCCTTGTCTGCTTTCTAAAGAGCTTCCCCAGGCAGCAGGGGAGAGAGGAGAAGGGGGGGCTGGCCACCCACACCACTCAGCAGAGGTGAGCTTGAGGAGTACCACATCCTCAAGTTCCCCCTCCCCCAGCCACTACAGGCTACCAGGTGCCTTGTTTGTGATGATGGCTTTTAAAAAACCATGTGCATGGATGGTCATGCATTCATTTCTGTTCATTTAACTAATACTCTCTGTGCCCAAAGCCACGCAATGCAGAGCAAAGCCCGCCATGGACCCTGCTCTCAAGAAGCTCCTGATCTGGGGAGGTGGGGGAAGAGAAGATGCGTAATCAGGCAATTAGGAACCAGTGTGAGCGGGAGGTAAGCACTGGTTGCTATGGGAACACGAGGAGAGGCCACAGCTGCTGCTTCTCTCTGAACAGTAGTGGCAGGCAAGAAAGCAGGCACAAAAACAAGGCAGACCTGCTGCCGGGCTCAACTCCACACTAGTCTAGGACAAAGATCCCTTGGCAATACCAAACCTATCGTCTCTTGTCCCATTGTTTCCACATCTAGGGAATCAGAAAGTGCTTCCAGGACCAACTGATATGCTGAAAGTCTGGGTCTGGCCCCTAGTAGGCCTACAATAAAAGACAAGCAGGAACAGATTGTATTTGCAGGAAATATTTGCCCGTTGAGCTGGGTGTTGGTGGCTCATGCCTGTAATCCTACCTACTCAGGAAGCTGAGATCTGAGGATCACAGTTTGAAGCTGGCTAGGCCAGAAAAATCCATGAGACACTCATCAACAATTAAATAGCAAAATGCCTGAAGTGAAGGTGTGGCTCAAGAGGTAGAACACCAGCCTTGAACAGAAAAAAAAAGCTAAGAGACAGTGCCCAGGCCCTGAGTTCAAGCCCTTGCACCATCATACCCAAAAAGATTACATGGTACAAGTCATTGTTGTGATGAGTATCATCACACAATGAGAATGGTTCAGAGTAGAACTAAGGGGTTAAAATGACTTTCTGGAAGAAAAGCCATTTTAGTTAAGATACTGGAAAAAAGTGGCGACCAAAGAGGTAAAGAAACTGAATTCCAAGTAGGGGAAGCAGCATATATTGAAGGTGCTGGAGAAGGAGGGAGATTGGAAGGGAAGAGAAGAGGTCAGTGGAAGCTGAGGTGACAAGGCATGACAAAAATGGGAAGGGGGCAGGGGACTAATCCACTCAAGTATCAACCTACACTACAGGGGTTGCCTTTGCCTTATAGGGTTACCTTCTCCAGTCTACTCCAACATGACTCTGACTCCCACAATCCATCAGTATGGGAAAACAACTGTCAGTATCTGAGGCATTCAAATAGTACACTTGTAAAAGGTTCTGGAATATGAGAGCTGCCAGGGTTCTTGGAGGGCATTTAGGTCACAACTTCCTATGCTGATTTGAATATGGTGGCTTAATGAGAAAGAAGACGTGCGTCAAACAAGCTTCTCATACCTACATCTCCTCTGAAGAAGCTTCCAGTTCCTCATGTCTGCAAGTAGGCTTGTTCTTGGAAGTACCATTTTCTCTCCCTGTCAGGGCAACTGGTAGAGTGTGTTCTGCTCTTTCTTACACTTCCCCTAGCATTCTTCTTTGCCAAAAGCCTTGTTTCCATGACCCCTGCTTTCCAGTTGCTTCTCTTCCACCTTGTATTGTCAATGGACCAGCCAGAGGCTGGGCTTGGATCCCAGGCAGGGCCAAACAGAACTATTCCCATGCCAAAGATTGATGCATTTTTCCAGCTTAACCTAGCTTCTGCCCTTGCCACTCCCCAAGTCATGTTCTGTGGGCAAAGTTCTCCCACTGACATGGCCACAGCATTTCCCTGCCTAGACAGGTCCCACAACACACACACACACACACACACACACACACACACACACACACACACACAGAGGCATAGTTGCCATGAATCTCAGCTATCATCTAATACAGGCCTCCATTGTTGAGATGGGAAGGATGAGGCTCTAGGGCAGCCCAGAAATCTAGCCTGAGAACAGACTGTTTCTGTCTTTGGACTGCCTTGCCCTACTCTACCTCTTTTGGTTTGTCTATCTGTCTGTCTGTCTGTCTGTCTGTCTGTCTGTCTGTCTCTGTCTTACCTCTCCCTCTCTGTATCTCTGTCTCTCTTTGTCTCTACCTCTCCCTGACTCTGTAACTCTGTCTCTGTCTCTATCTCTCTATTTCTCTGTCTGTCTGTCTCTCCCTGACTCTGTAACTCTGTCTCTCTCTGTATTTTACTGTCTCTCTCTCTTTTTTCTCTCTCTTGTGCTGGTATAGGGCTTGAACTCACAGACCTGGGTGATGTCCCTGAGCTTTTTCACTGAAAGCTGGTGCTCTACCACTTGAGTCACAGCTTCTGGCTTTTTGGTGGTGAACTAGAGATGAGTTTCACAGACCTTTCTGCCCAGGCTGACTTTGAACTGCGATCCTCAGATTTCAGCCTTCTGAGTAGCTAGGGTTACAGACATGAGTCAACCTGTCTTTCTATCATCTATTAACCCTCAGCATCTTCAGCTGGCTTACTTCATGCCCTGTGGATGGAAGCCCAGAGGCATCAAGACTAGAGGAATGACCTATGCAGAGATTGTGCTCCTGTGGCTTCTCAGCCTGTCCAGTCCAGCCTGACCTTACTTTCTACCCAGGCCAGGAGCTGAGCTGGGGCTAAGAATTTCCTACCTGGTAGAGTCTCCCTTCAGGGAGGAACTGAGGCTACTACTTTCTTTTCCCCTAAAGCCTGGAAGTAGCTGCCTTTGGAATGGATAGGTCTGGATCCCAATCTCAGCTCTGCCACTCTGTGTGGACAAATCCTTTAACATCTCTAGGCTCAGTTCCCCATCTGAAAGTAAAAATCTTTCCAGTTTACTGTAGAGATTACATAAGGGAATCTGTGTGAAGTAGCTACCTGGCAGATAATAGGTGTCATATAAATACAAATGTTATTTCCCTCTCCACACTCTTGGCTGGCCCTTTCAGTCCCACACCCAACAAGTTCTCTCTAATTCCTCCCAGAGTTCTTTATAAGTGAGATTGGGACCAGATCTTGCCAAAAGCCTCCTGGCTCTGGGGAGAAGAGAAGGGAGCTGTGTCCCATAGAATGAAATTCTAATCCCTGAAACTCAACAGGAGGCACACACCAGAAGCCATGCCAGGGGAAGAGGAATGGAGGAAGACTGGAGAGAGGGCAAGAGGAGGTCCATGGCTTCTGGCCTATGGATTTATGGAATTTCATGGACTTATCTGCCCAGGCTGGCTTCAAACTGCAATCTTCAGATCTCAGCCTCCTGAATAGCTAAAATTATAGTCATGAGCATCAGTGTCTGGCTCTTACTAGCTTTCCTTTATAAGAAGTCTCCAGAAGTCATCAGCATTAGGTATCACAAAGAGGTCTTAATTTTGAACCCAAGGCTCTAATTGTGGGTTCCCCTGAACTATCTTGTAACCAGAACATCCCTCAGAGAGATACCAAATAGGGCACAGGGCTAGGAATGTTCCTCAGTTTCCAATCTGGGTAACGGCTGAGTCTGAGGCCTGGATGAGAGTTGAAGTTGTAGTTAGGATCAGAGTTTGGCTTATGAATAAGTTCAAAGTTCAAGCTGATTTGCTAAATTTCTTCTGTTTGCAAGTAGAAAAATTAAACTATAGCTAACTTGGGAGAAGGGTAAGAGTGTATTTTAGACATATCTTAGAGTGTATTTTAGACATATCTTAGAAGTGATTGATACAGACATGACTCAGCTCCAGTTGCCTCAATCTGTGCTCAGTTTCAAATCCTGAAGAGAAGAGTCTATGCCAAGGATCAGTCAACTGAGCCAAGGTGCAGGGCCATACATTGTCAGCAGAAATGCAAAGGTTCTAGCCTTTGGGCAAAGTAACCTGGCAGTAGTACTTATTTAAAGTAAAGAGATACACATCATTCAACCTAGCAATCCTACTCTAGGATATTATTCTGTAGAAGTGATAGAGATAAGGTGAAGTTAGGTGGCTACTGCTTGTGATCCTAAACTACAAAGGAGACTGAGATTAGAAGTATCACAATTTGAGGATAGTCCTGGCAGAAAAGTCCATGAAGTTCTATCTCAGTGGAAGAAGCTGGTCATGATGGCATATGTGTATCATCATAGCTATGGTAAGAAACAAAAAAAAATTGGGAGGATTGAGGTCCAGGGGCATGAAGGCAACTATCATCCTGCTATAGATGGGATGATAGGCACATGCCACTGAATCTATCTTTTTCTGTTGAAATGACTGGGTCTTGAATATTTATTGATTGGGTTGTCCTCCATTGGGATTCTCCTGATCTCAGCCCTCCCCACTTTATAAAGTATTTAGGATTACAACTGTGAGCCATCATGATATGTGGTTTATTGAATCCATAGATGTGAGCCCAGATACAAGGGGCCAACAGTCTGATTAAATTTTAATTAAAAAAGTAAAAATAAAAGCCCAAATATGTATTGCATTTGTGTGTGCATATGAGTATATTTAAAATGTATTAATATATGTACACATATATAGATACATGCACATATACACATATATATCCATATACATAAATCTGCATATATATCTGTAGATAATTATAAAAGTAGAAAGGAAAATGTGGCATAATTAATATTACATTATTGATAAAAGTTGTAGGAAGCACTATTAACATAGGTAGAAGAGGAAAGCAAAGGCTATAATTTTTTAAAATATGTAATAGGCAAGACACATTGGTGTATTATTCTTGTAATTCCAGCCACTTAGGAGGCAGAGACTTGAAGGATTGAAGTTCAAGGCAAGTCTGGGCAAAATGTCAGTGAAACCTTGTAAGACAGACAATGCCTGTAATCACAGTTATGGGAGAGACATCAGTGGGAAGATCTGTCTGAGATTGGCTTCAGGCAAAATAATCAGAGATCCTATCTGGAAAATAACTAAAGCAAAAAAGGGCTGGGGTATGCCTAAAGTGGTAGAGTGCATAGCTAGCTTGAAGCCCTGAGTTGAAACCCCAGTACCACCAATAAACAAATGTAGAATTTCTTTTATGAGTATCTCTAAAATTGTATATATCAATGCTCAACTATAAAAAATTATCTTAGAAATATTTTAAAGAGCCAGAAACCAGGAGTTCATGCCTGTAATCCTATATACTCAGGAGGCTATGGTTCAAAACCAGCCCATGTCAAAAAAACAAAAGGATCATGGAATTCTAAAATAACTAGAGAAATGCAGGATGGAGGTGTAGCTCAAGCAGTAGAGCGCCAGCCAAGTAAGCACAAGGCTGTGAGTTTAAATGCTGGTGCTGGCAAAGTTTACGTATAAAAGAGATGAGTGAAGATTTGCCAGAAAATAATCTTGTCTAAAGAAAATGAGGAGGCAAGATTGATTTTAGCACCTAAGGTGTTATTACACATAGAGTCATTTATTAGTGATTCTATTAGTCAGAGTTCTCCAGAGAGATAGAACCAGTAAGACATACAGAGTTATAGAGATATGACAGAGGGTGTATTAAGGGTATTGACTCATGTTATTAAGGTAGCTGAGAAGTTCCAGGACCAGCTGTCTGAAAGCTGGAGACCTGGGTAGCATGGCTTAGTCCAACTCTAAAGGCCTCAGAACCAGGGGAGCTGATTGTGTATCTCTCAGTTGGAAGCCAAAGGCCTGAGAACTTGGGATAGAGAGGTGGAGGCTCCAAGAATAGGTCCTGGAACCCAAAGACCCAAGAGCCTGGAGTCCTCCTGTCCAAAATAGCATCAGCAAAGTATTTTCCAGCTGAGAGAGAGAAAGAGGGGGAAAGAATGGAGAGATAAGAGACAGAAAGATGGAGAGAGGAAGAGGGAGAGAAGGAGAAAAGGGATAGGGAAAGAAGGGGGTAGATATGGGGGGAGAGACTAACTCATATTTCGTGTTTGCCTGTGTGGTCCCTCAGCTGATTAGATTGGTACTTGGTAGATTTTCCCTACCTGGTCCACTCAGACTCCTATGCTAATCTCTTCTGAACAACCTTACCCTAGTTTTCTTTAATTCAATCAAATTGTCTCATAAAATTAATCATCATAGTAATCAAATGAATATTTATCTGGGAGATAGAATAATCTTGATCCTATGTGCTTTCAATGCATTTTAAAGCATATCTAAATGCTATTGTAATGCATATACCCTCTTACAACCTACTTGTCCCATTTAACAGTTTTTCAGATTTATCCATTTAGAGTTTAGATTCTGCATCTGAGCAGTGCTATAGTAAGTATTCTGCCAGAACAATTATCCATTCCCCTTTTGATAAACTATTGAGATTCATTCTAATTTCCTTGCTGTTAGCAACAATGCTACAAGTGCAGCAGCACATATTTCATTTCCATCCTGTACGAATATATCTGTGAATTAATTCCTAGAAATACACTTTCTGATCAAAAACCATCTGTTAGTAATTTGATAGCTAATTTTTAGTTTTATGATGCTATAGCAAAATATCTGAGGGTGGGTGATTATAAAAAAGAATAGTTTATCTGGGAGAGTCACAGTTCTGGAAGCTGGGAAGTCCAAAGTCATGGGGCAGGCATGTGTGCTCAGAATCTGGTGAGTATCTTCTTGCTGCATTAGAGCATGGAAAACATCAAATGAAGATGTAGCAGCATATTAGCTCCAATCTCTCTTCTTTTCTTGTAAAGATTCAGAAATGCCATTATAAGGGCCCTACCCTGTTGATTTTATCTAACGCTAATTACTTCGGAAAGGCCCTATCTCTATTAATCTAATGCAATTAACATATCAATTTGAGAGTTTCAGTTCCAACTTATATATATTCTAATCATGAGACAGATATTGCAAACGTGCCTACATACACACACACTCCACCAGCTATGTTGGTGGGTACCTGGAACTCCGGGCCATTAACACAGTATGTTGTCAAAATGTCTCTTATTGGTCAGTCTGCCAGATGAAATGGGATCTCATTCTTATCAGTGAGCTGAAACATCTTTTCATGTGTTTAACTATCATTTATATTATCTTTACAAGAAAAATCTATGTTCATATCTTTGCACATTTTGAAATTGTTTTGTTGAACTTTTGTTGATTTACAGAGCCTTTTTGCATAATTGGGAAGTTAACCCTTTGTCTGTATAATTACCAGTAAATAATTTCCCCAGTATTCTTTTATCTTTTACTTTTCTTTGAAATGTTAGCTTTTTTGCCTGTCAGCAAGTATTATTTTATGTACTTGAACTTTTACTCTTCTTTTTGCTCCCTTATATTTTGTCAGACTTAAAAGGTTTTAGTCACACCAGGATTATGAAAAACATTCTCTGGGTTTAAGTACTGTTATGATTTCCTATTTACATTTAAAGGAACCATTAACTAGGAGTAGGTATTTGCAACGTGTACAAATAAAAATTACATCTGTATTGCAAACAAAGAATCCTTAGAAATCAAGAAGGAGGAGGAGGAGGAGGAGGAGGAGGAGGAGGAGGAGGAGGAGGAGGAGGAGGAGGAGGAGGAGGAGGAGGAGGAGGAGGAGGAGGAGGAGGAGGAGGAGGAGAAGAAGAGGAAGAAGAAGAAGAAGAAGAAGAAGAAGAAGAAGAAGAAGAAGAAGAAGAAGAAGAAGAAGAAGA